>NC_143014.1:188875280-189175280 GCF_055824585.1 Amblyomma mixtum | reverse complement strand
TTCAGGCATGAGTCTGATGCGTTTACCAAACTTCGTTCATGTTCCCTGGCACGTTCGTTAACACAACGCCCTGTCTGGCCAACGTACACTTCGCCACAAGAAAGGGGGGGTCTCATAGACCACACCCGTGGCACACCGGACAAAGGGCTTAGCGTGTTTTTTTTTCCACAGCCAGATGCTGCAGGGCCACTACTGCTGACTTTAGGGCACATCTTGGCCAGTTTACAAGGCGCAGAGAACACCATCGGAACGCTGTACTTGTTGCCCACCCTTCTTAGGTGACGGGACACCTTGTGGATGTATGGCATAATCACTGGTTTGGCGTTCCCGGGTCTTTCTTTTCTGCGTGTCCTTTTCTGCCTACCCTTGAATTTCTGTAGGAGTGCCTCGGTCACAGCTGTCAACATGTGTGATCAGGGAACCCTGCTTTTCGCAGTCTGGCTACCTCGCCCCGAAAGCTCTCTTGCATCATGTGAGAGCACGACTTAACAAGTGCGGATTCTAGAGAAAGGGCTATACAAGATCAAAATTCTAACCAGGCTTGACAAGATCAAAATTCTAACCAGGAGTAAAGATAGATTAGCTCGGGAATTATCCGAAGCATTTTTTATCAAGGCAAGTGGCGACATGTGTGCAGCACCACCTCTGTCTCCCTGCATGTCAGCGAATTCAGATTGCTTGAAAATAAGGGACGAAATGCGTTCTGCTCCCCTTAATCTACCTTTGCTGTCATCTTTGAGAAAGAGAGAAAAAAAAGTGACCTCACTTTACTCTTGCCCCCCGCCCGTTTTCTAGGCCTTTCCTTCTGTGGTCAGTCGTAGATGCGCATGCGCTCACGGTCGTCTTTTCTTATATGTTCTACGAAAAACGTGTTCAATAAACATAGTTGGAGTCAGCGCCCGTCCTGTCATGTCCTCTGTGTATTCGTCTTAAAAGTTAGCGCTGCTTAAATTTGAAGAAAAGAAAATGTATAACCAACTATCCCCGTATAACCAACTAGCCCCGCAACGTGTTTTACTAAGTGACTACACCCACTGCAGGGCAAAGGCCTCTCCCGTGTCTCTCCAACTAACCCTGTCCTTCGCCAGCCGCGGCCACCGTATTCCCGCAAATTTCTTAATCTTATCCGCCCACCTAATTTTCTGCCGCCCCCTGCTACGCTTGCCTTCTCTTGGAATCCCCTCCGTTACCCTTAAGGACCAGCGGTTATCTTGCCTTCGCATTACATGCCCTGCCCAAGCCCACTTCTTCATTTTGATTTCAACTAGGATATCATTCTCTTGAGGGATATTGGCAAACTACCATTCATGATCTGAGAGAACCTCCCATATGCGCTCGACATATTTCAATGCGCGTATGCTGAGTGTGTTATTATATTGTTACGGGGTGATATGCATGCGCATATCAGTGCATGCACCGCCTAATGTAACAATATATTTTTCCAGGAATGTACAGAACCTTGCTTGTTTCTCTTTGTCGTAGTCACAATTGTTTAATCTATTTTGTCATACCTAGGTTTATATGATATTTTCCAGTGCGCAGTCAGTATTGCATTGCTAAGCCAGCGCCGACGCATGGGACACACTCGAAGCGTTAACCTAGCTTCCATTTCTCCTGAATGAGATTGTATTTATACAATACGCTTTAAGTACAAAATAACCATGCCCTTTCTGTTACTAACTTTTAATTGCTTGGTTCAGCACTTAAGCTGTGAACCAATCAGTACATGTTATAACAGAAACGTTCCCGGCTGCACGAAATCAGATGGTCTGAATATTAATCGCTCTTTGCTTCAGTAACTTTCTTAGAACGGCAGTTTCCTGGAAGAGAAAAGAATCAAAATATTTTTCTAGTAGGTGAACGTACCTTCAGCTGAGATATGTTATGACGAGGTAGAATAGAAATTTGCACAATTCGTTAACTGATCACAAGGTGGAATGAACAAAGTGCGGGTTAGTATAATGCAGGCATAGCTGGGGCTAAAATTAATTCCTAAAAAAAGTTATTTTTTAATCTACAGATAGAAACTTTTATAGTTCAGTGCAGCTATCGGTGTCAGTTGTATCATATTTGTGATATATATGAATGCTACAAAGGAGCGGCATCGTGCAGTAGAGATGTAGGAATATTTTTATTTGGAAGTCCAATGAACGTTTCAAATCTTCCAAATCATAAAAAGAACAGGTAATAAAAATTGAATATTTTAAAACTCTTAAAAATATATACATATATATACACACACACACACACACACACACACACACACACACACACACACACACATATATATATATATATATATATATATATATATATATATATATATACACCGTAAAATACATTGCAAACGAACAAACTGTGAACAAAACAGTGATTAGACAGAATTTAGTTTAGAGGCAAGATTTACAAAGGCTATGATTATCGTGAATAAACAAGACATTATTTACGGTGACCGGGTGCAAATTGGCTCTTCGAGAACGAAGTACGAGACCAGCCACCGAGAACACTCATTCGCTCGGTGTGCTCGTGGCCGGCATGCACAGAATTTTTTTAGCCAGGCACGAGAGCCATGGTAGCTCGTTCTGAGCCCCCTTCCAGAATTTTAGAATGCGCGCAGGGTTTGCTTAAAAGTGCGTGACACTCGGCATTGATTTGGCTCGTCCAGTGCTGTGGTGCACTGGAATGGCGTCGCGCTAAGGACATCAAATTGTCGTTAGGGCGCTCGTCACATACAGTTGACTTTGTGACGTCGCATTCCTTGAAATAGCGACGCACCTGCTCCGCTAGAAACTCAAGTTTGGACGTCTCTCTTTGCGTTACATACTCTTCGATAGCTTTTAGGTTTTGAAACCTAGGATCAAGAATAGATGCAATGTCCATAACATCAGTTAGAGGAAACCTGTATTCAAATTTCTGCAGCATCTCTCTTTTAATTTCTTTCCCTGGGCTACTGCCGGACATGTTGTCTTGAAGAGAGGCGAAAAGCTCGCTTCGAATAGCAATGAGCACATTAAACTTGCTCGATTTTTGCTGCGAAAGAAGCTCTACCGCGCATTTAAACTGGCTTAGGAATTGCACAATCTCTTCAATTAGGCACCAGTCTTCGACACTAGGGAACGGGCGCCCTAGCCGAGCCAACAACATCCTGAGCGCAGCCTTATTCGCGACGAGGCTCTCGAACATCGTTAATATGCTATGCCACCTGGTCGGTGTGTCCAGTTTAACTGTCACTGCCCCTCCCCATGCTACTGGAGTGGCGTTGTATACATGATCGCTGATTTGACAGCCTTCATCAAGTGCAGGATCATTTTCGTCATGTTCAAGCGCTTCTGCTGTACTGACCAACGACAGCACTGCCGCATTCAATTCCGAGTCCGCTATCTCCTCCAGGTCGGAGGTTCGGCAGTGCACCGTCTTCAGAATGTCACGGCAGTTGACTAGCAAGCTGTTGAGTTTTCGGACGCTTCCAAATCCGTCCTTGACAACCAGGTTGTGTAGGCCGTGCCCAATACACAGGTGATGTTCCGTCTGCGCGAGATTTGCTGCGCGCTTCATGTTCGAGCCGGCGTCAGTGACTGCACACACTTCCTTTCCCACCATATTGAATTCTTCGAGGCACCTTTGAAACTCATTCATGATGGCATCACCTGTATGTCTCTCGGTCATGTGTCTCGTGCTCAGAGTCAATGATACGAATTCGTAGTTCTCTGAAATAAAAACAGCAACCATTACACTCTGAAACAGCGCAAACAGAAAAAGATCAAAATATTGTAACTCAGGATTCTTACATGAATTGGTCTGTTCCCATTTCAATCACTCTCTGTCAAAACCCGGCCCTCTCTCCTCCCCATTAAAATTGACCACTTTTTCAGCGTTCGCTACACTTGCCCAGTATTAATGCAATCGTAATGCTTTCGTGATATAATAATGAGTTGAGTTGAGTTTAATGGCGCATAAGCGACTAAGGCTATCATGCGCCAAGCTCCGGGCATAGAAAATTCTTCTAAATAGATGTTATACAAAAGTCTAAATGAACGGCGGTGTAAAGGGCCTAAAAAGTTAATTCGTGCAACCTAGTAAAAATATGACAAAATTTTAGAAGAGACTTTGTGGGATATACAAATATCCTTCATCGCCCCCCCCGCGCCGAGTCACGCGACGAAAGCGCGCGCCGCCGGGCGAGGGGATAGGGGGGCACCCGGCCACTCTCCTCCCTCCCAGCCCGGACGTGACGTCACGCCTACGCTCTGGCGTCTTAGGGACGGGGTGAACGACTCTCCCTTGAAGGTAACCGGTTGCCCAAGGGGGAGGCAATGTCGTAGGGGTTAAAAGGCGAGCTCCCGCGGGAACGAGGGTCACTCTCTCTCTCCTCTCGCCGCGGTGCTAGTGCCGCTCTGACCCGACGACGCCCTTCCGGCCCGCGCCTCCCCGGACTATCCAACGCCGGTCGACGACGACCTGGTAAGCTGCTGAACCATATATTATCGGATAGAACATTCTTCCGCAGTGTGCTTTGCCTTGCGCTAGGTTAATAAACGGTTTCCTAGCGTACTCTGTTCGTTGCCTACTTCGTCCGAACCCGCCGTGGCTGTGACTGCGCCACGGGTTGGGGACACGAGAACGCCCGCGCATAGCTGGCACGGAAGCTCGCCTTCCCGGCTGGCTGCACGCGGAGTAACCCCATAACTTATGGTAAATGCTTTAAAAAGGGTTGGCAACCTCAGCAGCCATCCTTGGCTGTGCAAGGATCTCGAGGTCCCCAACCGATGTAATAGTGACCTCAGCCGTCTTCTCGCGACGGGAGGGTGGCTGAGGTGCGTCAATAAATTGTAAAGCACAGGGTAGGAATTTAGAGTTTTTCTAGTACATTGGCTTCTTTTAAAAAGTTAAAAACACTTGACTTATCAATAAGAGCTTCTTGACCTAAAATCAATGACGGATGAAAAGGGATGTGTTGGTTGTAAAACGGGGTAAAAAACTTGTTTCTGAGTGTTTCAAGTTCTATGCATGAGATTAAAATATGAGTTACTGTGAGTTCATCTCCGCATTTTTCATAGGCAGGTTTGTCTTGTTTTGTCAGTAGAAAGTTGTGGGTAAGGTGCATGTGTCCAATACGTAAACGACATAAAGTAACTTCAAAAAAGCGTTCCTGATGTGTGCATGATTTCCACCCTCCTAATATTGGTTTTATTAAGTGTAGCTTGTTATTTATCTGACTATTCCATGTGCTCTGCCATTTGTTCCTCAGTCTGCTCTGAACTAGCTTCATGCAATCATTATGTGGCATGCTTATTTACTGTATTTACTTGTGGGCTTGAGCAGCGCATGCGTCCGCTCTCTCGTTACCATCAGTTCCAACATGGCTTGGAACCCAACATAATTTTATGTTATACCCTTGTGTTACGATCCTTGTTATGTTATGTAAGACCTTACCTATTGATGGCATGACTGCATTTCTGGACTGCAGTGCTTTCAGTACACTGAGGGAGTCTGTGTAGATAATATTGTTTTCGATGTTCTTGCTTATTATTTTCTCCGTAGCAAGAAACACAGCATAACACTCGGCTGTAAAAACTGATGCACACTGAGGAAGCCTTACTATTTTTTCCCAGTTCCCTTCCACTACTGCACTTCCAACATAACCTGCAGTTTTCGACCCGTCTGTGTAGAACTCGGTGTAGCTATCATATTTTTTTCTTTAGTGTAAGGAACTCTTGTATGATGTGTTCTGCTGGAGTTTGTCTTTTGTTGAACTGTGTAAGACTTATATCACAGACCGATGGAAAACTATACCAAGGGGCAAATGCGTCGCAACGTTCTGCAACATTTGGTAGTGTTTCTGATAAGTCAAGTTCTCGGCAGATCTCCTAAAACCGCATTAGCAAAGGCCTGGTTGCTTGGGACTTATTTGTAAATATTATTCGAGAAGGGCATGTTGTGACGATTGAATAACACACGTGTTTTGTTCGCGACCTAATTCTAAGAATGTATGAGCATGTAAGTGCTTTTCTTCTATCTTCTAGTGATGGCTCATTTGCTTCAACATGAAGGCTCATTACCGGAGACGTTCTGTATGCTCCACAAGAAAGGCGGATACCTAGATTATGAACTCGATCTAATCTTTTTAGGTATGAAGGCCTTGCTGAACCGTACGCTATACTCCCATAATCTAGACATGAGCGCACAAGAGAACGGTAGATATGCAGGAGGCATGCTCTGTCAGATCCCCAGCGTTTCCTTGAGAGTGCTTTAAGGATATTCATTGCACGGAAGGCCTTTATTTTCAAGTTGTTTATGTGCGGCAGAAATGTAAGTTATTTATCAAATGTTATTCCTAAAAATTTATGTTCTTGTTTTACCGGTAGTGTGGCTCCATTTAGGTGTAAGTTCGGATCGATCTGCAAGCCTCTTTTAAGCGAGAAAACAACAGCCACTGTTTTCTGTGGAGAAAACTTGAACCCATTTTTGTCTGCCCAGATTGCTAGCTTGTTTAATGTGAGTTGTACCTGCCTCTCACACGTTGACAGGCTGGAGGACGTGCAAGCAATCTAAAGGTCGTCGACATACACGGAATACATAATGGAGTTGGGAATTACTTTCGCTATGGAATTCATTTTCACGACAAAAAGAGTGGTACTTAGGATACAGCCCTGCGGTACCCCATTCTCCTGGACAAAGCTCTTCGAAAGGGTTGCACCCAGGCGCACCTGAAAAGACCGGTCCGGCAGGAAATCCTTCACGCTGTTCAACATCCTACCCCGGATGCCAAGATCTGCCAAGTCGCGTAGAATGCCATATCTCCATGTGGTGTCATATGCCTTCTCCATGTCAAAGAAGACTGCCAGACAGTGTTGTTGATGTATGAACGCCTCTCGAACTGTGTTTTCTAAGCGGACGAGATGGTCAGTTGTCGAACATCCTTTCTTAAATCCGCACTGGTGGATGTTAAGGAGTTCGCGTGATTCAAGAATGAACATGAGCCTAACGTTGAGGACACTTTCAAATGATTTTGCTATACAACTTGTAAGAGCTATCGGCCTATAACTATTAGGGGAGGTGGGCGGCTTTCCAGGTTTTAAGAACGGTACGATAACTGCTTTTTTCCAAGCCTCCGGCATCTTTCCAGACACCCATATTTTGTTGAATAATTGCGAAAGTGCCCCTACAGCAGCTTCGGAGAGGTGGGCAAGCATTTCGTAATGTTCACCATCCGGGCCAGGTGCTGTCTGTTTACCGGAGGACAATACGTTTTGGATCTCCTGAATTGTAAATATTGTATTGTATGTTTCGTTTGTACTGTCAGTCGTTGGAAGTGTCTGCATTTCAGTTGTGTTTTTGTGTTTTAAGAATGACTGTGTTTAGTGTGAAGAGCTTGAAACGTCAGAGAAATGTTGTCCTAGTATGTCAGCCTGTTCATCTATACTTGTTTGTGTTCCAGGGGCTGTTAGAAATGGTACTGTAAAGGGAGAGAATTTGCCGTCTAATTTACGCACCTGTTCCCACATCTTTTTTGATGTAATTGAACTATTGATGGATGAAACATGTCTCTGCCATGAAGCTTTCTCAGCACTGCGATGAACGTACCGAGCTTTAGCTCTCGCCTTTTTAAAATTTAAGAGGTTCTCATGTGTCGGATACCTTCGAAACTTACCCCAAACTCTATTTTGTTGTTTTTTTGCTTCCTTGCAGTCTTTTGTCCACCACGCTTTGCGATTTTGTGACACCACTCCTGAAGACTGCGGAATAGCTAAGTGTGCGGCAGTTATAATACAATTTGTGAAATATTCGTTTATCTGGTCTATGCTTAAATTTTCTAAAACTATATTTTCTAAGGTGGCTTTTGCTCTAAAAAGTTCCCAGTCTGCTAAATGCAGCTTCTAGCGTCGCGGCTTTGTTGGGATTATTTCTGGTAAAGAAGTTAAAGTGATTAGTATAGGGAGGTGGTCACTGCCATATGGGTTGTCAATGACATCCCATTTAAAATCATTAAAAACAGAAGGTGAGCTAAATGACAAATCTAAAAAGGTCATTTTCCCCAAGGTAGGGGAGCAGTAGGTGGCTTTTCCTGTATTTAAAAGACATACATTGTTGGTGAGGATAAAATCTTCGATTATTTGACCCCTAGAGTCACAGCGCTCGCTTCCCCAAAAAGGGGAGTGAGCGTTGAAGTCCCCAACTACGAGATACGGTTTTGGAAGTTGATTGATAAGTTCTTGTAAATCGTGGACTGTTAATGTAAAATGTGGAGCAATATATACAGAATAGATAGAAATTGTTTAATGGCTGACGACACTGACCGCAACGGCTTCAAGTTTTGTTTTGAGTTTGATTTCTCGAGCAGGAACGCCGCTTTGTACGATAATCGCGACGCCTCCAGAGAGTCTATTTGCCTGCTCACGATCGCGTCTAAAAGTTTTATAATGCTTCAGGATGTTCATATGTTGTGGACATAGATTGGTTTCCTGGAGACATAAGGCTACGGGTGACATTGACCCTAAAATATTTTTTATGTCATCGTAATTTCTCAATATTCCTCTACAGTTCCACTGAACTAGAAAAGCCATGTTTATGTTTTGGGGTAGGAACGATTGAGAGTTTACTTATTTTCTGGGGCCGTTATGGTGGCCCTGCCTTTTTTCCGCTCAAGAGAGCTGTTCCGCCGCTGTAGAGCAGGCGGGCTGGGAGTTTGGTCCATCACCTCGCAAGAGGTACTGGACGACCGCGAAGAAGCCGCGGGTGTGTGGGTGTCAGGCCTCCCCCGACGGGGGGAAGTCCTGTGGGATGCTGACCCGTGGGCCGGCACTCCCTGGCTTGGAGTTGGCAGAGCAGCCTTCGCTGTCTCTGCCTGGGACGTGGATGGCCCTGCCACAGGCGCGGTGGGAGTGGCCGCGGCAGGTGCCGGAGTGCTGTGTGGTGCTACGCCCCTGCGCACCACATCAGCGAAGTTTGGTTTCGCTGTGAAAGAGAATGTATTAGTCAGCGCAAAACGCCTTCTGGCTTCTTTAAATGAAATGTTTTCTTTGGTCTTTATGATGATGATTTCTTTCTCCTTTTTCCAGGACGGACACGCCCTGGAGTATGCAGCGTGGTCTCCTTCACAGTTCGCGCAGCATAAGGCTGCGTCACATTCCTCAGAAGGGTGGTCCTTCGAAGCGCATTTCGCGCAGGTTTTGCGGCCGCGGCAACTCTGTGAGCCGTGGCCAAACTTCTGACAGTTGAAACAGCGGCGGGGATTCGGTATGTAGTGTCTAACGTTGATTTTCAGGTATCCAACATCGATCGTTTCGGGCAAACTGCTCGTGTTAAATGTGAGGACCATGTGTTTGGTGTCTATTTCTTTGTTGTCCTTGCGGATTTTGATCCTGTGCAGGTCAATTACATTTTGATCAGAAAGTCCTTGAAGCATTTCGGTTTCTGTTAGATGGATGAAGTCAGCCTCTGAGATAACGCCTTTAACTGTGTTAAGAGATCGGTGGGGAGTCATGGAGACAGAGATGTCCCCTATAGAAGCAATGTTGGAGAGTTTCGAGCATTGGATGCTCTCACACAGTTCAAGGAGTAGGTCGCCACTGGCCATTTTTGATACCTTGTAGCCAGGCCCCAAGGCATCTGTTAAGCATTTGGTAACAAGTCGTGATATAATAAATATATGCTTTCAAGACAGAAGCAAGAACGATGCATGCGGGCTTTTTTTTTGTCTTTGCCTTGTTCTCAAAAGCTCACGCAAGTTTAAAGTAAATAAAAACTTTAGAAAAGTAGAGTGGAAGCACGCGCTGCAAGTTAGTACATGGGTTGAGGCACGCGCTTATTGCTATCAGTTCTATAAAAACAGCATGCTAAACATACCGTCAATATGGTGACAAGTGAATGTGATGTAGGCTCGCTGCCTGTAGCTGTCGGTGCACAGATCGTACTTGACGACACAGAACCTAGACCCCTCAGTTACCATCTTCTTCACCTGTCCGTGCATGGCACGGTACACACCATCCAGGGCTGCCCTCGACAAACTTGTTCGGTCAGGGAGCTCTTGGAGCTCTCTGATCACTCCATATTTTATGAAGTCCTACAGAAGAGAAATAAACTCACTCTGTGTTCACACTTATAATATCACAAAAGAAACGCAAATGCTTAGCTGCGTTATAGTCGTAACCCACCTGCAACCCCTCTCCCTTCACTATGTTAAAAGGCAGCAGGTCTCTGGCGATCAAAAGGACAAGATCTCTGGCGACCACGCTCTTTCTTGACGATGTACTTGTTGTCTTGCACCTGGAAACCATCCGGAAATAACCCTTGACCCTCCGCGGCTGTCTTGGCTGCCCCCTTCTTGCAGTCGTCTTGTAGTTTGTGAGCGTCCATCAAGTCTCTCTGCATGTTCGACGTGCCTACTGTACTAGTGCAGCGGAGGAAACAGGTGAATATTAAAATTCTCACAATGAAATGGCAAAATGGCCTAGTAAGGTAGTTCCCTAGAGAACAAAAGGCACTCTACTTACGATTCGAAAGGCTTTGAGTCGTCCTCCTCTGATGACTTAGCCAAACAGCTTTCACAGTAGTAGTCGGTTCCAACTCTCTTGTGCTTTCCCCCAGTGAGGTATGTTAAGTGCCCAAAATGTTTCGAACAAAACTACTTTTCACTTTCGAATGCAGCGAAATAATGCGAAAACTTCCAATCGGCACCTTAAACACATCAGGGCCAGAAATTCCTATCTCGCTGCAAGTTGCATCTCGAGCGCTGATGCCGTCTTCAGACATATCGCCGATCCCACCCGCAACCACACTGCATATATCCTTCAAGTCGTGATTGCGATTGATGGGAGGACGCGCGCAGCGTGCTCCGAACGAACCGAAGGCCGGGGCTCCTGTCAACATGGCGCCGCACGACGCGCCCGAGCATGTTCAGTGCCACGTGGCATCGTGTGTGTTCGCGTGTTTGTGCGAAAGCTTGTCAAAGCGCGGCGCTCAATTGGGAGAGGAAGGTGCTCTCGGCTGAGGCGAGAAGGTTCCTGGCATCAGTGCGTCTGCCCGATGACTGCAGGCTGTTAAAGGACTATAAACAGGAATTTAAGTGGGTGTTTTCTGCTTTTAAATGGTGCATTAGGCATTAGAACACATGGGCCACCGCGTGGCATTCGCCTAGGTACGCGAAATAATTTATAATTTAATTTCTTGTTCATGCTGCTTCGGTTTCGTTTTGAACGACCAAGCGATGGCTGTGAGCCGCGGCGGCGCGCCGAGAAAAACACGTCGCCGCCGGTCGAAACCGGCACGGCGCACACCTCTAGAGGCATGCCCAGGCTACGCAGTGTTTACAGGCTACCCGAGTACCGGCAAAGACGAGAGCGACGCTCCGAACAAAATGGGTGCAGTAAGACAGAGGCACGAGAGCAACGTCAAAAGCACCCTATGAATGAAAGCATCTGTTAAAATCATATACACGAAGAAAGCCAACAGTCAGCGAAGCCGAGGAAAGCATTTCATTAAAATTTGTGACCGTTGATCCAGAAGGTATAGCCCCGCACTCGACATGCAGAGGTTGTGGGTTCGGATCCCACCTGCGGCGTCTGGTTGTTTTTCCTTCTGTTTTCGAATCACTTTACTTTTTACCATACCATACTTTCTAACATACTTTAAGATAAAAAAAAAGTTACCATATTAGCTTCCCATTGATCAACGATCACAAATTAAAAAGAAACTCTCCCCTATGCTTTCCTCGGTTTCAGTGACAGTTGGCTTTCTTCGTAAGGAGACCCTCAGATCCGTATCCATGTCTGCTAAATATCAACATCATATGTCAGGCACAACTTTCACTGTCATTCGCAGCATGGTGTGGATGACCGCCTACATTTTCTTCCCGCGCTTCAGAAAACGAAGAAAAACTGCACAGATTTATCGCGGCGCCCGTGTTCCTTGAGCCTTTGCAGCGGACGGAACGAACGATAAGAGCATCGTGCAATAGCGCTGAGGCACTTCGCACAGCACACCTGTTCAGACGAACACAAGAGGAGCGTCGCGGTTAAAATGCTGCGTAGGCTACGCGCCGTTAAATGGCTTCACATTTCACTAAGGCGGCAACACTATACGCTCAGGCCTTTTTCTAAGCCCAGATCCCAGCGGTGAGCAAAGTGCGTACACGACAGCCTGAATCTTACCTCTGAGATCTCTCGCAAGAAGTTGGACAGCGAGTCGTCCCATTCCATGGCCTCGATATCGTCGGCTTCAAAGCCAGCTCGCTTCAAAAGATAATCCCTGAAGGACATTTTGAGGTCTGGTACAGCAACACTGGCGTCGCCCTCGTTTCTCTGATGCGTTCTTCCTTTTCACTTCGGCAGCGTTGACGTTTCCGGTGACAAAAGAATACTACCCGTGTTGCGAAAGAAAAATCAGCCGCAAGTAGCGCCAGGACAGTGGTCACAGATGCTGCTTTGCGGCCTCTAGAAAAGACAAAGGAACAAGAAAGCAATCAAAGACTCCCATTTCTGTCACTTTTATATATCACGAGGAGCTGAGGTTTTTGGTATCTCTAGAAGGAAGCTTTTGATGATGATGATGATGATGTCCTCGGGCTGAATGGCACATACCCACGGCGGGGGATTGGCCAGGGTGCATAGCGGATACAAACGCACTCATGTACAGGGAATGGAGTATAATTAAATCTAAAATTTGGGACACAGAGCTAGAATTTGTACAAAACAAAAAATTCGGAGAAAGAAAAGTTGTGAATTCACATTCTAGCAGAGGAATCTACCAGATGAAATTATATAATTGTGAATAGAATCGAGCACTGGTTTCAGGGCATATCCCTTGGCGCTTGCCCCGAAGGATAAGAGAATCGGAATAGATAGAGGAAGCCCAAGCCGAGCGAGGGGGATCTCCAAGCAAATTCTACGGAGAGCAGCGAGCCGCCGGCTTTTGTCCAAATGGCCAGCTCTTCTTCTCCTTTGCCCTTCGCTGCTGTCCACGCAATTTCGTATCCCGGGTTTCCGGTTTCCGAGGAAGGACATCAAAAATCTTTAAAGTCGTTTGCTTGCAGCCGGAAGAATCCAATTTATTAAGTGCCCAAAGCTTGCGTTTCGTGCAGCACAGGAAGAAAGATGACCCCAGTGCTTTCTTCTAGGTTGAGGAAATAATTTCAGAGTTGCCGAAAACAGTTCGCTCGGGGGTAGAGGTGAAATTCTTTAGAGTTATGAGGTGATAAACGCTGCCTCACGTCACGAAAGCTATTTGGCAAGCCTGCGTCCATTGCGAGATGCAATATTCGTCAGGGTAATCGCTTCGGCTAATTGGTGACGCATATTTTGTTGCGAAAAGGAGGAGGATGTAGAGCACGGGTGAGGAACAGGAACACGAATGAGCGCTTGCCCTGCGTTCCTCGATCTCGTCTGTCCTCTATGCTGCGTTATTTTGAAAAGAGAGTCTGACACGCCTTGTTTGTCGGTTTTGCGTGGGTGCTTAGCGTCTTTTATTTGCGGATCGTATCAAACCGTATTTTTAAATTTTGTTTTCTTCAGAGACATGAACTGCGCAAAAAAAAAAAATATTGCATGAAACACGTACCTTGGGCGCCACCTAAAATTTATCTCATGGCAGCACTGGACATGAGCTAGTTCGCGTGCGTTTAGAGTTGATTAATTGCTATGTTGCGACAAACTGCGCTAATTTTGTGTGCCTCACGTAGTACATTAACTGCATCGTGTTTACAATTTTTGTGCAGCGTAAAGACGTTCCTGGTAACACTTTGTCGCTTTTAGACGTTCCATGTGCGCAGTATTTCGCACGATGGAAAGCTCGTTACCACGCAGCGCAATTTGAATATCAGCACTCTTGAGACGGCAAAGCGAGGTTGGACAGAGGCTAGAAGATCGAGCTTCAGTGCGAAGTGTTCAAGCTGCGCCTCAGGCGAAGCACTAAAACGGATACAGAGGCACATAGAAGGATACGAGGAAAAATTTGGTCCATGTATTATTGTGAGTTTACAACGTAGCACGGATGATGGGTAACCTCTTTTAACAGTGTCACCAGCTTGTTGCCGATGCAGCCAAGGTGAAAAAAAAAAGATGCCCAGGCTTAGCTTGGTTAAGCCAAGAATGCGTTGCATATTGCGCGGTCTTTTTGCGCGAGGTATTGCTTGGCGGCACTCGATTTTCTCAGCAACTTTTCCTCCGTGACGTATGTATGGATGGATGGATGGATAGGAGCGCCTCCTTTGAAACGGGGCGGTGGCAACCGCCACCATGCTCAGCCGTTCTTTTTTTTGTTTTTCTTTTCGTTTTTCAGTGGTTTGGTGACGTCACGTCACGTGGTTTGGTGGCTGCCCGGCCGCGCCCAAGGGCTGAACTGAGTGATTGCAATATGCTACGCATAAGAAGCAGTCAATGCCCACACCTTACGTCTTGACTTACTTTAGAGGGCTCACTTGCGGTGAGCGACAAAGACGTCATGGCCGATGGCTCTCCGTGCGGCTAATTATGCGGCGCAATAGTCATCAAGTGCACGTGGGCCCTTCAGGTTTCAGAGGGTAGCGATGCCGGTAGAGCGTTTTCACTTGCGCATCTGTGCTGCTGGCCAGCCGCGCACCGAACAGCGCGGCCCGAGACATGCTGGGGAAGTGACGGAGGCAACAGGTTCCTGGCGTGGACGACAAAGGTATCGTATAGGCCCCATCATCGGTGGCCCCCAGGTCGGGAGGCAGGACGGTAGGACGCACAAGACTTTGGGGACTGGGGCAGCGATGGGCTGTTTAGTCTGGAGATCTAGGGAGCCTAGCAGGTTTAATATGATTGGCTGAGCCCTGCGAAATCGCTCAAGTCGTTCATGTCTCTGCCCAAAGCTCTCCCCAGGACGCCATCGCTGCTCCGCGACGCAACGCAGACCCGCTTCGCTACCAAAGACCCACGCGACAACAACCGACGCGGAACTTGCCAAGGAACTTACTACAGGCTTGCTAGAAATCGCAGGACCTCGCAAACTGCTTGGACTTGGTCGGCATACCATTGCATTTCTGCACGACCGTTGAGGCGCGCCCCTTTCATACATCACCCCAAGAACGCTATACAGGGATCATCTGGCCAATCATACACTTCATGCTCCTCCCTACCTCTGTTGCGGATGTGTAGCATATAGAATCTACAGCCGGTCTACGGAAGTTGTTCGAAACACCGGGCTTCTCGGGACGGGGGGGGGGGGGGGGGGGGGGGGGGGGTAGGGGGTAGGGGGGGTTGCAACCAATGAAGATGCTGTGAGTTCATGATGTCACTGGTGAATGACGCGGTTAAGCGTATGCAGCTGTGCCGCAGAAATCCGCAGCAACTATGACAGTCTGTCGAAGACCGAACGTGCAAAGAAGAGTTAGCCGTAAATTGACGCTCAAATATCAGAGTGGCACCATCGTGGTCTGCCTCGTGTTTAGCGGCTTCGTAAGCCCTCAACCAGGTCCCGAAGTCATCGTTTCGGCATCGCGAGCTCGCACGTCAGGATCATCTCGTCGTTAAGCCTTTCACAACGCTGCGCGGGCGCGCAACCTCGGACCGTGACGTAGTGTTCGCTGTAACACGCTAGAACCACTCGGTATGTCCGAAGTCCGCGCAAGGTAATCATCGGAATTACGAAAAAAAAATTCTTGAATATTATTCTTGTTTTTTTTTTAATTTCAGAGAAAAAAGGTGCAAACGCACCTTTTCTCGTCTCCTCAATGCGGACGTCCAGTGCTCTCTATGATTCCACAAAACTCCCACAGCTGACAGGGGATTGCGTGCTATTAGTAAAAAAACCTCCGCTTACGTATTTCGAGTTCTCGCACACGAAAAAAAAAAAATTAAAACCCGTCCAGCGTCGCAGAGTGCAACAAACATCCCTTTTGTACCTCGAGATCTTACTAAGCTCTGGAAGTAGGGAACCAGGAATAGTAGGACTGCTGACATGAAGGAGCGGCTGAACTCAAGCCGTATACCGTCACTCCGGTCTTTCTCCTTTGACCTTGCAGCAAAAATGAAAAGCCCGGTTTTGAAAGCGATACATCTTCAAGGACTGTCGGCGACATCAGCAACCTGAAGCGCTCAGCTAAAATCTTTCCTCGCTATTTTACAGGAATCGTGCCTGGCGCCCTGCTGTTGCTGTTATTGAGTTCACTGACCGGCTGCTGGCTCTGAACGATGCGTCGCTCCCAGCGCGATACGACGCGACCCTCCTCAGCGGGGTGTCTAAATTGCATGTACAGAGGTCGGTGGATCTTCACTTGGCAGCCACAGCGGTAACCTTGAACCACAGGCGATGCAGCTAGAGAAGACTCAGTTTCCCCGAGGCGGCGCTCCCCGCGGAAGTAGCGATACCCCCTTCTTTATGTTATGTCCTTCAAGGGAACAGTGCATAACAAGCTCCCAGAGTTTCTAGAGAAAGCGAGGCGGTAGACGCCAGTCATCGCACAGTGGCTGTCCATTACACAGCGCGGGTGCCCCTTTCCGTACTCCGCCGCGAGCTTCGCGGCACTCTGCTGAACAGAGCGCTGCGTGGCCTGGCCCTCGGAAAAGGGCGAGACACGACAGGCGGACCTAGCAGCATTGGTTAGGGCATGAGAGGCCTATCTGCTATATTCACATAATTTTATTTATTTATTTATTGATACTGCGACCTTTTACAAGACCTTAGCAGGGTGGGCATACAATACTGTATACAGGTAAACAGACTCTGGAAACAATAAACATGCTCTCAAGATGTTAAAATAACATTATAAATCAATTTCTTAAGAATAAATCAGGAAACATAATACAAATGCAACAAAAATCTCATGTGGTGGAAAAGATATAAGGAAAGTAAAGATGGGCTTCAAACATTTTTATGGACGGTTGCGATACTGCATCATTATTGAGATTATTGCTGCCTGTAATCGTTCGAGGGTAATAGGAATACTTATAGGAGCTAATTCTTGCGTTTAATGGAGTCACTGAAAAATTGTTCCGTTGCCTTGTGTTATATCCAGATGAGATTAGATAATCTATCGTAACCTGATACCTTATCTCTTTCCTTTCTTCTGTCTTTTTGTTCGGGGGATAGTTCAGTTGCTCAGTATTCAGTAAGGAAGTTACAGTGTCCTTGGCCGCTGCTGTTACACCCTGTATCATAGCACATGGGCTTGCCCGAAAGCAGAAGCCTCTCCAGTGAGACCATACCCTAACCCTGAGCAATGGGAGGCTGCGCTGTCCAGCTCTAGCCATAGCCAGGAGGACCAGCGGCATTGTGTGCATCGGGCCCACCTGACAGCAAAAGCCATATGAGTCCTGGATTGAGGGCCTCTCTCCGCCCAGCGCACTCCTTTAAAGCCAATAAATGTTTTTCACTGCGACCACCATTCTTGTTACGCTTTTTTTTTCTCCTCCATACTATACTTCGTGTCATGCATCGGGTGCAACGCTGTAAAAGCTAGAGCGCTCTTGTTTGCGCTGCCTGCATCCGCGATCAAAGAGTAGTGCGTTCATCATGGTGAGCGAAAAATATTAAATTATTTGCCTTTACGTTTATTGAATGATATATTTTTCATGAGCTTGATGAAGTGCGCTATGATTACTGACGACACACTGTCGCTTTTTCGTACCTTAGACGGATTCGGCCACCCAGCCGCGGCGGCCGCGTGTCGATGGAGGCGAAACGGAAAAGGCGTCCTTGTGTTGTTGTTTTTTTTTTATTCGAGCTGTTTGCCATCAGGCATAAAGAAAAAGGAGAGAGAGTTATAAAAAGGAGTGCAAACAAGCCTCGCTTAAAAAGCGGCAAAAGTTCGTGATATAGCGATTATCTAGAGTCCACTTGGTATAGTCGTCTGCAACGTCCCATCGCAGGCCAACCTTTCTTAGTAAACGTCGTCTCACGGAAGCTGTAGCCGGACAAGTCCACAGCAAGTGTTGTTCATCACACTGGTCGGGCGCAGCACCACAATGGGGACACTTGTCTGTCACTTCGTAACGTTTGTCACGCCACCGATGACGCACAGAAGGAGTCAGAGCCGCTCCTGCCCGAATCCGGCGCACAGATACCTCCTCCTCCCGAGTGAGACTCCGGGGGAGAGGGTACGAACACGGAGGAATTAGAGCGCGTGTTCGCTGACGCAAAGACTGTTTCTCGGAAACATGGGACAGGAACGGATCTGAGGGAAGAGGGGAAGGTGGCGTGATATCGGATGTGTCAAGGTGTGTCATTGCATCCACATGAATATTATGCGGATCCTGGGCATGCCCGCGAATCCAGTGTATACGCACAGGACAGGGGTATTTTGTGCAAAGTTGGTGAATGGATTGTGTAACTTGGAATGTGCGCCGGACAGCCTTAAGCTGCTTAAGGGCGGCAAGGGAGTCGGTGTAAATGTGTACAATATCGAAAGTAGGTACGAGTGGAAGGGAAGCAATGGCATTGTGTATCGCCTGAAGCTCCAAGGCCAGGGGGGAGCAAGTATCCGTGCTATATGTAGCGCGGGAGTTGAGATGAGGATGTGAGGGACTGTAAACTGCAGTAACTCCCTGCACTGCTGTGTGTGATGCATCGGTGTATATTATGCACCCTGAAGGAAGATGGGCGGCTGATATCGGCGTCGAAGCAGAGGGGCGATTGTCTGTGAGCTGACAGTATGACCATGGAGGAAGAGTCTGTAAACGATGAAGCTGAAGCGACATCTTGCGTGCTCTGTTTGCCTCACGCTGGTCGATAAGTTCACTCAATGTATTAAGTTGAGCGTACTCTTGCAGAATGGGTATGGGTGTGATACGCGGAAGATAAGTTATGGCGCGCATAGCCTCCCGATTGATTGATTCAAGGGAGTCCCACTGTCGGCGGGTGAGGCGATGAAATTGCGCTTGGTACACTATCCGCGGCTGAAGGATGGAGCGCACGAGCTGACGGGCAGTATCAAAACGCGCTCCGCCAGAGCGCATAGCTATGCGTCGAATCAGACCGAGAGTAGCGTGAGCCGATTTACGGGTCGCGTTTAGCCACGGAGTCCCAGTCCCAGATGTATGAAGTAGAAGACCTAGAACACGCACACTTTCAACTTGAGGAATTGGAGAATTGTCTACCGTAAAGGTAAAAGGTGCTGCTTTTCGTAAGCCACTTCTGTTGCCAATGCGAATGAAACAAGATTTATTACACGAGAGGGTCAGACCCAAAGGGGGTAGTCGTGATGTTAAGGCATCCAGCGCTTGCTGGAGCGCCGACTGTTGCACAGACGCATCTGGATTACAGGACCACAAGGTTATGTCGTCGGCGTACGCAAGGACGCGCACAGAAGGAATTTTCTCTAGGGCTCGGACAAGAGGTATAAAAGTTACATTAAATAATGCGGGGGCGAGGACGGAGCCCTGGGGTACACCGCGATTGGAGGTAAAGTGACCAAAAGGCTTCCCATGGATACGTACACTGAAGGTTCTGTTTGTTAAAAATGAGTGAATTGAAAGGAGAAAGCGATGCGGGAGACAGAGATCTTGAAGGGTGCCAAGAATAGAAGAGTGTAGGACGTTGTCATATGCCTTTGTGATGTCAGTCGCGATCACCGTACGAACAAGATGACTATGGGGAGAATGGTTTAGTACGTCCGCAGCCAAAACAGCCAGACCGTCTTCTGTTTCAATGTGAGGGCGGAACCCAATTTGAGATTCTGGATAACAATCATTCGATTCCAGCCACCACGACAAGCGAGCTGCTAGAATGTGTTCATAAAGCTTGCAGATAGTAGGCGTAAGTGAAATAGGGCGGAGGGCCGAAAGAGAAACCGGCGGCTGACCTGATTTGGGGATTGGGACAACGATTGAATGTTTCCACTCTGCAGGAATAACTCCAGAATCCCACACCTCATTGAATGTATCAAGGAGGGAATGTAGAGCAGGTCCTTCCAAGTTGCGAAACAACGAGTTAGGTACACCGTCATGCCCGGGAGCAGTGCTTGTTTTGAGGCGATCTATGGAGGCCAGCAATTCTGCCATGGTAAAATCTGAAGTAACCTCATCAGGGGGCTCAGAAATCGATAATATGGGAGAAGGGGTAGGGAGGCAGTCATGATGTGGGAAAAACTGACGGGCTGCTTGTTGTGCAAATGAAGTTTCATCCACATTCAGAGCCAAGCGAATGCTTTCGGTGTAATCAGCTACTTGAGAAGTGCGTTCCATGGCGTGAAATACCCGCCAAAGATGTCTATTACCCTGTGTAGAAGAGAGGCGGGCACACCATGCAGCCAAGCGTTGTCTGCTAAGTCGCTTTGAGTAGCGCCGCGCACGTGCAGTAGCCCGATGAAGAGCTGGAAGAGCTGAAGGGTCGTCGGGATTAAGTGAAGCATAATGATCCGCCCTGCGACGAAGAGCCTAGAGATTAAGGAGATGCATGTCCGGGGTCGGATCATCCTCATTTACAGTAGTGGCGAATGTATGAGTCGACAAAACAGCTGAGAGGGTGGACATAACAGTAGATGGGTTCAGCGTAGACAACCTATTATCTGCGCGTACGGAATCCCATGATGTAAAGCGCACGCTGCGGCGTATTTTCCGGAGACGCGAAGTTGTGATGGAGATTAAAATAGGGCTGTGATCACTGCCCCAAGTGTCTGGTTCAACATTCCAACGAGGGTAGCCGGGCCCTAACCACCAAGACAAATCAGGCGAATACGGACCACCCCGAGGGTGCGTTGAAGTTTGCGGTTGATTTAGTAGTTGAAATGAATGATCTAGAAAGGTGCCATGAATGTGAGCACCCCGGGAGGAATCCAAAGGGTAGCCCCACGATGTGTGAGCGCCGTTGAAATCTCCGCCAACTTGCCCGAGTAGTTATTACGGAGAAAACGAATCCAACCTAGGTTGGGAGACACTGTTCCCGGACAACCATAGAAAGATACAAGTATCAGTGGTGTATGTGCAGGTTTTACGAGAAGGCCAACGACCTCCTGGCGAGTGTTGCACCACCGTGAAAGATCGATCGGTGTATGGGGAACAGAACGATGAACATAAATTGCAGATTTACCGGGATGGAGGGAGGAAGCGATGCAGCGGCGATCAGGGATGGAAGGAGAATGGTACGCGCAGAAACCAGAGAGGCGAGGAAGGGAATTGTGCTCTTGAAGAAGGAAGGCCCCGGCCTTGAGTTTGCCGTCACGCAGGCGGATGTTCACTTCAGATGACTTATTGGCAAAGCCACGGCAGTTCCATTGCACCACCAGAGATGATGCACTAGCCATGGCGAGGCCGAAGAGCTTCAACGATCAGGGTGGTCAACTGCTGCATGAGTGCCATTATTTTCTCCACTGCCGGGGAGTGCACATTAGATGGGACCTCGGCGCCGTTATGTGGCTCAGTGCTGTTTGGAGATGATTCGTGAGGAGGTAGCTCGTTCGCTATGTTTCTTCGAGATGGCTGTGAGCGCCGCTGTTCTCGACGCTTAGTGAGATCCTCTAAGTGGCGACGAGCCTCTGCGATGGCATTGTCGAGAGCGGTGTCTTCATCTGTGGTGTCCGTGGCTTTACGTGTTGATGTGGGCTTCCTTCCTCGACGGTGAACAGCTTGTGCGTAGGAAAGTGGCTGAGCAGGCACGTTGATAGTCGCGGAGTCAGGTGTAGGAAGTGCAGGGAAGTCGTCTTCAGCACACGCTAGGGCAGCGAAGCGATTGCTTGTGCTGATGCCAGTGCTGTCGGACGGCTTGTTCGACTTCTTTGCCTTCTTCTTTGGACAATTAGGAGAACGAATGTCGTGGCCTGGTAATTTGCACAGGGCACAAAGGCCTGCTGTCTGGTCCATATCGGCCACTGCTGCAGGATTGGGGCAGGTAGTCTGCATATGCCCTTCTTTATGACAGTGGTAGCAAAAGATACGGCGTGGACGGAAGGGCTGCGGCTTGACAATGGCGCCGTAATAGGTCATGTAGTCTGGTAGATTGGACGGGCCTTGAAGGGTGAGGAGGTACGTGCCCCGGCGCCCCATAGGCCGGGCATGGAGTACTGTGTGTGTAGAACAACGGATATTTGTTCTCACTTCCTGGGGAAGGCTAGTGCTGTCGAGGTGGTAGACGATGCATCGGAGGGTGTCAGGCCCGGATGCATAATAGACTTGTACGGGGACATGTTTGCTTGAGTCCAGGGGGACCTGCGTCACACTGCACATTTTCTCAGCGGCCGCTAAGGTTGGTAAGTTCACTGTGATAGTGTTGGAAGAACGATGCACAACAAATCCACAATAGTTAGACGAGCCGAGAACGTGATCAATAGTGGCCTGAACAATAGTGTTGTGCGATGTCTTTGCACGTTAAAGATCTGCTCTTGCTTCTTTCAGTCCCACCTTCCTTCCTTCCCTTAAGGTGCAGTTGATGTGTCCACCGAGAAGTGGAGCAGTTAGTGCGCTTTTTCTATTCGTCAAAAACTAATTTTCAAAACAAGCGCGGAGTAACACGCCTTTCCTTATTTTTTCATTCGGACTACTTCCGTACTTTTCAAAGCGTTGCGCTTGATGTATGAAACGGAGTATCGTAATAAGTGGACGCGTGTCCTCGTACTCTCCCTTGTTCTCGCGCTTACCTACAGACCATCGTGTCATTAGGCCATGGTCCGGTGACAGTATGTGCGGCATTCGTGATAGGTGTGGTGAGAAACGGAATAACTGCCAGGCGATGTCGGATATTACTGCGGAAGCTCAAGTTCTAGCTTTATCAGCCGCGACATATGGGCCGCGGCTTGTGCATTGGTACGCCGAAGAAGCCGGGACACGCATTTTATCCTTACGAGCAGAAAAATACAGAAAATACAGCAGGGTGTTCTTAAACTGTGCATATTGCGCGTATTGTATGCACATTTCCCCGCTATTGGTGGGTTTTCGCGCGCTTACTTGTTGCTGTTGTTCATGGGCTTGAAGAAAGCGCTCTTGAAACGAATTTTTCCCCGCACATGGCACCATTCGCTAAGCACTTACTTTTGACCACCTGCACGAAGTCTCAACACTTATCCGCTTCGCATGCGGGAGGTGCGGGGTTCGATCCCCAGTGCCGCCGAGTATCCACCGGTGTGGTAGAGTGGGCACAAGATTTCCCCTGGCCTGGTGCTTGGCTTATCTAGGGTGAAATACTTGGGAATTCGGCCTTTGACTTCACCATGAGTATAGCAGAAACCACCTTGTGCCATGGCGCTCTTTGACCGGAGATGTCCTTGCGAAATAAGAATTCATCATGATCATCAAGTCTCAACACTTCCACGATGCCACTGCGAGATTGTCAGCAGCAGAAAGCGTTATTTTGTTACGCGTTTCACGCGGACGGCGTATGTCTTCGAAAACGTTGGAAGTGGCATGCAGCAACTGCAGGCAGAAAAAGAAAATTTTACGTATATATGCGCATATTAACTGATGCGACGTGCGTCACAAAACTGGCTCGAGGAGGGCTGTCGTCAAACTAACAAACGATAAATAACAAACCTTCCCGCTTCCATCGCCTCCATTACAAACGCCGACTTGTTTAAAAACGCTGTAATTGATTTTACATTGTAGTGCTGCGTTACCTGTTCTGTTTTTGTTGTGTACCACCCACTCCTCTCTGTAATGCTTCGGCCCTGAGAGTAAATAAATAAATAAATAAATAAATAAATAAATAAATAAATAAATAAATAAATAAATAAATGGCTGGTGCGCAGCACTTATAAATGAAAAAAAAGGGACAAAAAACGGAAAAGTCGGCAGCAGGTGGCGTGACGCGCGTCGAGTGCCAAAGCGAACTTTCGCTGCAACTTCGAGCTCGCAACACCCGATACCGTGTTCTGGCCCTTTGAAATAACCACCGAACACATCAACTGCTTATGCTGGCAGGCATGACATCGCGCGTCAATAGTGGCGTACCTCCCTCCATCAAGCCCAGCGTTTCCATATTGCGGAGACACCACAGAGGAGCTAAAAGGAACGTCGCGCTAACCTCGCGGTCAGCTACAGCCAGCTAATGGGGCTAGAGGCCCGGCGGTTTGATACAAGTTGCACACACCTGACCCGGAAAGCTACGGTTGGAGGAGGGCACTTGTGATTGTCCTATACGATGGAAGAGCTACTGCAACGCACTGCTTTTTAAACGCATATATATTGACACCCGGGGCAGGAATACCGTCTTGTGCAGGCCTGCGTCCGGACATGAGCATGAGGCTTCCAAGATTAATTAATGGATCAGTGAGCACAGTTCGGCTAATGATATTGGGGCTTCTAATGCAGTAATTTGGACTTATTTGTTTAAGCCAACTTTTTTCAGGAAGTAACCTGCCCGGGTGATCGGAGCACGAGTAAAGAGTAAAACTGCCACGAGTGGAACAAAATCTCGGAAAGAACAACAAGGATTGGAACAGCGTTCCAGGAGAGGCGTCGAAGAAGCGCATCTAGCTACGGTTCTGAATAAAGCAAATACACTCGGGCTCACAACGCAGCTTTATTGTGCCCAGCCGGCGGTGCTGTCCCCTCTTCACTCAGAGATGGCAACTGCTGATACGGGCGGGAGCGAAAGAGACTGAGCAGCACAAGCCGACGCGCACAGACGCTGCGGAGCCGGCGTGGAGAGGCTAGAAGCGCAGCTCGACTCGTTGCATGTCGTCGCCCTCTTCGTCCTCCGATTCCGGATCACTCTTCTGCCCCGGTAGCGGAAACCCCTGGGACCGACAAAAATTGGCGAAGTCGTCCAGGTCATCTCCTCCGCCTCCCTCCGTATTGGCGTCACTCTCAGGCTCTTTTGATGGTATATACTCCTCACTGTGGAGTTGCGAATGAAAATCCCGGAAACCGAGAACCAGCTTGACCAGGGCGAGTACCAGAGTTACGCTGATGAATATGCGTAAGGAAAGCAGGGCGTAGCCGCCCGCCGAGGGTGCGTTGAGATGTAGGCCGCGGCTTTGCCACAAGATGATGGCTGCCGCCACTACGTAGATGACCTGCGAAGGACCGCAACCGATTGTACAGTGGCTGACAACGAGCTACGTCCAGACTTTACGCTCTGCACTGACCTGGGTGAATGCGCTCAGAAGGGAGCGAAAACTTTTAACGGCGTATTCGAAATGGTGATCTGGAGCGAAGGAGCAAGATATGCGTAGCGATATAATCATAACTAATGATCTGAATTCAAATCGCCCGTTGAAACATGCTCTCTGGTTTCCCCTAGCTAGAAAACTTGCTTGGGATCGCCAGTTGGAATACAGTAGTGCCTTGCTAATACGAACCGCGTTAATTTGGGCGACTCGAATTATGGACGAATTTTCTGAATGTATTTCAAATTTGAATGTATTTCATCATCATCATCAGCCTGACTACGTCCACTGCAGGACAAGGAATCTCCCACATCTGTCCAATTAAACCTCTTCTATATCAGCCGAGGCCACCTTATCCCCGCAAACTTTTTATGCCATCCGCCCACCCAACTTACATGCATTGTATGCCCTGCCCAAGCCGATTTCTTCTTCTTGAGTTCGACTAGGATGTCATTAATCCGCGTTTCTTCTCTGGCCCACTTTACGCTCTACTGTCTCCTAGAGTTACAGCAACCGTTTTCCTTTCCATAGCTCGCTGCATTGTACTTAAGTTGAACCCTCTTCATTATCCTCCACGTTTCTGAACCATAAGGGAGTACCGGCAAGATACGGCTTTTGTATGCATTTCTCTCGAGGGATAATCGTAAACTGCCGTTCATTATCTGAAAGAAACTGCCAAATGTGGTCCACCCCGTTTTTTACTATTCTCGTTATTTCGCTCTCGTGATTCGGATCTGAGGTCACTACCTGCCCTAAGTAGACGTATTCCGTTACCAGTTGCAGCCCCTCGCCACTAATAGTAAACTGCTGTTCCCTTCCGAGACCGTTGATCATTACTTTAGTTTCCTGCGTATTAATTTTTGCCCGAACCAGTCTGCTTTGCCTGTCTAGGTCATTGATCATGCTTTGCAACTCATCCCCTGAGTGACTTAGCAAGGCAGTGTCATCAGCGAATCTCAGATTACTAGGTATTCTCCATTAAAGAGCAACTGCAATGCTTTTTGAGAATTTCTCGATACTCCAGGATTAAAATCAGTACAGGCTGTACGTAAAGCGTGCCAAGTGTTTTTGCGTTAGCGTTTAAAATAGTGACGTAATCTGCGATTGAATTTAGCGCTTTTCCTCAAGGAAACGAAGAAGTGCGGGGAAGTTTGGTGTGGCGTCACGGTAGGCAACATTACAAATTACCGCTGCCGTCAGCCACACCATACCGTGCCTCGTTCGACGCTGCCAAGGGACGCTAGGCGAGCTTTGGTTTCGGTGGCACTGGATATTTTTCTTTAAAGCAAGCCTTTACGCGTTGGAAATACACCGCTAGCTTCGATGACGCCATCATGCGCCCCCCTCCCCCCCCCCCCCCCCCCCACACTTTGCATTGTGCGCTGCGGAGAAGATTGAAGGTCGTCGTGGTTTCAAGCGGCGATTACGTCCCCATTTCAAATCCTAACCGGAAAATACTTCGCATGCTTTACCTGCGGGTTTCGCAGTTCGTCCCTTTGAGGCTCGTCGATGTCTAAAACCTATGCAGTTGCCCTTTAACTCTTATCCATAGCTGTTACCAGTCCAGGCCTCTGAATGCCTCATGTAAACAGGCGGTGAGTAGCACTGCAGAGATCATGTCTCCCTGCCTGACACCCTTCCTTATTGGAATTTTATTGCTGCCTTTATATATAACTTTGGTGGCTGTGTAACCGTTATAGATATCTTCCAGTATATTTACATAAGACTCTTCTACACCCTGATTTCGCAATGCCTGCTTGACTGCTGAGGTTTCGAGTGAGTCAAATGCTTTCTCGTAATCTATGAAGGATTGGTTATATTCTGCGCATTTCTCTATCCCCTGAATGACAGTGTACATATGGTCTATTGTTAAGTACCCTTTACAAAAGCCTGCCTGATAATTTGGTTGATTGAAGTCTAGGGTTGTCCTGACTCTATTATCTATTACCTTGGTAAATATCTTATAGGCAAAATACTTAAGCTGATTGGTCTAATTTTTCAGGTCCTTGACGTCCGCTTTCGATGTATTTGCGCGTGGTTCATGGGGAAACTCGCTGTCCTGACAATAGACAAGCGGAAAATGCAGTGAGCCCATTGGGGCCAACGCATTTTTGTCACGTTAATACAGACGGTGATGAGAACAAAATCTATACTGCTCCAATCTGATGTTTTATTTTCGGTATTTTCGGTGCAGGACACCAGAGGACTGGAGAAAAAAAGTGTAAATGGCTGAGTGATCTTCGGTTTCTTGTGCAGTTTCATGTTTTAAGTGCAAAGTTACCTAGTTGACGTGTTTTACCATTATTCGTATTGCACGAATGGCTGAGAAGAAAACTCTCCTGCAGCTTGTGCCACGTAGAAAGCCGAATTCAGTAGATCTCTGCCGATTTAGTGCTGATATATAGTAGCGGTTTGTGGGATGTAAACAGTAGTGGTCGGAGTTGAGTCATTTAGCCATGAGACGCCATCTAGCGTATCATAGGCCACTCAGTGGTCCATGATACGCTACACGCTACTAGAGGCGCCCAGCTGTACCACATGATTTCAGTCATAATGGCGAAGAGGATAATGGGCTTAGCTCCAAAATTTGTTTAATTTTAACTTCACAGGTTACCACTATGCACAGAAGCAGATCTTAACCATAGCGTGCTTGTTTCTAAATATTTTTCCTTCGCAATTCGTTACTGGTGACGACTCGCTTTATGAACAGTTTTTTCGGGGACCCACGTTCCAGTATTAACGAGGCCCGACTGACGCCATTGGAGAGGATGCTCTGCCTTCGCGGCAGACCAGGGGCCCTATTCTGTGACCGTTCGTTGCATTTTCCATTTCATTTGGCCGTAACGTCAATGTGACAAAGGTAGCAGCAAATTGGAAGGCAAGCGGCGAATCACAGACACAGCCCATACGGCCAGGACGACGCCGCTAGCCAGCGAGTTCCGCCGCATCCATTCCGGTTAAGCCACACATACCACGCTGCGCTAATTCGTAGCGAAAACGACGGCCAGTTCCTTTTTCGAGCCTGAATTAGCGGCGATAAAACTCTTCAATCGTGTCATACGTATCGTCGTGCTCCGTCACTTAAGGGCGCCGTCGCCGGACGGCCAGTGCGCCACACGGGCTCGAGACGAATTTATTCAAGCTGGGAACATTGTGTACATGTTTGTCTCAGGAATAGCGTGACGTCTGCTCTAACACAACAATAGCAGCAGCGACCGATGGCAAAGGACAGAATGAAAAAGTCAGGAAATGGATCGTTACAGAATACGGCCCCAGGTGACGTTACGGGCGCTGAGAGCCATTAACATTTCGCGGCATGTGATGACTGGGGAAAGGGAACTGTGACATTGTTTCGGTTGCTCCTTTCCTTTCTGTGGTTGCTCCGCGTCATCGCCAATAATCGCCTCACAGCAAAAGTTTCACTTTGTCGTCAGCTCGAAAAGAATAGCGGGGCGGGTTTCGGGTTTCACCTGCTTAGAGCTGACGACGCCTCTGAAGGAAGACGCGTCTGTTCAGAGGTGCTAACCTGGCGATCACCTGGCTTGTAATGCGTGTCTTGTCGGCGCAGACTGTAGTGTCGGGCATCTGCGTGCTGCTGGTCTTTAATGAGAAGCCCCGCAAGTCTTCGGGCTTCCTCGGCGCGATGAAGGTAGGCAGTGACGTCGGGGTTGTCTTCTGAAACGTGCGGGAGCATTGCGTCGAGTGTTGTCGTGGGCTTCCTGCCGTATACAAGCTGGAATGGGGTAGACCTGGTTGTCTCCTGGACGGCAGTGTTATAGGCGAAGATCACGGAGGGCAGAGTGGTGTCCCACGTCTTGTGTTCGGCGTCGATGTACATGGAGAGCATGTCTGCGATGGTTTTGTTGAGACGTTCTGTGAGTCTGTTGGTTTGCGGATGATACGCAGTTGTCTTCCGATGGCTTGTCTGACTGTAATTTAAGATGGCTTGCGTTAGGTCCGCTGTAAACGCCATTCCTGTGTCTGTGATGAGCACTTCGGGGGCGTCGTGTCGCAGGAGAATTTGTTCGACGAAAAATTTTGCGACTTCCGTTGCGGTACCACTAGGCAACGCTTTTGCTTCGGCGTAGAGGGTCATGTAGTCGGTGGCCACGATGATCCATTTGTTACCTGATGATGAAGTCGGAAAGGGGCCGAGGAGGTCCATCCCTATTTGCTGAAAGGGCTTAGTTGGCGTTGGTATAGGGTTCAGCAGTCCGGCTGGTCTAGTCGGAGGAGTTTTGCGTCGCTGACACTCATGGCATGTTTTCACGTAATGGGAAACGTCGGCAGCTAGCAGCGGCCAATAGTACTTCTCCTGGATGCGGTGCAACGTGCGAGCAATCCCGAGATGCCCTGCAGTCGGCTCATCATGACATGCCTGCACAATTTCTTGCTTGAAATTTTCGGGCACGACAAGAAGATGCACTGTTCTGTTGGGCGCGAAGTTCTTCTTCAGGAGGACATTATTGTGAAAGACGAAGGACGACAGTTGGCGCTTGAACCCTCGGGGACGCGATGTGGTCTTGCCTTTCAGATAATCAACTAGGCTTTGCAACTCAGGATCCGAGCGTTGCTGCTGCGCGGAACTGCTGGCGCTTACCGGTCCTAAAAAAGCGTCGCCGTCTTCCTCTTCCGGTGCTGCGTGGACGGGGGCTCGCGACAAGCAGACTGCGTCGGAATGCTTGCGGCCAGATTTGTAGACTACAGTTATGTCGAATTCTTGAAGGCGCCGGCTCCAACGAGCAAGGCGGCCGGAAGGATCTTTCAAATTGGTTAGCCAGCACAGAGCATGGTGATCGCTCACAACCTTGAATGATCGTCCGTACAGGTAGACGCGAAATTTCGACATGGCCCAAATAATGGCGAGACATTCTTTCTCGGTGTTGGAATAGTTGGCCTCGGCTTTCGACAGTGAACGGCTAGCGTACGCGATAACTTTCTCCTGTCTCCCATTTTTCTGAACGAGGACCGCTCCTAAGCCCACATTGCTTGCATCGGTGTGGAATTCGGTTTCGGCGTTTTCATCAAAGTGCCCGAGAACAGGAGGGGACTGTAAGCGGCGCTTCAGCTCTTTGAAAGCTTCCGCTTGCGGCGTTTCCCATTTAAAAGGCACGTCAGCCTTGGTAAGTTCGGTCAATGGTTCAGCGATGCGCGAAAAGTTCTTCACGAATCGCCGGTAATAAGCGCACAATCCAAGGAATCTGCTTAAAGCTTTCTTGTCATTAGGCTGTGGAAACTCAGCGATCGCAGCCGTCTTCTGAGGGTCTGGGCAAAATTTATCCTTGCTTGCGACGTGGCCAAGGAACAGCAGCTCATCGTAGGCGAAGTGGCAGTTCACTGGTTTCAGTGTTACTCCTGAAGACTTGATTGTTTTCAGCACTATCTGAAGCCTTCTGAGATGGTCTTCAAAGCTTGAGGAGAAGACAACGAAGTCATCTAAGTAGACTAGACAAATTTGCGACTTCAAGCCTGCGAGCACCGTATCCATTACTCGCTGGAACGTCACTGGGGCAGAGCAGAGGCCGAATGGCATCACCTTGAACTCGAAGAGTCCGTCTGGTGTGATGAACGCAGTCTTCTCGCGATCTCTTTCGTCGACTTAGCCGCTCTTTAGGTCCATCGATAAGAAGTACCTAGCGTTGCATAGCCGATCTAATGTGTCGTCGATGCGGGGGAGGGGGTAGATATCCTTCTTCGTAATGCTGTTCAGGCGGCGATAATCGGCGCAAAAGCGAAGGGTGCCGTCCTTCTTTATCACTAGAACGACTGGTGCTGCCCAGGGACTCCTGGATGGCTGGATGACATCGTCACGAAGTATTTCCTCAACTTGCTTGCGGATAGCTTGGAGTTCTAGCGGCGATACGCGGTAGGGGCTCTCTCGCAGTGGTCGGGCGTGTTCGTCTGTGACAAGGCGGTGCTTGACAAGCCCGGTTCGTCGTACATTCAATGCTGATGAGAAGCAGTCGCTGTACCTTTGAAGAAGACCGCGTATTTGGTCTTGTCTGCTAGGGGTTAATGCTGGGTTGATATCAAACGTGGGTTGATGGCCTTGGTCAGATGGTCCTGGGGTTGGTCGGGTAAGGCAAATATGTCTCTGATGTCTGCCAGCTCGTCGAGAAAAGCAATCGTCATGCGTTTGTTTAGATGCCGGTATTCTTCGGAGAAGTTGGTTAGTAGCACCTGGGCTTGGCCATTTAGGATTTGGGCGACGCCCCTTGCGACGCCCAGTCCTCTATGCAGGAGTAACTGGGTGTTACCCTCTACGACGCCTTCGGCATTTTCGATGTATCCAGTACCTATGCAGGCGAGGACACTTGATCGGGGCGGCACGCTCAATGCTTCGTCGAGGACGTTTAAGGCAACGTCATTAGTCGCGCTCGTCGCAACAGGTATGGCTCTGTCCATGGAAAGCTTGGTCGACTTAGATCGAAGGTCGATGATCACCCGATGTTCATTCAGGAAGTCCATTCCCAAAATCACGTCTCGCGAGCATTGCTGTAGGATCAGGAAGGTTGTAGCATAGGTTCTCCCATTTGCAGTAACTCTCGCGGTGCAGCGTCCTGATGGCGTAACCAGGTTACCACCTGCGGTGCGGATCAGTGGGCCATCCCAAGTTGTTACTTTCCTGAGTCGGACAGCGAGTGGGCCGCTCATGACAGAGTAGTCAGCTCCCGTGTCCACCAAGGCAGTAAGCGCTTGACCGTCGACCGTAACTTCAAGGTCACTTGTTCACGTTCTCGTATTGTACGTTGTCTTCGGTGTACGATCGTGGCTTCGTCGAGCAGTTAGGCTGCGGTCGAGCAGTAGGCAGCGGCAAAAGTTTCAAGTCTGGCCGCGTCGTCGTCGTCGTCGTAGTTGAGGCATGGTCTTGCGTTTTCGTCGATGGAGGATCTTTGTTCTTGCGCTCAGAAGCAACCTCACCTCCAGAGGCTGCTTTATTCAGTTTAACCTTTGGGGGCTGGGGGAGCGTCCACGCACTGCGTAGGCTCGGCTAGGAGATACAAAGCGCGATGACGATGGCGACGGGGAACGTGACAGGCGGCTGGGCGGTGAGCATTCTTCCCGACGCAAAAACTCTTCGATTTCGGCTGGCCGCTGGCCGGGTGGGGGCCGTAGGGTGTCGTAAGAGAACCCTCGGATGCCCAATCTTCTGTATGGGCAATACCGGAGAATGTGGCCGGCTTCGCCAGAGTGGAAGCAGAGGGGGCGGCGCTGGTAGGGAGTTCTCCACTCGTCGCATTTCCTCGGCTGTGTGCGACGCTCATAGGACGGGCGGGTTGGGATGAGAGGGCGGCGGTCCAACGCAGCTGGCTCAGGGCGATAGGGGCTTGGGTCCCGTCGTCGAGGTGCAGGACGGCGCACTGCTGTGGCGTAAGTCATGACTGGAGGCTGCAGAGGCTGCGTGGTTGTCGGCGCCACACCCAAGGCCTGTTGAACCTCGTCCCGGATGACGTGACTGAGCGATGTAAGCTGCGGCTGCGTTCCCGTTGGCAGCAATCGTCGGAGCTCTTCTCGTACAACTTGCCGTATAACCTCCCGCAGGTTATCGTTGTTAGCGGTGCCCAGGCAGCTTGCTGACAAAAAGCGTGTCTGACGGTCATACTGGCGGGCTCGGGCATCAAGCGGCGTTTTTTCCATCGTGGATGCCTCTTCTACGAATTCCGCGACGGTTTTCGGTGGGTTGCGGACGAGGGCGGCAAAGAGTTGTTCTTTAACTCCTCGCATAAGCAACTTCACCTTCTCTTCTTCCTTCATGCTCGCGTCCGCGCGCCGGAAGAGACGCTTCATTTCCTTAGTGTACACTGAAACAGTCTCGTTTGGGTGTTGTATGCGAGACTGTAGCACCTGCTGGGCTCTCTCCTTTCTCATGACGTTTGTGAAAGTCTTGAGAAGCCGCTCCTTGAAGGTTTCCAGTTCGCAAGGCTGGCTTCCTCATTCTCAAACCAGATTCTAGCTGGTCCCTCTAGGGCGAAGAAGGCGCATCTGAATTTCATGGCATCGTCCCAGTTCTTAAAGACAGCCACACAGTCGAACCGTTCCAGCCATTCTTCGGGGTCGGCGCCAGGCGAAGCGTCGAAGGTTGGTGGCACCAGGGGCTGCTGCAGAATGTTTGGAGTCGTCGTCAGGGGCAAGCTCATGGTGGACGTTGCTACTCGCTTTCGCTTCCGGGTAGGGTCCGGCAGAGTCCCGAACTCAGGTGCGTCCCCTAGCAGACGTCGGCTTGCGCGGTGGGCTGGAGTCACGTCCTCCGGTGAATGGCTCAAAGGGCTGGCGTCGCGACTTGCAGGGGGTGTCCGGTACATGGAAGGCTACCCCGTACCCCCCCCCCCCCCCCCCCCCCCAGATGTCACGTTGTAGTGACGGCAGTCCAGTGGTCAGAAAGACAGTAACAAGACTTTCGAACGAAGCTCTTTATTTGGGCTGACTTGCGCCCGCAAAAGAACTAAATAGCACGCCAGTGGCGTAAGCAACAAATCTGCTCGTCAGTCGTCGAACTACGAATGCCCGCCGCTCGCGGCATCGTTCAATTTAAAGCCGGCAAGGAAACTTCGAGATAACAGGTCAAGATCATCTACAGTAATCTGGAAACACGTAGATGCAGCTCTTCATGGCTGTGATCAATCGAGCTTAGTCCGGTAGCTTCTCGCGTCACGAAGAAAAATGATAACACCCCTTTCCTGCGGCCTCGTGCAAACGAACGGACACTACAATGATCCGTGGCAATATTATTGTTGTTAAAATGTTTTTAGGCCAATCCCCCAAGGTGGAGCAGACATGCGATAAGGAAGCAATTACTTTATTGACATGAGCTTTCCTCGGTAATGCCAACGAGTAACTGCTTCCTTGTTTGTTTATAGCTTTTTAGCTTGGACGGTTGACGGAACTTCTGTTTTCTGAGTGTCTGGAAAGCAAAATTGGCTTGCAGGTTCATAAGACTGTTCATACTACTTCGTACGTAAGGTCTGTTGGTGATGGACAAGAACCTGACATCTCACCTCCGAAGGAAGGACGAGCCAGAATCAGCGCCAGCTTCTGTCGCGATGGCAACTGACAAGAATCAGTGCGTGACCTATTTCAGTCCAATAAGGAGCTGACGCGTAATAAGGGGACATACCAACGGTCGTGGACCTGGTCCCGGAGTTTGTTCCTATTTATAGCCAATTCCTTTCAAGTGAAAGGGGGTTCGCGTACTAGTGACCTCAGCTATTCAGTTCACCAAACAGTTGAGCGGACGGCAGCAAAATCACAGTCAGTCTACACAGCCAGAGAGCTGGAGCCGCGCGCGCCGGCACACTTCGTCATCAACTTCTTCGTCTGCCATCGAGGCAACCTGAGGCGCATTCAAAATAGTTCAGGCGCGTTAATTGTAATTCACTACAATGGCCCCGGGATGGAAGAGGAGCCATCCTGGCGACCTATGGTGCTGGCAAGAGGAGCGGGTCGTAATAAGTCTTGAGGCGACTGACATGGACAAGCTCACGGCCGCGACGACGCAAGTCCGACGAGGGTGTAAGCGGCTCTACAATATAATTAACAGGGGATGTTGATTCGACGACGCGGTAAGGGCCATGATGTTCTCTGCGAAATTTCGAAGACTGTCCAGGTGTAGTGGAGGGGACCCAAAGCCAAACTAAGGAACCTGGAGAGAAAGCGTGCGCGGTTTGATGGGCATCGTGTTCATGCTTTCGGCGACCTTGGGAGTCCGAGGTGAAAGAACGGGCCAGTTGGCGACATTCCTCGGCGTGCTTGGCGAGTTCGGAAAGGGGCATGCATTCGGAGGCGTCCGGAGTGTACGGCAAAACCGTGTCCATTGTGGAGGACGGCTCACGGCCATACAACAGGTAGAAAGGGGAAAATCCGGTGGTTGACTGGGTGGCGGTATTGTATGCGTACGTCACAAAAGGCAGTACAGAGTCCCAGTTAGACTGATCTGACGAGACGTACATGGTGAGCATATCGCCGAGAGTGCGATTAAAGCGCTCAGTCAGCCCGTTAGTTTGAGGGTGGTAGGCAGTGGTGGTCCGATGAATGATGCGACACTCTCTGAGGAGGGCTTCCACCACGTCCGAAAGAAAGACACGGCCTCGATCACTGAGCAACTCGCGCGGCGCACCATGGCGGAGAACAAAATTGTGCAGCAGGAAGTGGGCAACGTCACGAGCAGTGGCAGCGGGTAGTGCGGCGGTCTCTGCATATCGGGTTAGGTGGTCGACGCCAACAATTATCCAGCGGTTCCCAGATAACGTGTAGGGCAGCGGGCCGTAGAGGTCGACGCCAACACGATCGAATGGGCGAGCCGGGCACGGCAATGGCTGCAAGGGGCCGCTCGTACGTGGCGCGGGAGACTTGCGTCGCTGACAGGCGATGCAGGAGCGGACGTATTGGCGAATGTACCCGTACATGCCCCGCCAATAATAACGCTGAGATATTCTTTGAAACGTCTTCAACACACCGGCGTGGGCACATTGTGGGTCAGCGTGAAACGAGGCACAGATCTCAGAACGTAAATGGCGAGGTATCGCGAGGAGCCACCGCCGACCATCTTGCGTGTAGTTACGGCGGTAGAGCAGGCCATCACGGAACGCAAAATGTGGTGCCTGGCGGCGTAGAGTGCGCGAAGGCACAGCAGTGTGAGCGTTGGTCACGACGTCGATGATCGACGCAAGCCACGGGTCTTTGCGCTGTTCCGCAAGCATATCAGAGGCGGTAAGAGGCGAGAGGACGGGTTCAGGCACGGATGAGCATGCAGCGGCGGTGGGCAGAGGAGATCGAGATAGAGCGTCGGCGTCCATGTGCCTACGGCCAGAGCGATATACAACGCGGATGTCGAACTCCTGAAGGCGGAGAGCCCACCTGGCGAGGCGGCCGGCCGGGTCTTTAAGAGACGACAACCAGCAAAGCGCGTGATGGTCCGTGACGACATCAAACTGGCGGCCGTACAGATAGGGTCGAAATTTCATGAGTGCCCAGACGATCGCTAAACATTCCTTCTCCGTAACGGAATAGTTGCATTCAGCCTTGCTGAGCACCCGACTCGCATACGCCACGACGTATTCCTCATAACCATCTTTCCGCTGAGTCAGGACAGCTCCGAGGCCGACGCCACTTGCATCAGTATGCACCTCGGTAGGGGCTCTCGGATCGTAGTGGCGAAGTATGGGCGGCGAGGTAAGAAGACGGCGCAGTGTGGTGAACGCGTCTTCGCATTCGGGGGACCAAGCGGACAGGTGGTTGTCTGTTCCAAGCAGTTTCGTGAGTGGCGCAATGATCGACGCAAAATTGCGGACGAAGCGCCGAAAATAGGAGCACAGACCGATAAAGCTCCGAAGCTGCTTCATTGTTGTCGGCTTGGGAAACTCCGCAACAGCGCGAAGTTTGGCCGGGTCGGGGAGAACGCCTTCCTTAGATACAATGTGACCCAAGATGGTTAGCTGCCGGGCGCCGAAGTGGCACTTCTTCAGATTAAGCTGTAGGCCGGCGTCGGTGAGGCAAGTCAGAACCTGCTGCAGGCGCGTGAGGTGAGTGGAAAAATCTACCGAAAAGACAACGATATCGTCCAAGTAACAGAGGCACGTATGCCACTTCAGCTTCCGTAAGACGTTATCCATCATTCTTTCGAATGTAGCTGGCGCGTTGCACAGGCCGAATGGCATAACGGTGAACTCATAAAGGCCGTCGGGGGTAACGAATGCAGTCTTCTCACGGTCAGCGGCAGCCATCGGGACCTGCCAGTAGCCCGAACGCAAGTCAAGAGAGGAGAAGTATTCGGCGCCTTGGAGACAGTCAAGAGCGTCATCGATGCGGGGAAGCGGATAATTGTCTTTGTGGGTAATTTTGTTCAGTCGCCGGTAATCGACACAAAATCTGATAGAACCGTCTTTCTTCTTGACCAGCACCACCGGAGAAGACCAAGGGCTGTGAGAGGGACGGATGACGCCACGGTGCAGCATGTCTTCAACGTGCTCACTTATCACTTGACGCTCAGCCGCAGACACGCGATAGGGGCGCTGCCGAAAAGGCGGGTGGGAGCCGGTCTCAATGCGATGAGCCACGGTTGATGTACGGCCTAAAGGCTGATGGGCTGCATCGAAAGCGAAGCGGAAAGTGTGGAGAAGGGCTGAAAGCTGCTGACGGTAGGTGGACGGAAGAGTATCGTCGATGGCGGCGCGGAAAAGTTCGTCAGGCGCAGGTTCAGTAGCGAGCTCGGAATGCATGGCGTTTAGAGAGGGACCGCTGGCTGCCTCGTGGACATTAAGGGCAGAGAGAAGGCAGACAGGTTGAATGCAGCCAGGGGACTCACCAGGTAGCAGGGTAAGGGCACACGAGGATGGATTGTAGAGCAGCATCTTCGTGACACCCCGCCGAACATCGAGGACAGCAGAAGGTAGCGGCAGGTTCTTCCGGCGTACAAAGGAAGCAGACGGCGTAAATAAAACGGTGTCATCCGACGCGGCACGGCACGACAGGGAAACAAGGGCAGATGCTCCCGGCGCTACTTCAACATCTTCAGCGATAGTGACCTTGAGTGGCAAGGGGGCAGAGGTTTCAGTAGTAAGCTCGTCAAACAAAGGGGAAAATTCAACTTCAGCGCGGGCGCAATCGATGACGGCGTTGTTGTGTGACAGAAAGTCCCACCCGAGAATTATGTCATGTGAGCATGAGGACAGCACCAACAATTCGACTGAATACAATATATCGTCAATGATGACTCGCGCTGTGCACGAGGCGAGAGGGGCAATGCACTGTTCACTAGCGGTGCGGAGCGAGAGACCCGTAAATGGCGTCGTGACTTTGCGCAAGCGGCGGCAGAGTTTTTCGTGAATCACTGATACTGAGGCACCCGTGTCGATAAGCGCATGTACCGGCAGTCCGTCGACGATGACCTGAAGAACGTTGCGTGGGGAAAGCGGAGGCCTTGAGCTTTTCGAACAGCGCGCAGTTCTTGCCTCCGGAACTGCGGATCTTAGTTTCCCTCTTCAGCGGGGGGAGGGCGACGGCGCATTGGTGACAGTGAGCGACGGCGCGGTGATGGAGAACGTCGGGTCTCGTAAGCACGACGGTCGGGGGCGTACGCGTCTTGCGGCGAGGATGGAGAAGCCGAATAAAACATCTGGGATGGATGCACAGGGGTTGAGATGGTTGGCGATGCCACAATGCGACGGCGACAGTGGCGGGCGACATGTCCCGCGTACCCACAGGAGTAACAGATGGGTCGGTTATCCGATGTGCGCCAAGGGTTGTAAAACCGCTGCGGAGACGGCGAAGAAACCGGGGCGGGTCGTAGAGACGGGGCGGGGCGCAGGACGGGCTGACGAGGTGGAACAGTCAGGGGCACGGAGCGCGCCGCTGCTTCTGCGTAGGTCATCCGGGCGGGTATAGGAGATGGTTGGGGATACTGAGCCTCGGCGTAGGTTAAGGGAGCAACCGAAGGGACTGGATGTGCAGTAGGAATAGCCTCGGCAACTTCATGGCGGATGACCTCCTGCAATGGCGCCACCAGAGGAGTCGCAGCGTCGTGACTGGAGGGCATCAACGAGAGCTGACGCGCGACTTCCTCCCGAACAAACTGCTTTATCTGCGGTGACAGTTGCGCCGGGTCGGTGTCAGATGTGAGGGAAGCAAGCGATTCCTGCTGCGAGAGCGGAGAACGTGTGAGGATGCGTCGCTTCCGAAGTTCGTCAAAGTTCTGGCAATGAGTAATGACGTCGGCGACTGTGGTGGGATTGCGTGCCAGAAGCATCTGGAACGCATCGTCGTCGATTCCTTTCAAAATGTTCTCAATCTTGGCGCGCTCAGACATAGAGGCATCAACTCGTGTGCACAGGTTCACAACGTCCTCTATGTAGCTGGTGAAATTTTCACCAGGCAGCTGCGCCCGACTTCGCAGGCGTTGTTCCGCGCGCAGCTTGCGCACCGCAGGCCTGCCAAATACATCAGAAAAATTGGACTTGAAAGCTGATCACGTGGGGATGTCGGATTCGTGGTTTCTGAACCATAGGTTCGCAACGTCCGAAAGGTAGAAAATGACGTTGTTGAGTTTGAGTGCATCGTCCCACTTGTTATGGGTGCTCACCCGTTCGTACGATGCCAGCCAATCCTCGACGTCATCGTCGCCGGTGCCACTGAAGAAAGCGGGATCACGCTGCCGCAGCGCTCCAGCGCACAGAACGGTCGGGGTGGGTGGTGCAGGACTGGGCACGGAGTCCTTAGGCATTGTGAGCGGCGGGAGAAGACGGCTGCGAAGGTCCAGGGCGTCAGACGACCGCAACCTCCACCAAATGAAAGGGGGTTCGCGTACTAGTGACCTCAGCTATTCAGTTCACCAAACAGTTGAGCGGACGGCAGCAAAATCACAGTCAGTCTACACAGCCAGAGAGCTGGAGCCGCGCGCGCCGGCACACTTCGTCATCAACTTCTTCGTCTGCCATCGAGGCAACCTGAGGCGCATTCAAAATAGTTCAGGCGCGTTAATTGTAATTCACTACACAAGGATTTGAGACTGTATTCAAGAAACTTGTACAGTCGAGCCCGGATATATCAAAACCTGGATGTTTCGAATTATTGGCTATATCGAAAACTCCAATTATCCTCTCGGAAATACTACGCAAAAGTGTAGGAAAATTACATTATGTACCGAACTGCAATTCGCCGGGCGTTCGATATATCGAACTGCACGTCATGCCCTTGCAAGTGGCGATTCTCCTAACAGTCTTCGAGCACTTTCTGAGCGCGGAGAGGGGTCGGCTGCGCTGCTTTGGGCCCCTGCTGGCAGCGCTTGTGCTGTGAAATCACGTGACAAGGTGAACGGGGAGTGGGCTTGACCGTGACATTCGGTCTATTGCACTCATTTTATACATTGCTGTCATGCTGTGAAGCCAACCTAGCGGCGGCCCTCGCGTGGCACGCTTTGCTGCCGATGGCGTTGCGGAAGCTAACTTCACCTTAATTTTATTGAGCAATTATTCTCGTTATAGTGTTGTAGTAACAGGATTAAGCATCTCGTGGTTAGGCGGTGGACAGTCCCAAAGCGCTCTCCGCAGCGGCATCAACGCTTAAAGGGTTAGACCTAGCAATGCCTGGCGAACGGTGCGACATCAGCACTCCGACGGGCGGCATGTCGCAGCAAGAAGAGCGTCGCTAGCGACGGTGCAACACATTCTTACTTCTAGGTCGCACAAAAGCTCATGCGCTACCATTTTTTATATATAGAATTATCGATACATCGCACTAATTTGTTATCTCCTTCGAGTTTGATGCCAGGGTTTCCACAGGTCCACAGTAATTGGAATAATTACGGAGATGTCTAAATTTCTTGGGGGAGGGGAGGTTGAGGGTAGAGGAGAAACGGTAGTGTTTTTAATATTTTATTTGTGTCCTTGATGTGTCGCGTAGTACTTGCAACGTTTATGACTCCAACACACATGACAAAGATTGTGCACAATTACTTCTTCCCTCTAAACAAGGACTAAAGTCCGAACTAGCGGGCTCTCATGGTGTGGATGCTGCCGGTAATACTAGAAACTATAACGTGATAAAGGATAAAAACTATTAAAAATTGGCGCGTTTTTTTATGTCGGTGCACAAAGCGCGGGCCCCGAGCATAGCGAGCTGAAGGTACGATGTTCGCGGAAAGCCAGCGCGAACCTGGAGCCGTACGAAGCCACAGTTCAAGCTTATGCATTTTTTTTTTTGCATTCTTTATTGTGATGATATCACTTGTGTTTAGCAAACGATATCACTTGTGTTTAGCGCCTTAACGAGCTCAAGCGTGCAAGACGTAGGTCAGCCGCGCGCACTTTTAGGTTGCTTAGGTTTAGACCGTGTTGAGATCGTAGTACGTGATGCGTTCGTGTTTCTTCACCTGGTTGGCAATTTTCCGAACTTACGAAATTCACTTACTGTCCTGCACGGGGCTAATTTTTCATTCCCGGCCACGTTTTAACACGACAGCATTAAGGAGCTCGTGTCGCAGAAAATCCGTCGTCGCCGTCTGCGTCGTCGGCCGTGAGTGCAAAATTCATGAAAAAGCCCCAGAGAGGCGACGTAGAAGGCAAGTGGGCCACCTAGGTCACGTAACCGTGTGGCGTCATCGCGGCATGCCTACCGGATTGTGAGCAAACTGCGCGCCGTGGCAGATGGCAGTTAAATTAATAATTGGACGCTCGAGAAGAGCAACCTGGGTCGCAGAAGGCCCACCGGTCGCAGCGCTGCCATAGCAGGGCAGTGAAGCGACGCATCGTTTAACCGCCGCAGAGTGGTATGAGGACTCACAGGGATCCATGAATGTTAAGTAGAGAATGACCAATTCTGCATATATGGACATTACCCTATCTCGTCATAACCTTAAGGCGGAGTTTAAGTGTCCTCTCCAATTTTTCTCAAGCCTTTAATGCACATCGCGACAAAATTTTTACGCTTTGCCGAGACCCCTTCGTTGGTTTCTACTTTGTTCCGTGAGCGCTGCATAAAATAACGCAAGGATAATTACGTCTTCATTGTGCGCGTAGGCGCACTTAGTTAGGCCCTGTTGGCGCTGCCACCAGTTGTTGGCGAAGATGGGTCGGTTCGGTTCGGAGTCGCTGCTAGCTCGCTGCTGCTGCTGCTCGCTACTTGACGGAACCGCGGTCAAGCTTCGAACCCGTCCCCACCACCACCAGGACAAGAGTGCCGTCGAGTCAAAGAGTTAGGTGATGGGAGGAAGATTACAAGAGGGTTTATTTACATCTTTTTACATCATGGTTAGAAGTGAGGTTCCAAATGAGGCTCTATGGGAGGCTAAGTGAGGCTGTCCTGCCGCACTCGTTGTCGACTTTTATACTGTTCTCCTTCCCTAAATTCCCCAGGTTGAGGACGCCCACGCCGGGGTGGGAGGGGCCCAGATCACAAACAACACAAACTTGTGCGCACAAACACACCACTGCACTTAGGGCCACGCCCCCGTCACATGTGGAGTCTGAGGGAAAGAAGGTTGTCGTCGAGGTAGCGTTGACTGCGGTAGGTGATGGCCTCCGGCCAGTCGAAGGTTTCTGCGGGTCACCGACATCTGCTGATAATCAAAGACACCCGCCGCTCGGACAAAAAGCCAGTTAGAAAAAAGGCCGAAAGTGGTTCCCCGTGCCTGGAGATGTTCGCAAGGGTCGGAGATGATGCCCGCCAGCTTGTCGCGGTGCTTGGCACGCCACAGAGCCACAGAAAACGAGGCACTTTGTTCCCCGGCATGGCCACGGCAAATGGGGAAGATAACGTTCGCCTCCCCGAGGCGGCGGCGGCGTTCTACACGTGCAGGCACTTCAAAAAGGGGGTCTGGTTTTGGTCCTGCATTCCAACCGGGCAAACTCCGTAATTGAAGCCAGCTGTCACCTGGGTCCTCTCCGTGCGTGCGGTCCTTGGCGGCAGGCCCGAAGGTAATCACACTCAAGTTGCTCGCAGCCATACACAGTAGAAGCAGGCGTACTGGCGGCCACCCGGCGAGACTTGTTGACGTCGATCTTAATAGCCCGTACTCAATCACTCACGTTATGCGACGTACGGTAAAAATCCCAAAGCATCGGCTGTTCTTGGAAGCGCGGCCAAGTTGAAAGGCTCAAGCCCCCCCCCCCCCTTGAAGTTTTTCCGTGGGCGCTTGCCCCCCTCCCGGAGACTGAGATTTGAGGTCAGGGGGCAGCATATATTTTGCTACGGACTGGCACATTCACAAGGGCGGCGGTCTAAGACCAAAACGCTCCAAGACCATTAGCGACTATCGCAAAGCTCATTTTGTAGCCCTTAATAACTGCTCCTTTTTAGATATTTTCTTACCAGGTTATCTCGAGCGCTCAGTAGAAACAAACTGGTGCATGTACCGAAATAAAGTGTCTTAAGTGATTCATTGTCGTATCCCTCTTCGGCGTGTGTACTTCAATAGCCATGCTACATGGTATAACAGACATTTAAAACGATTTTCTAACAAAAAAAAAAAGACTTCTTCGAAACATTCATTACGACCTACCAATTGGAGGGCCTACACGATAGCTGCTTCTGCATAATAACGAGCGCTGAAGTCTACTAAATCCACCTTCTTTAAAGTAACCCTCCTGAACATTCCAAAACGCTTCTGGAACATAATAAACACGAATAACACGAATAAAGAAACACGAATAAAGTGTCGTTATTGCACCCAACAGCGAACCAGCTCTCAACCACCTTTGTGCTACTGTACTAAATGATACTTTCGTTAAGTCGTTTCCTTCTTCATCCAAGGTTATCCAACGTCCCGATCTCCAACTGTGCGATAATTTCGCGATGAATCCCACCATGTTCGGCTTGCAAGGAATTATACCGATTATCGATTTGAAACTAACATCTTCTAGCGGAAGTGATGGTGTAAATGACAAATTTATACGGAGTGCTAAAGAGTACAGTTATATCATCATGAAATGCATATTCTCACAATCGTATCATCATGGTGCACTGCTGAAGACTGGAAGACTGCTGTGACAATACCATTACATAAAGCCGGATATAAACCGAATCCATCTAACCATTAACCCATATATTTGAGATCAATAGCATGCATAATAATGGTACAGTCTTTGTCAAAAGTTTAGAGCCCAGGGGGTTTGCTTCTAAGCCTCGCAGTGGGACTCCTGTAATATTCGTGGTAGTCCTACCCATTGGAGAGGCAGGACCAGAAATCTTCTTACCTTCAGGAAATTTGGAGCGCTGGAGATGCATTACGAACCAGACAGTGTGTTTCAGAAGCAAACCGCCTGAGCTCCTAACTTTTGACAAAGGCTGTACGTACATATATTTACACATCTTGTTGATTTTCTGGAGGATAACAATTTCTTCTAACACAGCATGGCTTCCGAAAGTTTTTTTCTTGTGACATTCAACTACTTTACTTAATTTACGACTTGCAGTCCTATTTGGACTCCGCTTTTTCATCTGGCTGCATATTTCTTGACTTTGCTAAAGCATTCGTTAAAGTTAATAACTCACTGCTCTTACATAAACTAAGTGTGCTGAACATTGACCCTGAAGTTCTTAACTGGATCCGTGGATTTTACTTCTTCTCGTGTTGAATTTGTCAGCATTAACGACGCTGATTCCTCTACTCTACCACTTTGTTCTGGGGTTACTCAAGGATCAGTACTTGACCCCCCTCACCTTTTTTTTATCCTCTATATTGCTATGAATTGCCGTTCCCCTCTGTAATGTACTCTGTATCCTGAGAGTAAAATAAATAAATAAATATCTCTTGCCAAGGAGCATGACCGGAGGAGGGGGAGGAGAGGGCGAAGAATTAAAAAGAAAGAGGCTGATAACTGGGCTCCAGCCCCCCGGCAGATTGAAAACTCGGTGCCTATGCCTGTGTGCCTATCTGGTAGTCATTCAGCGCGGAGGCGAGGGCAAAGCGAATCCAGCTTGCGTACTAACTTTTTGGTCAGGCTGGCCTCGACGGGACGATTATTAGAGCGCGATCTTTGCAGCACTCAATCAACCGCTTTCCAGTCTGGATCTGGACGAGTTGGCACATGGGTTGCGAAGTGAGCAAGATTCGTAATTTCCCTGCGTAGGATGAGAGACTATGTTCGTGCTTTAAGTTTTATCGCTTGGTCTTACGAAGACGCATGCCTTTTCCTGAAACAGCAGTGTTTTCTTCTTTGCCCTTTAGACAACTTCCTTTTTAATCTTCTGAACGAAGGGCAGCAGACAAAAGCATAACAGTAGGCGAAATACATACCGTGCTGAAATGTTGCACGCTCCTGCATAAAGGTGGATTTGTGACGTTCTCGCGTTCAATGCATTTACACTAATGGGTGTACTGCATATTTTATGAAACAGACAGCCGTATTGACGCGTGGTGCGCCGTCGTGTTTATCATATCCCAGTACGAAGACTGCGAAACCTTCGATTATTAAGCAGTTGCTTCTATCAGGCATAAGATGGTCCTTCAATTCGTTTCTTTTTGCTTTAAAGGAATGCAGACAGAAGTATGTGAGCTAATTAACACTACCATGTGGTACTTAGTTTCCTATGTTGTGTTATGCAGTGTTGCATTGAAGTGGGGACAAATGCGCCATGCTATCGCAGGTGCCTCAAATCCTTTTGCGGCGTCTACCGAATCGACACGAGGTTGGTGCTCCACAAGTGAGAACGAGGTACTGCCGCAGTGTCTTTTTTTTTTTGTTACCACTTTTGCCGCAGGTATCGCTGGGCGCAACCGCGAGCGAAGCATACAATGAGAACCGGATGCTTTTACCATTAAATTGATTATATTGTTGTGACTGCAGATTTCATCAGCAAAGACGGATGTTGAAAGCAACCCCGATTGAAGGAAGGAGCTTCGGCAGGCGTTGGCAGTAGCCGTAATTGTTTCCGATATTCCATGACACCAACGTTGGAGCGCTGGAGCCGGACACACGCTGCGAACATGTGTCGCCACCTGAACCGCAGTGGCGGCACCGCGCAAGAAGCATGCAGAGAACGCCGCTGAGCGGCGGGCTAGGCAAGTGGATTGTAATAGATCATTTCCAGTTCCTCTAGTAGATCGCAAAGTCACCGAAGTAGTTTGCAGATCATAGGCGGATATGTGTTTCGCTTTATGCTTGCTAATAATCTTCCACTGTGTGTATAGTATAGTGTGGCATTTGAGGTTCCACCTGCCAAAGCTGCACGTGGGCTATGAGAGACGCCGAAGCAAAGGGCTTCTGGTTAATTTACACTATCTGCGGTTTATTAACGTGCACTGACAGCATTCAGCACTGCGGGAATGTCTGCATTTCGACTCCATCGAAATGCGGCCGACATGGCCGGGGTTTGATCCCCGAACTCAAGCTAAGCAGCCGGACGTGAGGCCCAAAGCCATCGCGGCAGGTACTCAAAAGTTCAAAACAACATTTTAAGTGTGTTTATAAGCGTCAGGGTAGACTATATAACAGCAGCATCTTGGGGGCACCCACCTATGGGGCAGAAACGTGAAGGCTAACGAAAAGGGTTCAACTTAAATTGAGGACAACACAGCAAAGCTATGGAACAGAAAAATATGTGTTGCGTTAAGAGAGAGAAAAATGGCAGAATGGGTCAGGGGACAAACTCTAGTTAATAATAACATGGCCGAAATCAAGAAGAAGAAATGGGCATGGGCCGCGCATGTAATGCGAAGGCAAAACAACCGATGGTCGTTAAAGGGAACGGACTGGATGCCAAGAGAAGGCAAGCGTAGCAGGGGGCGGCAGAAAGTTAGGTGAGCGGATGTGATGAAGAAGTTCGCTGGGATAACGAGGCTGCAGCTGGCACAGGACAGGGTTAATTGGAGAGACGTGGGCGAGGCATTTGTCCTGCAGTGGATATGTTCAGGCTGATGATGATGATGATGATAAGTGCTAGTGATGCATTAATATGTGCTTTATGTGAAACTGCATTTTTAAGAGCGCAAAACAAAATTTACAGCCATAAAACGAATGTCTCAGCAAAACAAGCACAAAACTCTTGTCTTAGTCGCATTGGGCGCTCTTAGCAAACCCGGTTCTTTAAAATATCACGGAGAACGCGAAAGAAGAAGCGCGAAGCTCGGGAGACCCTGGCCAATCCCCCACCGTGGGTATGTGCCATTAAGCCTGAGGACATCATCATCATCATCAGAAAAGAACGACGTCTTGCGTTCAGTTGCTGTTTTCTCTCGGCTTCGGTTGGCGGCATCCTCAGCAGCTTACCTCGGTCTTTCCCCGTCGTTTCCCGTCTGGTCTCTCAAATGAAACCTTCTGCACATAACAATATTGCATTTATTGTTTGGGAATGCCTCAGGGTTGTACAGGTGACTTTCTAATTTTTGACACTTCCGACATATATCACAAAGACTGGCCCTTCTGGCGTAACTGTTTCCACCGCCAAAGCCTCTTAGAGTTGTTTTCGGCGCAACAGGTTTCCCAGCAGAACTCCACAGCGGTGTTTATCACGCGATAGTCTATGCAGTTCGTTCGGTCGAAAAGCCGTCGGCGTAGTAGTAGTCGGCACCGCGTGTCGGAAATAATCGGGGCTGCGTAAAAAAATTGTATCATGGCAATTTGCTGTTGTCGCGATTGATGATTCATTGATGTGAGATAAGTGATGACGAGTTAATGAAATAATTGTAATTAACTGATCAATTAAAGAAATGAAAAAATGAAAAATGGGAGTTCAAAGGTGTAAAATGCTAAGAATGAAAAACCATTGCTTGATGATGGTAATTAAGAAAATTTAAAGTATGTAATTGATCAATTAATTAGTTGCAACAATTGAAAAAATGAAAAATGCGTTCATTTACACCACCACCACCTGCAACACGCTGTCGCGTTCCACTATTAAAGGCGAAGCTTAGGCGTCCTCCAGTTTTTTCGAGGCATTTGAATGCACGAGAACTGGAGAAAATTGAGGGCCATTCACCATCTCGTCAGCCATACTACGCGCCACAACCTCCATACCTGAAATAAGATACACGCGAAGAGGACGAAATGGTAAATGGGATTAAGAATTCGCGAATCTTAACAGCACCTTATTCAGATTAAAAGTCTGGACGAGAAGGCTCGTCCTAAAACAGTAGCCCTTGGAAAACTTCAACCGTAAACCACAGCTCACGAACCTTTTGCATACGAAACCCGGCGCACGGATTAACAACCACGTTAAGAATTTCCTCGTAAACTGCACAGCGCAAGTAAAGACACACGATGACCTGTGACACCCTCACTCTCCCACCAAAGGCGCACCTCAAGGGTCGATCATCTCTCTCTAGCTTTTCAACATAGCTATGTGTGAACTTCCTGGAAAGTTGGATAAAATATCAAGCCCAGCATCAACGCAGAGGTCATCACTATCTGGTGCAACAGAGGAAAACATCCTACAGCGTGGTCTGAGCGACGTTCCCGATATTCACAATACGTTCATGAACAGAGATTATTCTGCTTCTCGGGGAAGTTTGGCTACGAGACATTGGTGACCGAACGCAACAAAACGAAAGCACATCTACGGTCATCCGTAACCTTTCACATCAACGACGTTCCCTTTTGCCCAGATCAAAGAGCCTCACAGTGCTCGGTTACTACCGCCAAGAAGAAGGCCACCCATCTGGATGAGCAAAATAATGCCGAGGCTGCTGCACGTGCTGCAGAGAATACCCCCTCCACTCCCTCAAAAAAAAAAAAAAAAGACAGGGCAGTTAACGAGAACCAACTAAAACGCATGATAGAGGCTTTGGCAGGGGCAGATTTATGGGTCGCTTTTGGAGGCGGCATCATTTGAACCATGTATTTCTTGGACTCTTTTGATCGAATAAACGTGCTCCAGCATGGTTTTCTTGTGCAAAGTATTTCACTCAAGGCGGGGGGGAGGTCGAGGGGGGGGGGGGGGGGGTCGCCACCATTTTAAATCTGCCACTGAGCTTTGGTATAGTCCAGAATCCTTTACTGGTACCCGTACATGCAACTAAACGTGACCCAAACAAGAGATCTTAAAACAATCTGCAGAAAATTCCCGCACCCCACACGGAGCCGTTCCCTTCACACCTGACCCCCTTGTAGAAACCACGGACCTCTTTAACACTCTAGAACAACGCTGTACGCTGGCTCGACGTGCGCAAGAAACGCACTTCACGCTCTAACATCAAAGTAGAGACCTCCTATGCCACCTAAATGCGGCCTTTACACATCTACCGTTCATACCCTGGGAACACATCGCCGATGTTGCAGTGGATTTTATACGTGCACGCCTGAACTGGGACAGCCACAAAGAACGCAGGAAAGCGTATTGCTGCAGCTAACTGAGATCTCACTACCCCGACACCTGCGTTTATTACACGGATGCCGGCTACTAGGAAGAATTAACGGTCACGGCCGTAGTATCCGAAAAGTGGCGCAACACGAGTCTACATCTGTACATGCCCTCTACGACAGATGGTGAAATAAGGGCCATCATGGAAGCCATTAAACTCCCATAAATCTAATACCGCCTTCTAGTGCGGACATACTGTCACGTCACATACTCCGCAAACATATACAAATGAACCAACTACTCAAAGTCTTAGTGGATTCCTTGGCGCGAAGGCGTACCAGGGAATGAGGCAGCGCACAGTTCATCCGAGAGTGCAATTATCCAGACCTCCCATGCCCTTGGGCAGACTTCCAGGAAACGAGGACGGCACGAAAGACACGTGCTAAACAAATACTCGCTTTGCTGCAAGAACTTGCAGACAATATAGTAACTTTACCTCACTTGTGAATTCGCTCTTCGCAACCGCCGCAATCACAGACCGAACCCAGTGGACTCGCTAGGCCTAGTCGTCGCGGAAGGGAGGAGAGTCGTCGACGACTATATATTAATTCGGCTAGCGTTTATAGCTGGTGAGTGTTCAGGTGTACACATGCGAAATATAGACGTTTGTTTCGCTTATTTCCAATACGGATAATGTAGAAGCGCGAATATATGCACACAGTCGACTCAACAACGTGTTTTCGCTCAGCCACCGACCTGCTGGGGACATGAAGGCTGACCGTCCGCCGATCGGATTCGTCAGTGTCATTGGCCTAAAAAACTTGTCTCACTGCAATCATATTATAGTGAACTAGATAGTTAACTACAATCTTATGCTGCTGTTGACCGTAATAGTGTCCTTGTCGGAAGTGTGACCGCAGTGACCGCCGCCGCCGTCGTCGTTGTACACTGAAAACGAGTTGAAGATTTCGAATGCGTTTGGAAAGTGTCGTGTAGCACCGCGGGAGTCCGTCGAGTCCGGATGCCATTCCAAGTCTCGAATGCCATTCGACTCAGATGCCATTCAAACGCACCCGTGTAGCACATGCATTAGGCAGCAAACCTGGCACGAGTACTGAGATGCAATGAAGTTGAAGACCCGGAAATAATTCAAAGGGGAGCCAGCGTTACTTCATAACTCCGAAAGCTTGGAGTGGTCCTACACAGATTTTCCATGAAACTGCAGATGCTGAGGCTTGTGACCCCATTTCTCTGATACAACGCTTCCGTGCCTTGCAAGTATGAGAGCGGGTTATTTCTCATGATGAAAAACTGTAGCGCTCGAGACAGGGACACAGCGAAGACGACAACACATGCGCTAACACATAGCGCATGTGTTGTCGGTCGTCTTCGTTGTGTCCTTGCTCGAGCGCTGCAGTTTTTCATCATGAGCAACCAACTTGCCCAAACATCCACCCTGGGTTATTACTGGCGCTTTGAGGCAGCATTATCAGACATTGGCCCTGACATAGTCAGGAAGGCTTAAGACCGTCGTACGATTGTTTTTTGGGCGGATTCGGCCAGCAAACGGACGACACGTTTTCAGTCTCCGCCCGGGCGTGGGGCGGAAAGGCTTTGTACGATCACTTTGCTGCTTGCGGACGAGCCGGATGATGATGATGAAAACTTTATTTTGAACAAGGGACGGGTCGAACGTTCCGATTGGCGCTCCCGGCAGTACCTCCCGTCTAACCGCTTGCGGCGGTACAGGCATGTGCTTGATGCACATGCCTTCAAACACGCAAATATCTTGCGGAAGAAATTACCCGTATTAATTGCGGCTTATTCGAGACATATCCGTTGCGACAATGTTTCATTTGCTGCGGGAATTTCATTGAAAACAAATACGTGGTCGGCTGGGATGACACGGATCTCGGTTCAGCCGCCCCTGACGGCCACGAACCAATTCGCGACAAAACTTTGCTACATCGAAGGTGAGTCTGTTCATCTGAAGCGATGTCGTGGGAAACGATACGAATTTGGACCATTTCTACCCAAGATACTGAAAAACGCGTCACATCGCAATCGAGTACTCCTCCTCGTTCGACGATACGTTCCCACATCGGCCGGTGATTTCTGCCCCAAAATAACAGAATGCTGCCTGCTCTGTAAGTTACGCTGCCCGGGGATTGCAGAACGACGACGTGATTCTTGCTGCGAATTCTCGTTCGGGCCAAACTGCAGTACAGGCTGCTAACGACCGTCCGTAGTTATAATCAGGATAACGACATTTTTTTAAATAGTTCAGATTACACACTTAAAATTTTTAGTCAGTTATTCAAAATAGCACACTGCCGTGTTTTTGCATTGCTGACAGAGAAAAAATAATTGCACTTGCATCCTTTCCCGAGCTTTTCCCACAGTCACTGTAATATGTAAACGGGCTTCTCATTGGCTCCCTACACTGCTACTGGAAAAAATATGCTTACCTATTCAGTGTATAAGATGCGCGAGTGTGTCTGAATTGTGCATGCATTAAACATTCACAGTTTGGAAAACACTGCTGTCAAACACAAATACTAATCCACATGAGAAATTATGTTTCCAGCTAATTGGAACAGGTAAAATCAGTTGTAATTAAAGCAGTTTTGCATTTCATAGAACAATGACATTGCAGCAACAGGAATTTATTTTTGTCATGTTTTTCAGGCCATTATTAAACTCAAAATAAAAATAGCCCTGTGTGGCTACAAAGGGGCTTAGGCGTGCATCACTGGGCTAAAGTGCATGGCTTTGTTCTACACAGTGACTGTGGGCTATCAAGTTGTGCTTTAGCATTCCTTCCTGAGCTCATATTGCAGTTGCACAAGCCAGAATGCAGCGTTGAAAACAAGTATGGGAAGTTCTGCTGAAGGCCAGGTCATTGTGGCCATGTGCAAACAAACTGGCATATATTCTGTGCAACTCCAAAGCATTCACAAATGTCGCTGTGAATGCAAAACAAAGTGGGTGCCTTTGTATTTCATAAAAGTCTATACATGCCATTCTCATTAATATAAGTATAATGATATGTCGGAGGTAGTAAACTAGATTATAGGTAGAGTAAATGCAAGAACCAATTTTGAGGGTTTACATGGCAACGGCTGCTGGCTTAGGCTGGGAAAGAATACCTGTACAGTTAGGGAAACAGGACACAATGGTTCTATTATCTGGTTATCTCGAGCAGTATTTGTAAAATGGGATTTCCAGCGTGGGAGCTACGATGTCGCACAATAAAATGAAATGAAAAATCAGCCATTTAAGTATGTGACTGGCATATATGCACATACTCTCCGATACTGCTTTAAAGCAATGTTTAAAGTTATTTTCACTGATCAGTAAAATGTAGAATGGCTGGACGTAAAGGGGACCAGTTCCCAAGGTAGCAAGAAGTGAGCGTTGCTAACTGTTAACTGATGTTCATGCCACTTAACATATGCTGAATATTAGAGTGCTATTATCTGCTGACTTTTGATGGCTTTTGTCGTTTCTGGCATCTCTTTGCTGAAAGTCGAAGTTGAAGGATTTTGTGCTTAAGATAAACCAATAGCCGTGTTGACACTAACCTGAATATATCAAAGTCACATGCATAAGTATGCATTTGTAGCATTCTCACTGAGCCACGTTATGAAGTCGACGTCTTGTTTACCTGAGGAGACGATAAGAGAGAAGCACCAAGGCAAGTATGACACAGATAGGCACAATAATGCATGTTCAGCTTTTCAGTGCACGAGTTTAGCTGGCTAGACTTCTAGATTCTGCAGTGTGCAGGTTATCCTAAATGCAACTGTATACCGTCCGACAGAACTATTGTGTAAATCTGCCCCAATATTACTTGAAATAGATTGTGAGGAACGCTCTTACGCATAAGAGAGCTTCGTATAGGTTTGCTGAGCTGAGCAAGTGACTAAGCACTTCATTAGAACAAATTATTTATACAATTTATAACAATTTATAATGACACAATTTATAATTAATAACAATTTACAATACCTAAACAGTACAAAATGACAATAGTTGAGTGATGACCTGACATGATATGCCAAGTAGGAACTTGATGAGTTTGTAGTTTACTAATAAAAAGTAATCAACCATTAGCATCCAAGCACAGCCATACGCCTACAAAGGAAAGCTTTGCAGGTTTTCTTTGTAGCCTTACGGCTTCACTTGGGTTGATGTCCCGAGCAACCATCATCACAAAATGTATTGATTGGAGCACCAAAGCGTAGAAGAATGGCGACATTGCTGTTGTCGCCGTAGAAAACAGTCCGACGGCCGTGGAGCCAAGCTCGCGTCACGTCGCACGCGCGGTAATTCTCAAGCACAGTGCCCGCACGAATTGCTATCAAAATGATAATGAATGCGCGGCCGAAACAACGCCGTGTGAACGCTTCGGTTGCAATCACTGCAACCATCGCAACGAATGCGACTAGCTTCACAACGCCACGTTCATTTCAGTATTCGGAAAGACGGAGTGCGTAGTGAGCTCTCGCAGGCGCACATTTCGATGCCATGACGTAAAAGCACTCGCTCTGATCGCAATCACTTTCACTACGCGGACACTAGTCACTGTGTTATGCAGCTCATGCACGCACAAGATGTTCACCGTGAGCAGCTGTTCCTCGCCGTTGTGCGTGATGGTCATCGCCGGAATGAGGAACGCTTGTAACAACCACGAACAGCTCCATATAAACACTTCGTGACCCGTCAACGCGTAGGGCTTGTGTTGCTTTGAAGAGGCGCTCTGTCAACTCCATCAGCGTCGATGATTACAGAATTCATCTCAGGGAACTGCCGCTCGCCGCTGCTGCACGCGGAGAAGTTTGCAGTCGCTCTGAACACTCGTAATATCAACATGTGCATCGGGTCGTGTGTGGCATTTGCATCGGGTCTTGTGTGGCACCGGTACTAGCTAACATTTTCTTGGCCAGCATTGATCGTGATCTGGTGTGTTATTTGGACGACAAGATAGTTCTTAGAGTTTTTAGATACGTGAACGATTATTTGGTGATTTTTAAGAAGCAACCCGGTTTGACGCACACGGTCACCGTGCAAGAGACTTTATCTGTCTTTAAACGACACGGGAGGGGTCTAATCTTCACCCAAGAATTACCTGAACAAGATAGATTGCAGTTTTTAGATATTAACATCACTTTAACAACAGATCACACGTGTTGGATGTACTCACCACGAGCCCGGAAAGACCTGTTGCCATTTGAGTCTGCTCATTCTAAGACGATAAAACGCGCCATTGTTATGCTGTGCCTGAAAGAAGCCTTGCAGAAATCATGTCTTCACCTGGTAAATGGCAGCCTCAACAATCAGGTTGGCAGATTACAGAAAGCTGGTTTTCCCGTTTCAGTCGTGGCTGCTGTGGCCGAGAAGCTTCTGCAAAGCTTGAAAGCTAGAACACCTCAAGAAGGTGGCGGTCAACCGAAGACCAGACCGGCGGTTTATATTCATAGGGTGTCCCACAACCTAAAGAATGTAGCCAATCGCTACGGTGTGCCGGTGGTATTTTCTGCCCCGCGCAAGTTGGCCTCTTTGTGCCCCCGGATTGTCTCCGGCGAGGAATGCGTACGAGACTGCACGAAACGTCACGCCACCCAGTTTGTCAGGTGTTCTGTCGGGCTGTGTATGAAATTCCCCCGACATGTGGAAAAGTTTACATTGGCCAGACGGGCCGTTGTATAAATGAACGACTAAGGGAACATAAGCTTTCTATGATTAACGGAAAAGGGTCAAATTTGCCCTTACATTGTGGCGGATGCCCTTTGGCTACGCCTGATAAAGCATGCCAGCCTTTGCTGGCTAGAACCAAAATCTTAAGGCGCAGTCGTAACCAGTTAGCACGTCAACTCACAGAGGCTTTCTTCAGTGATATGTCAGGTGATGAATGCGTAAGCGATTCTAGTATTAAATTGTATAAGAAAGAGAAAACTTTCCTGGCATGTGCGCTTAGGCAATGAGTGGATAAGCATCTAGGTATATATATATATATATGTGTTCTTTCTGAAGAAAATCAGTCCCGAGTTTGCGCCCGTCCATGTCCTTTCTCGTCCGTGTCTTTTTAGCGCAATTCCCTTCTTTAAGCAAGTACGACCGACTCGCCCAACAACGTGCTCTCTTGAGTTTTCATTGAAATCGATGAGGGAACGGTGGAAAAAATGTGGAAGACCAGCTTGAGTAAGCGACTCTTCCCTTTCGAAGTAAACTGAGACAGTGCAACGCCACACTGTGTAACCCAGTGTGCACGCACTTTCAGCGAGAACGCAGAAGCAAAAAAATTGATGGGCGACCATAGAATGTGGTGCCCCAATTCTGCGTCAGTATTATTATTTTAATTTTCGTCTGATCAAATGCTATTTTAATATTCGCCTTTTAATTGCTTATTTCGATTTTGCTTTGTATATAATAAGCACGAACTTCTCGTAGCGCAGGGGTCTGCCGTCGTTTTAGCTGTATTGAAGGGTCTTATCGCTGTCTCCTCAGCCTTTCAGTTTGCGCTTCAGCCAGTCGAAATGCTGGATGTTGGCACCATTTTTCTTTACGCCTCGGCACGGGCGGCCCGCCTGGCTGCTGCGGCATTGATATTTGCAGGACCGGGAGTCTCCATCGCAAACGCTAGAACACGACTGAAGGCGAACGCTTGCGCGAGCGCTAGTGTCTCATGGTTTCGGTAGAGATGGTAATGCTGCGTGCCTCATCCTACTCTCCGTTTTCATCTCGCCCTCATCCCGCCGCGGTGGCTCAGTGGTTACGGCGCTCGGCTGCTGGCCCGAAAGACGCGGGTTCGATCCCGGCCGCGGCGGCTGAATTTCGATGGAGGCGAAATTCTAGAGGCCCGTGTGCTGTGCGATGTCAGCGCACGTTAAAGAACCCCAGGTGGTGGAAATTTTCGGAACCCTTCACTACAGCCTCCCTCATAGCCTGAGTCGCTTTGGGACGTTAAACGCCAATAAACCAAACCAATCATCTCGGCCTCATTGTTTTTCTCTATGGCTGCGGCTCCGACCAGCTTCGACGTGAGCGCTAGTTTCTCCCGTACCTCCATCCCTGCCTTTCCCAGCTACCAATCTTCTTCGCTATTCTTCTACCTTGATTCTCTTCAATCGCACTTATTCGCACCGGTCACAACAACCACAATGACTCTAGTGGAAACGTGGACTATACTGCTGACGCAGTAAAATGCAAGTACAGGCTGAATAAGTTTCGGCCACCAGTTTGACTCGCATTGAAATCTCGGTACACAAATGTTTCCGCATTACGCCCTAATCGAAACGCGGCTGTAAAGACGGAATTTCCATAGTCGTGCTCTACAGCCGAACCCCATAACTACTAAGCCACCCATACCGTACCGACAGCTTCCAGAAAATTATCAAAAAATGGATTCGGAATACTGCCTGAAAACACCTTGTGAGTATTTATACCGTCTTCCCGAATGACATAAATCAACATAATTCATGCTGACATGACAGTTTTACTGCCTACGGCTAGAAATGCAGCTAGTCGTTCTGTTCGTCGAAGAAACCGTCGTCTTCGGATTCTTCGCCGGGAAGTGGGTAGGCCAGGAAACGATAGAAGTTGTCTATGCCATCCTGGTTGTCCTCGTCAGCCCGGTACCCGTCGTCGAATAGGTAGTCCTCGTCGATGAGGTCATCCCGGTAGTCTAGGTCCTCCATGTCCCCAAGGCCCGGAAGATCGTCCTGGTCATCGGGGTCATACAGGCCCTCCAGGTCACCGAGGTTTATATAGTCTAGGCCGTTTTCTCCCCATGCGTCCGTCTCGACGTCGATGTCAATAATAATATCTAAAGGATCAATGTGTCTTTCGCTGAAGAGCTGCAAGTACAAGTCGGGAATGCTCAGAAGGAGTTTGAGGAAAGCTCAGAGACACCAGAATGAGCATGACAAAAATTCGCGGAGATAGCAGCATGTAGAAAAAAGCAGAAAGCATGTTGAAGTACAGGTCGAGGTTTTTCCACAAGATCAGGACTGCTACCACGATGTGCCTTACCTGTGCGCACACCATATTTGATTAAACAACACCCGAGACAACTCAACACAGCGGCTTCTCCAACTATGCAAATGGCGAGCCTCTGCACTGCCCGAATGAAACAGGTCATGAGGAAGGAACGCGTGCCAAGCGTAGCGCAAGGCGTTTCGAGGTTGCGACACCGACCTGTGTACGAAAGGAATCAGAGTAAGTACGATAAACCTAGCTGAAAGAACGTTAACTGACGAGAGTTCATTTTAGTTGAATCTCCATGCTAATGCTCACTGCTCGGAAGCTGTTTTTTGACGAAGAAAGCGTATTATAGGACCGCGCGTCTTTTTCCTGCACTGCGTGCAAGTGGAAAGGCTAGCCGTACTCCTTTACAGCAGCTGTAACGGGCGAATCGGAGCTCAGTAAGGCTGTATACTGCAGCTCTGCTTGGTCGTGTTGCCCATTCAGTGGCATCGGTGGCTAGCTAGGCGAAAAGAGCCAATCCAACATGGCCAAAATACATGAGAAATACAAGTGTGTCCCAAGCATCAGTTACTGCTACTGCCGCTGAAGTTGTATAGAGTTTGGCAGCGGTAGCTCTTAGAGAGGCAATCCAGGAAAAACAGGCGTCTGTCTTTCGTGGACACAAAATGACAGCAACCTGTTTCGAGGAAGATGAAGGGGAAGGCACGCTCTCGCTTCCTCTCCGTTGCTGCCGGAGCCGGGTTTGCTGATGGGAATCAATAGCAGGAATTCGGGAGAACCTCTTCTAGTTTCCTTGGCTGCCACCACGTGGCGCATGGATTTGAACATTCAAGAATAGGGTGAGCTGACGGGCTAGTTGGTCATTCATAATAATTTCAAGAGCGCATGCTACACTCGGACACAGGACGAGAAAACAATTGAATAACGCGTTGACTTCATCCGTGACGCAAGGAAGAAAGAGAATGGCCGAGTGGCTGCCATTGAAGCTCTATAGGCCGCTAGGCTTAGCAACACCAGCCGAGCGCTGTCCCGAGTTCTGGTAATGGGTGGCTAATAGGGGTAGTCACGTGACATCATAGACCGCATGTTGTCCAGCGCGTAGCTTCAGCGATGCAGGCGGGAGCATGCGGCCGTAAACCAGAGCTCTTAGATTGCACCAGTTGTTAAACACGCTTCAAAAAGTGGCAAGTGACTTGTCCCAGGGGGCACTTTGCGGGTATGAACGGATGGATAGAAGCTAGGGGCGTCCCGTAGCAAATGGGGCGGTGGCTGTTGCCACTATGCTCGGATTTTTTTTTTCCGTATGGCTTACAAATGGCGGCGCCTTCTGGAAGCTGCCTAAAAGAGCTGTTGCAAATGCATTATGTCTATGTGTTGTTGATACGGCATCTGTTTCACTTATTTTGTCGGCAGGTAGTTGTGCCTTGAGCAACAAATCTCGGCGTCGCGATAATCCAACACGCGCGTCGCGGGCGTCGCAATAAGCAACACGGGCGTCGTGATTTTTGGATCACTCAGACTACAGATTTTTGATACATGAACATTTTTGAACATGAACATAAACATAGGGCCTCCCTCACCCCGCGACGTCACGAAGATGTGGTGGCGCTGATGTCAGTAGCGACTTTCCCGCGGTAGGCAAAGCAGGTTCCGCCTGCCCGTGCCTACCGCAGCTGCCGCAGCTAGAGGCGGCTGCTTCATGCCTGCGCACTGCAGAAGCAGCATGTGCTGACCAGCTCCGTCACTATTGAATCCACGTAGTATCATAAAACAGAAAATTGAATTAGCCTTAATAGGTTTCTCGCAAATAAATACCGCATTAGGAAATGGGCCGCGCGGTAGTAAACGCGCGAAGTCTGGGTGTCGACTTGCACTGCCAGTCAACGTACTTCATAGCAGGGAAATTGCTGCGCTCATTCACCTGAACAACAGCATGGTACGCTTAAAATTGCGCAAGGAAAAAAAAGCATAAATGTAGCTGTGCACGTATTTATCACCCTGAGATGGTGTGCACGGGCGCCGGGTCACTCACCACTGAAGCGTGCGTTATTTTGTTGATAGCACAGCATGTTTTAACGTGTGTAGAAGTTATACGAACGTGTTTTAGGGGCGTGTTTTAGGGCATTTAATATATACTTGAAACTATTTCTTAACATGACCAACAAAATTATTTGATTCTAGTAGAAAGACGTCTGAAGTTGTGACAGTCTTGTGCGGTTACGTTGGCATGCTTCGAACAGCTTACTTTAAGTGTGCTAAAAGCCACATGCTTTTCATTGCATCATGCATGTGTCATAAGCTGCTTCATGAAGTACTACATGATCGCGAAGACTGTTTGGAAAGAAGGAACCGCAGGCGGGCTACCAACAGAGGCACGTAGCGAGATTGACAGGGGATGAGGCAAAGAAAAGTGTTTTCTTTATTGATGCATGATATGTAGCCAAATTTGGTGCAAATATGAAATTCCTCTGCTAATTTCAGTAATGCGTTTTATTTTCAGCTATACCTGGTACAGTTCTTGGGTAATTATAACTAACACCCTCGTCAAGTCACGCCGTGTCTTGAATAATTAAGTAGAAAGTGTGGAAATTTTTTATGCCAGCATGTTCCCAAAACCCTGTTCTCTATGATGGCGGTATTGCTTTTTTTTTGAGATTCTCAGTTCTTATGCATGCATAGTCACATGAAAACTTTTCTTATAAAAAGAACTAACATACTACTGCTCCTGTAGGAAAAAAAAACGAGATTTATTGCACTCCTCAACGTCTCTGGAATCGTTCGTGATAAATAGAATCATTCTATTTCCATTCGTTCCAAATTTACGAAGGGGTGAGTGATGCCAATCGCAGAAAATGTGGTAGATCACAAAACAAAGCTTTAAGTTTATTCCCTCGTTTATGGCCTCTCCGCTTTCGCTTTGCTCAAAGAAATGCGGCACTGAAATCAATGAAACCTCTGGTTCCTCTTCTTCGTAGTGATGCTACCTTTGTGGTGCTCCGTCGTCGGAAACCCGCAGAGTTCGCGACGTGCCAGGACCCTCAGGAACCCCATTACCTCAGAATTTTTGACGACCACAGATCTAAAAACCGTAATTTCATGAATTTCTACTGAATATTTTGCTGTAATGTTTCGTCACCAAACAGAAGACCCAGGGCTAGGAAAGAATATAATTTCAGGAATCCAAACTTTTCGCCAAATCGACCAGTTTAAGAAGGAGAAAAGTCGGCCTGGCTGGCTGATGGCTGTTACTCGAGACAGATGAGATCCGGACACGTTCCACGCTGTTCCCACTTTTCGCACTGCGCGACACGTGTCAACAGAACGGTGAGCGCACGTCGGCTCTGCCGAAAAAACGCCAGTGCTTCCCTCACTATTGTCCCGAGGTAAAATCATTCTGGCTAGAGCAGAGTGTCAAAAACTTATTTATTCAATGCCTACGGTAGAAAACAACGGCAGAAACGCGTCCTAGCCATAATACAATACACCGTGGCGAAATACGCCGTACATGGCCAACGCGAGCCCGTGCACTTCGAGGAATACTAAGTTGAAAGCATGAACCATTGCTATGATTCTCAGAACCTCAAAACGCGCCTATAAGCCTTGAAAACCGGCGCTGCACCACCTCAACTTGACGCCAGTCTCTGGCTTCTGGCCTACTGCGAGCCCGCTAGAGACTGCAGAGCCACCTCGCTTGTTTGCAAACATGGAGGAGGTCTATTGGCATTAGAGCACCGCACGGGCCTCAATCTGAGGCCCGAGCCCGGCCCGGGCCTAAGACCTGACGCCCGAGCCCGGCCCAGGCCCGCGGTTTCAAGCCCGGGCCCGGCCCGGGCCCGCTAAATTATCGCTCTAGCGAGCCCGGCCCGGCCCGGGAATCCCGGAGTGAAGCCCAGCCCGGCCTGTTTCACAGTAACGCTTCAGGTATACTGCTCACTCTGAGGAAGTAGACCACTACTACACCGATAAGAAACTGGCCGACAAAAGTTCTGAAACCGCAGCGCGGCTTTCAGAAAGGTGGTTCTTTTTAACCCAGAAGGAAGTGATGAAGAGTAGTGCTCGCCAGGCCCGTCTTTTCGACAGTGATCTCGTGTAGGTGGGCAAAGATAAACTCGGAAGTACCGAGAGCTAAATAAAAAGGGCTGCATACACTGGTAGTAATCTACTTTGCGTTCCCCCATGATTTTAATCAGTTATATTCTGCCTCCCGTGAAGTATAAATATTAAAGCTGCCTAGCAAGCAGTGGGATGACATTTCTTTTTGTGAACGCGATCTCACAGGTTGAGCTCATAGCCGAACTGGTCGCATTTCAGCAGAAACGAAAAGCTGCAAGGCTTGAGTATTTCACGGTATGTGCTTAAAGACTATAAGCGTCCTAAACTGATATATTCTTCCCGAATGCATTTCTAGTAGTGTATAGGTATGCTTTGGGATGACGAACGATCAATGGCCAATTAAGGCCGGTTGAATTTTACACGTACTGCACCGCGGCGTGGAAATAAGGAAATAAATAAGTCAGTGAATAAACCTTAGTTTTCTTTCTCGGCGCGTACCATAACCCATAGCTCACCGTGTCGCTGCTTCAATGCCGCAGTTGTGCACTTCACTCTGCAATAGCGAATGAAAAGCCGCACACCGGCCGTTTCTGTACGGACCCAAGCCCGACTCGGGCCCGCAGCTTTAAGCCCGAGCCCGGCCCGGGCCCGCAACTTCAGGCCCGGGCCCGGCCCAGGCCCGGCAAAGTAAATCATGTCCCGGCCCGGCCCGGCCCGCGGGCCGGGCCGGCCCCGGGCTTTCGGGCTAGCCCGAGCCCGTGCAGTGCACTAATTGGCATCCTTCCTCCAAGATTGGCAGCGACCGCAGCGACATAGAGCAGAGTCGCTACCTCGCGGCACAGCGGCGAACCCTCCATAGTGTGGACAAGGCTACCTTGGTGTGGATGCTCGCTCGCGTCGTCTGCTAGCCAGCAGTGTTTACTAGCGCGCGTAAGGCAGACATACCTCATTACTGTTGTTGATTTCGCGGTTTCAGTGCACACCTATTTACATGTCTGCCTCTTACGCACCTGTAAAGACAATATTGTTTATATCGAGTACGTAATGCGGGACACTGACATCCTCCGGCGGTCTTCGGGACTGCACGTTCTTTGTCGAGCGGCGTCTTAAAACGCAGTGACGATGACGTTAAGTTCCATGTCAAACCACAACGAAAAGGTCGCTGCCGCTCATACGACTTAATGCAGCCGCCCAGCGATTGTACATTGCAGTGAGCAGTTTGAACGGGCCATTTATGCCCCCCATCTGCATGATCGAGTTTTTTCCTCTCGCTATGTTAATCGGTTTCGTAAGGCGTTTATATATTGTACATTATTTTTAAACTTTAAGGTTATTACGCACCCGCCAAGCCGTAACCGTGAGGAAATTTTGCTCCAGAAAACTGCGAGAACGTTTCAAGGTTTTCATCATGCTCAGCACTTAAATGAACCAGTAAATATTTACTGGCCAAACCAGATAAAGGTACGACATTGTCGGCCAACTAACGTTGGTGCTCGGCTAAGTGCGAGTGTTCTCCTGCCTAAGCTCATTGTTCCTGACAAGCAAAAATTCAGAGAAGAATGCAAGCAACATATATAATACATCAGTTCTATGGAGCGGAATATAATAGCATTGAATATCATACGCGCTTAGCTGCCTTTCTCTTGGTACGAGGTGGTGTTTACTTCGCGAGGAGTAATAGATTGAATAGTCGCACGCATACAAAGACAATCGACTTTTTTTTTTTTGAAACAGCGATTTATCAGGCGGAAGGTTTCATTTCCGTGGTATCACTTTTTCCAAATATCCCCCATTTTATGTTTTTTATAAAACTGACACTGCCGATAATTACAGTGCTAAAGAAATGTTCATGCCCTCAAAATTCCCTTCACACGCCCAACCGCACTCACATGCAGGAAAGTGCAGCGTTTTGAATTCGTAGCTTGCACATCATCGCGCATAAAAAATATAATCGCTGAAGTTCCTAAATTTGGTGACAGTAATACTACTGTCACACGGCCAAACTGTAATCTTAAAAGAGTGACACTCGCGTTCATGGACTCGCGTTCATAGTCATTCGCGCAGCGTCACACGATTAACTTCTGAAATTGGCTGCAAAAAACATAGCCACACAGTAAGTACAGCGAGCTCACTGCAGTCGGCTGAAACAGTCCTCACACGGTATACGCGTGAACAGTCAGCTTTCCTGTGTGGCGAGAATTCTTGTGCAATGCCGACGTAATTTACTTTTGGGGAACAGCTCGGAGAAGTGCCGGTGCCGTCTAGCCAGACCAGGTATGTGCGCTCACCACCTGTGGACACACCTACCGGGCGGTACGCTGCCAACTCTGCATTCAGTCCTCTTAACCTTCGACTCATGAACGCTAGTTAACCACACGATGTCTTTTTTGACGCATGTCTGGGCCGAAAGTAACTGCGCTTCTGCGTGGGCTCAGAAAATGCTACCACATGCAACTAATGTACCGTGTCCCCAAGTTCGTCGTGTCTCTGCTCATTGAAGCTCCTGTCTAAGCCCAGCAGCGTACCCTTAGAAAAATAGTGGAGGGGAAGCACACGCATAATACATTGCTGGAAAAAGTGCGTTTCGAATGGCAATTCTCTTCTAGGTGCAGCACCGTGTCTCACCGAAGTGACACTTCATGAGGCGAAATGCACCTGGTGGCAGTCACACTAAATTTGCCTGCCTGACACCCGTACAACTATATCACTTCTGTGGCATAGAGTGTCGTGCGGAAATTAGCGAGCAAAACTGCTGTTAAGGAAGTGTGGTGCAATAAATATATCAGGCCCGTGAGCGGGCTGCATGGAAAACGCGCTCCAAACCGTGAGAAAATCACAAAACTGGGCTTACAGGTTGCATGCATAGCAGTCCCGTGTTTTGCTACAATCCGCGTTTCTTTTACGTAGCGTTTGCTGACTTCGCGCTTTTCTTTGCGTAGTCGAAAGATTTTAAGAAGTGTGTCACTCATCCATTGCAGAGGGCACGTTTCCTTCAGCATAGAACCCTCCTTCAAACTTGGAAGCGAACCGCCGCGCGTACGTTTCAGCGGGCACCGCCGGCTGCCGATCCGCACTATAGTGCAGCGTTGGTGCCGCCACCAGGAGGTCGATCTCGTGGCGAATAGGAGGCTAAAATGTGGGTGCCGTGGTGTTGGCTTTCCGCGTACTGGGCGATCATCTCCAATATGATCCTGTCATCACCTGGGTCCCAGGACATGCAGCTCTTGATGGCAATATTAGGGCCGATGTCCTAGCTCGAAATTATACCTACCGAGCGGGGCACATTGAATCTACCCTCTACCCCCTCTCAACCCATTTTTCAACCCACCTAAGACCATCCATCTAATCCATCTAAATAGGCGTCTCTACCCCCCGCCGCATAAGCAACTTTCCCTGACGGACTCCTACCACCTAAGACGCATCCAAACACTTACGCTTCCCAATCTCCACGACCGGCACCGCATTCACCCAACATTATACGCAGATACTTGTACTTGGTGTGGAGCTATTCTTACTTTACACACATTACATGGACATGCACAGCTAAACCCAACTACTTGAAGCCGCCCAACGCGGCGCTGGGGCAGTGGGAGATGACGCTGGCCAGCGTCATCTTGGCCAACGGCACCCCGGGAGACCAGAAGGCGCTAGTCGCCATCGCCAAAGCGTCGGCGGAAGCTACTTGCGTCCTGGACTGAGGACCCCACCCACAATCCGCTCCGGTCTCCTTTTGCCTAATAAAAGTTTATTCTCTCTCTTCATGGGAGGTTTCGCAACTGTTAGCATCAAAGAGCCCGGAGATATGCCGGGATTATTAAGGCGGAAGTCTTTAATGTTTCATCGTTGTAAGCAGAAGTTGTCGACAGACATGTCACGCTTTTCAAATGGTCGAAACGGTCGTGGCGTCACAGCGCACGAATTTCAAACGGGGCCAATTGTACTTTGGCTAGTAACCATGCAACCAATTACAGGGATCGTATAGTGATGCTCAAAGTAAGTTGGAATGAGTTTAGTTAATTGCTTAATTGCCTAATTAGCCTAATTATCCTTTCTAGTCAGGTCACATAAATAAATAAAACCGAGTTGGAAACTGGTCGCGCTCGGGAATCGAACCCCGGTCTCCGGAGTGCGAGACGAGCACGCTACCACTCCGCCATGCCAGTTCGATGGTTTGGAATGAACAAAGGCGCGTCTGGTGAATACGGTGCCTTCGTTCACTCCCATCTTTCTCCCTTCCCGTTACAGCGAGGTTCAGGTGTCCACCGAGGTATGCGAGACAGATACATTTCCTTTCCTCAAAAACCAATTTACCGACGAGCAAGGCGCAAAACCGAACGGGCGATGGCGTTCTGTGGACTCCCTGGCAGCGTTGCAAGACGCTGTCGTATTCCACTCTTAGAGGCGCAGCTTAACATCTTAACCACACATCAGTGACACAAGCAGAAACACTGCGCTTAAGGCTTTCGCCTCTCCGCACTTTAGGTCAACAAAGTGCCCCCTGAATTTTTCACCGACACTACAGCTGCCGCCATTTTGTTGCCAACTGAGCACGCCGAAAGGCCGCGCGCATACCAAATAATCTTATCGGCACCTTCTCCCGCTTGCATCGGTGAAGCTACGTGCTGGTAAAAAAATGGCCCCCGTTACGTCACACGATGGCGCCTTCGCGACTAGCGCTGCGAGGGAGAAGTTGTGAGAGAGAAGAGAAGACGAGCTCTCGCTGCCTCCGCCTCACCGGCACAGCCTCTTCTGCCACCTGAACGGACGGCGTAACGTTGTAACTCCATGGCGGCGTAACGCCTATGCGGAGCCGGCACGGAAGGAGCCTAGAAATCACAGTTCTCGCCAGGCCAGGCATGCCCAGGCTACGCAGTGTTTACAGGCTGTCCGAGTACCGGCAGAGACAAGAGCGACGCTCCGAGCACAAGAGGTGCAGTGAGACAGAGGCACGAGAGCGACGTCAAAAGCATCCTATAAATGAAAGCATCTGTCAGAATCATATAGACGAAGAAAGCCAACAGTCACCGAAGCCGAGGAGAGCATTTATTAAAATTTGTGGCCGTTGATCCAGTTGGTATAGCCCCGCAGTCGGCATGCAGAGGTTGTGGGTTCGGATCCTACCTGTGGCATCTGGTTGTTTTTCCTTCTGTTTTCGAATCACTTTACATTCAGATAAAAAAAAAAATGTTACCATATTAGCTTCTCATTGATCAACGATCACAAATTAAAAAGAAACTGTCCCCTATGCTTTCCTCGGTTTCAGTGACAGTTGGCTTTCTTCGTAAGGAGACCCTCAGATCCGTATCCATGTCTGCTAAATATCAACATCATATGTCAGGCACAGCTTTCACTGTCATCCGCAGCATGGTGTGGATGACCGTCAACATTTTCTTCCCGCGCTTCACCAAACGAAGAAAAACTGCACAGATTTATCGCGGCGTCCGTGTTCCTTGAGCCTTTGCAGCGGACGGAACGAACGATAAGAGCATCGTGCAATAGCGCTGAGGCACTTCGCACAGCACACCTGTTCAGACGAACAGAAGAGGAGCTTCCCGGTTAAAATGCTGCGTAGGGTATACGCGCCGTTAAATGGCTTCACCTTTCACTAAGGCGGCAACACTATACGCTCAGGCCTTTTTCTAAGCCCAGATCCCAGCGGTGAGCAAAGTGCGTACACGACAGTCTGAATCTTACATTTGAGATCTCTTGCATGAAGTTGTACAAGGAGTCATCCGTCTCGATTTCCTCGATGACAGCCGAATCAATTCCAGCGCGCCACAAAAGGTTCTCCAAAAACGCCATCTTGATACCCGGGACTGCAACTACGGCGGCAGCCTCCCTGCGTAGGGGCAGAAACAACGAGGAAGTTCCCTCGTTTCTCGTAATGTGTTCTTCCTTTTCACTTCGGCAGCGTTGACGTTTCCGGTGACAAAAGAATACTACCCGTGATGGGAAAGAAACCTCAGCCGCAAGTAGTGTCAGGACAGCGGTTACAGATGCTGCTTTGCGACCTCTACAAAAGAGAAAGGAATAAGAAAGCAATCAGACTCCCATTTTTGTCACTTTTATATATTACGAGGAACTGACGTTTCTGGTGTCTCTAGAAGGAAGCTTTCTGCCAAATGGCCAGCTCTTCTTCTCCTTTGCCCTTCGCTGCCGTACACGCACTTTCGTATCCCGGGTTTCCGGTTTCCGAGGAAGGACATCAAAAATCTTTAAAGTCGTTTGCTTGCAGCCGGAAGAATCCAATTTATTAGGTGCCCAAAGCTTGTGTTTCGTGCAGGAAAGGAAGAAAGATGCCCCCAGTGCTTTCTTCTAGCTTGAGGAAAGATTTCCAGAGTTGCCGAAAACAGTTCGCTCGGGGCTAGAGGTGAAATTCTTTAGAGTTATGTGGTGATAAACGCTGCCTCACGTCACGAAAGCTATTTGGCAAGCCTGCGCCCGTTGCGAGATGCAATAGTAACGACGGTAATCGCTTCGGCTCATTGGTGACGCATATTTTGTTGCGAAAAGGAGGGGGATGTAGAGCACTGGTGAGGAACAGGAACACGAATGAGCGCTTGTCCTGCGTTCCTCGATCTCGTCTGTCCTCTATGCTGCGTTATTTTGAAAAGAGAGTCTGACACGTCTTGTTTGTCGATTTTGCGTGGGTGCTTAGAGTCTTTCATTTGCGGATCATATCAAACCGTATTTTTAAATTTTGTTTTCTTCAGAGACATGAACTGCGCAAAAAAATATATTGAATGAAACACGTACCTTGGGCGCCACCTAAAATGTCTCTCATGGCAACACTGGAGATGAGCTAGTTCGCGTGCGTTCAGAGTTGATTAATTGCTATGTTGCGACAAACTGCACTTGCTTTGGGTGTCTCACGTAGTGCATTAACTGCAGTGTGTGTTCAATTTTTGTGCAGAGTGAAGACGTTCCTGTTAACACTTTGTTTCTTTAAGATGTTCCATGTGCGCAGTATTTCGCAGGATGGAAAGCTCGTTACCGCGCAGCGCAATTTTAATATGAGCCCTCTTGAGACGGCAAGGTGAGGTTGGACAGAGGCTAGAAGACCGAGCTTCAATGCGAAGTGTTCAAGCTGCACCTCGGGGGAAGCACTAAAACGGATACAGAGGCGCAGAGAAGGATACGAGGAAAAATTTGGTCCATGTATTATCGTGAGTTTACAACGTAGCACGGACGATGGGTAACCTCTTTTAACAGTGTCGCCAGCTTGTCGCCGCTGTAACTAAGGAAAAAAAAAGCAGTCGATGGCCTCACCGCACGTCTTGACCCACTTTAGAGGGCTCACTTGCGGTGAGCGACAAAGACGTGATGGCCGATGGCTCTTCGTGCGGATAATCATACGGCACAATAGTCATCAAGTGCACGTGGGCCCTTCAGGTTTCAGAGGGTAGCGATGCCGGTAGAGCGTTTTCGCTTGCGCATCTGTGCTGCTGGCCAGCCGCGCACCGAACAGCGCGGCCCGAGACATGCTGGGGAAGTGACGGAGGCAACAGGTTCCTGGTGTGGACGACGAAGGTATCGTATAGGCCCCATCATCGGTGGCCCCCAGGCCGAGAGGCAGGACGGTAGGACGCACCAGACTTTGGGGACTGGGGCAGCGATGGGCTGTTTAGTCTTGTTGGGAACGGGGCCACAACCCCACCTCTGGAACCAGTGTTAAAGATGGGGCTTCTATCCCACCGCTGGAACCAGAGTTGAAGACGGAGGGGTCCTGGAGATGACTAACTCGTTTAGCCTCGCAGGTACCGGCTCCGAATGACGATGTCGGACTGCGTTATCGAGGAAACTGTACAGAAGGGTTTATTCTACATATTTACAGATGAGAATCGAATGCAATGCAATGCTGCGATCACACAACAACATCCCGTTAAATACGGTTCGCGTTCCCCAGATCCCTGACTGGGGAACTTAGTTCGAATGACGTTGTCCAATCGGATGGGCCATTGATGACGCTGGCGGTACCACCCACGGCACGGGGCGGTGCTGAAGCTCTCTCGCTCTCTCACAGCTCGGGGGATGAGAAGGGGAAGACAGTCATCAAACACAGATGCGTCACCTTGACCACTGCCGCAAGTGTTCTGTGCGTTGCCTCCGTGGGAAAGCAGAATCCCGCAGGCTCCTCGCAGGTGGTTGAACCTTCTCGAACTCCCCCGCCGGATGGCCGAAGCACGAGACCCATTCGACACAGCGTCTTTCAATTAGCAGCCTCGCTCAGCGTGACCTTGCGTAGCATCATCCAGTCCGGTGACCCGAAGGTCGACTCGGCCAACGTATACCGCTGCTTCCGCCGTGCTGCTGTGCATCTCTGCTTTCACCGTTGCCGCTACTGTCGCAAGCTGTCGCCGCATCTTTGCCTAACGACGACACTCGTCTGACAGTAATTTCTCCCAGGTCCGTGGGACACAGCGTCCTTCGATCGGTTATGAGGTTCGGTGATTTGGAGTGCAACAACCCCGTCCGTCGTCGTCAATGCTTCTGCCGCCGGCGCCAGGCCTCGTCATATCCCTTGCTTTGCGATGAGTCACCCCCGGCTTCCAGGACCACGTTGTCCACTCTTAACAGCTCGTCCGCGGCCCGAAAAATCTCGAATGGCCAGCGTTCACGACCGCTGGGCAGGAAGAGATGAGGCCGGAGTCGGGTGGAAGGGCTGGTTTCCAGAAATGGCATCCAAGCTCGAACATTCAACAAAGAATGGCATCAGTGGACTGTTCCACGAGACAGGGCACTGACCCACAAGCAAGCGCTCGGAATTTGCCAAAGACCCACCAGGCTTCCCACAATGACAACAAATGTTTACTAAAACATGACTGAATTTTGGCGTAATTTTGGTGCCGAGAAAGCGCAAAATATCCCCTTTGAAATCGCCAAAGACGGACTGCTTGGACCAAGGTTAAAATCAAAAACCCACACACAGTAGGTGGTCCTACCAAGTACTCCTGTCTACAACAATCGGCTGAATCCATCAGCATTTCCGTGCGGTTTTCCGTTCCTGAAACGCATCGAGAAATTCTGTTTTTAGAGAGCAGCACTCCGTCTAAGCAAGCGACCATTTTTGGGGGGACAAAACTGTCATAATCATGTTTGAGACGATGGTCAGTCTCAAATATGAACTTTGCGCCGTGCAAGTAGCTCTGGTAACCCGACAACATCTGTGCCGCCTAAACCAAACGCGCGCTCTTTGTCTAAAGCGCATAACGCTTTTCTACATGTCAGTCTGCGGCTGACGTACTGAACATGGTGCTCTTCGTGGCCGTCGCCAACTTGACTTAATTAAAATAGCACCCAGTCCTCTATCATTGACGTCACACTGGACTACTTTACTAAAATAAGTGGCCCGAATCAAAGGTCTGGACACGAGCGCTTCCCCCAGACGAGTTTTCTCTTCGGTCATTTCAGTGTACGTCAGTGAGGCTCCCTTTTCGTAAGGTGTCAGTCAATCAAGGGATCTACGCTCCGTCTACGCGACGTTAAGCGTAGTTCTACTCGAGCTGCACTCCTGTGAGTGCCCTTATCTCTTGGTAGCATGTGAAATCGACACCTGTGATTTCTAACTCAGTGACGTCCTATCCTTTCTAAGGTAAGGAAAAAAAAGCAGTAACCTCCGATCAACTTGTTTTAATTCAAAAGTAGCCTTTCCCTGCCTGATTTCATAAACACACACAAAAAAAAAGAGGAATAAAAAAAAACAGCTACTTCAAATCGCCACGCGGGGGGGGAAAGCTGACTCCCCGCCGCCGAGTTGAAAGGATTAGTCTTTCAGACGCGCCCGCCGGGGTCGCGCTTTGACTGATTGTACTGCGGTCAACTCGTGACAAAAGGCTGCAGAAAAAAATGATCCCCGACTCTCCCTGTCGTTTCCGCGCCCCCTCGAGGCTCTCCGAAAACCTTGGTCGCCCCTACAATGTCGATAACCGACTCTGGCTCTGGACAACGAGCAGTGACCAGCGCGAGAAGGTGCCTCTTTCTCTCGCCCCACGCAGGAAGCTCGGCTACCCATTCGCCATGCGCGCTTCCTAGAATGCGGTGCCAAATGTGAAGGACGATTCCTTTTTAAGTGCGCCCGCCGAACACGCCTGCATGTGTCGTCTCGGTTGTTCGACGCCTGCGTTCGCATGCGCTGAGTACCGCGCAACCTTGCGCTTTCTGATCTCTTGGGCCGCTTTGCTTTTTTTCTAACTGGCTTTTTGTCTCGTCTAGGCTTTCTTACAGGCCGATGCCCCTTGAAGCACTTCGCGCCTGTTCTGGTCGGAAAACGTGCTCTTCCCTTTTCATTACTGCAGCCAGCCTTCGAACGAGCTGCTGGTGTCGCTAGATCGTTAACTACAGCTGCAAGTTTACGAGGCGCAACGCGGGAAGGCTTCACTTTTCCTTCCACTGCATTTCTTTCTTTCGCACCTGTCCGCGCAACCGAATTTAGGGCTTTGAATTTGATCCGTTTCCTCTTGGTTCTTGCCCTTTTCCTTTTTCTGCGCCTAGACTGTGCCGCGTGCGTCTCCTGATCGCAACTAGCTCTCTCTAGTTTCTCAGTCGCACCTCGGAAATTGTCTTGAAATTCCAAACTGGCCTCTGTGCCTTCGCAGCGGAGTGCCAGCTCCACGCAGCTGACAGACGGACTTGAAACTGCGCCTGAGATCCCCAGCTCATTCCTTCGGGGTTTGTCCTCTCCAGCTTGTCTGTCGTTTTGCGCTCCATTCTCTGCATTGCAGTGCTCAGCTACAACTGAGCCCGCCTGGCTGTCGCTCTGCGCGCCATTCTCTCTACTGCAGTGCTCAGCTACAACTGAGCCCGCCTGGCTGTCGCTCTGCGCGCCATTCTCTGCACTGCAGTGCTCAGCTACAACTGAGCCCGCCTGGCTCTTATGGCTATCCTTTTCCCCGGCAGCCTCGCACTCTTCTTGTGCCAGTATTACCAAGGTAGCCTCTCCGGAGCCTTTGTCACTGAAGCCACTGTGACATCCCAACTCGCCCTTACCGCGGTTGTTACTCTCAAAAGGGGTTTCCGCTGTTTCAACTTCGAAACCTTTCTCGCTAGGAAAATCTCCCTTTTCGCGGTTCTGCCGGTTTGACGCCTGTATCGACTCTACTGAAAGGGTCGCGCTCGTAACAGTCCCGACAAAGCTGTCCATTGCCACTCCTACCTCACTTGGAGGAGAATCCTCGCACTCGTGTCGTTGAGACGCTATCTCGGAATGCTCTCTCTTAGCATTACGTCCAACTACACTGGACACGGTCTCGGATTCTGCGGCTTTCCTTGGACTACCGTACCGGTTGCACACGTTCTCTGCCACTTCCCTCGTGGTGTCGCGATTTACCAACTCGGCTACGGTCCCAGACTTTGCGGGTCTTGCCTGCGGACCTATTTCATAAGCATCGCTTGCTCTTTCAGGAGTTCCGTCTCTCACACTACCGCCCTTTCTTCGTATTTCGTTTTGAAGTTCTAATATCTTTAGTTTCCTTGTTTCAATTTCAGCCTTCCACTTTTGCCGTTGCCGTTCCCGTTCCTTCTCTTTTTCCCACTCCCGATCAGCTGCTATTTTCTGCCGCTGGGCTTTCTCTTTAGCCTCTTGGTCGTGTTTTCCTTTGCGGGCTTTTTCCCCCTGTACCAAATTCCACGTATCTACCAGCAGTTGATCGTTATTGTTGACCTGTTTACGAATGAATTCGCACAGTTCAATTTTGGTTATTTTGCTCGGCACTTCAAAAGACAGTTCCTCGCATATCAACAGCAAGTCCGACCTCCACAATTCCATTAGTTCCATGACAACGCCTTCTCCGCTTTGGCTCTGCTAACTCCACAATGCCTTGAGAATAACCCCTCTCAAACGACAAAGCCCTGATTCCCAGTCAAGATTATTCTCTGAATCTTACAGCCTGGTGAATCCCTTAGCAAAAGCCAAAACGCTCACCCGTGGAGAAAGTACGATGTCGCACGGTCCATCCCAGCTGCTGCCAACCAGTGTTGGGAACGGGGCCACATCCCACCGCTGCCACCAGTGTTGGGAACGGGGCCACAACCCCACCTCTGGAACCAGTGTTAAAGATGGGGCTTCTATCCCACCGCTGGAACCAGAGTTGAAGACGGAGGGGTCCTGGAGATGACTAACTCGTTTAGCCTCGCAGGTACCGGCTCCGAATGACGATGTCGGACTGCGTTATCGAGAAAACTGTACAGAAGGGTTTATTCTACATATTTACAGATGAGAATCGAATGCAATGCAATGCTGCGATCACACAACAACATCCCGTTAAATACGGTTCGCGTTCCCCAGATCCCTGACGGGGGAACTTAGTTCGAATGACGTTGTCCAATCGGATGGGCCATTGATGACGCTGGCGGTACCACCCACGGCACGGGGCGGTGCTGAAGCTCTCTCGCTCTCTCACAGCTCGGGGGATGAGAAGGGGAAGACAGTCATCAAACACAGATGCGTCACCTTGACCACTGCCGCAAGTGTTCTGTGCGTTGCCTCCGTGGGAAAGCAGAATCCCGCAGTCTCCTCGCAGGTGGTTGAACCTTCTCGAACTCCCCCGCCGGATGGCCGAAGCACGAGACCCATTCGACACAGCGTCTTTCAATTAGCAGCCTCGCTCAGCGTGACCTTGCGTAGCATCATCCAGTCCGGTGACCCGAAGGTCGACTCGGCCAACGTATACCGCTGCTTCCGCCGTGCTGCTGTGCATCTCTGCTTTCACCGTTGCCGCTGCTGTCGCAAGCTGTCGCCGCATCTTTGCCTAACGACGACACTCGTCTGACAGTAATTTCTCCCAGGTCCGTGGGACACAGCGTCCTTCGATCGGTTATGAGGTTCGGTGATTTGGAGTGCAACAACCCCGTCCGTCGTCGTCAATGCTTCTGCCGCCGGCGCCAGGCCTCGTCATATCCCTTGCTTTGCGATGAGTCACCCCCGGCTTCCAGGACCACGTTGTCCACTCTTAACAGTCTGGAGATCTAGGGAGCCTAGCAGGTTTAATTTGTTGGGCTGAGCCCAGCAAAATCGCTCAAGTCGTTCATGTCTCTGCCCAAAGCGCTCCCCAGGACGTCATCGCTGTTCCGCGACGCAACGCAAACCGGCTTCGCTACCAAAGACCCGCGCAACAACAACCGACGCGAAAATTGCCAAGGAACTTACTACAGGCTTGCTAGAAATCGCATGACCTTGCAAGCTGCGTGGACTTTGTCGGCACACCATTGCATTTCTGCGCGACCGTTGAGGCGCGCCCCTTTCCTACATCACCCCAAGAACGCTATACAGAAATCATCTGGCCAATCATACACTTTATGCTCCTCCCTACCTCTGTTGCGGATGTGTAGCGTGTAGAATCTATAGGCGGTCTACGGAAGTTGTCCGAAACGCCGCGCTTCTCGGGAGGGGGGGGGGGGGGGGGGGGGGGTTGCAACCAATGAAGATGCTGTGAGTTCATGATGTCACTGGTGAATGACGCGGTTAAGCGCATGCAGCTGTGCCGCTGAAATCCGTAGCAACTTTGACAGCCTGTCGAAGACCGAACGTGGAAAGAAGAGTTAGCCGTAAATTGACGCTCAAACATCAGAGTGGCACCATCGTGGTATGCCTCATGTTTAGCGGCTTCGTAAGCCCTCAACCAGGTCCCGAAGTCATTGTTTCGGCATCGCGAGCTCGCACATCAGGATCACCTCGTTGTTAAGGCTTTCACAACGCTGCGCGGGCGCGCAACCTCGGACCGTCACGTAGTCTTCGCTGTAACACGGTAAAACCGCTCGGTATGTCCCAAATTCGCGCAACGTAATCATCGGAATTTCGAAAAAAAAAGTTCATTCTTGAATATTCTTCTAGTTTTTCTTTTTTAATTTCAGAGAAAAAATGTGCAAACGCACCTTTTCTCGTCTCCTCAATGCGGACGTCCAGTGCTCTCTATGATTCCACAAAACCCACAGCTGACTAAGAATTGCGTACTATTAATAAAAAAACCTCCGCGTTCGTATTTCCAGCTCTCACACATGAAAAAAAAAAATAAAACCCGTCCAGCGTCGCAAACTGCAACAAACATTCCTTTTGCACCTCGTAATCTTAACTCTGGAAGTAGGGAACCAGGAATAGTAGGACTGCTAACATGAAGGAGCGGCTGAACTCAAGCCGTATCCCGTCACTCCGGTCTTTCTCCTTTGGCCTTACAGCAAAAATGGAAAGCCCGGATGTGAAAGCGACACATCTTCAAGGACTGTCGGCGACATCAGCAACCTGAAGCGCTCAGCTAAACGCTGTCCTCGCTATTTTACAAGAATCGTGCCTGGCGCCCTGCTGTTGCTGTTATTGAGTTCACTGACCGGATGCTGGCTCTGAACGATGAGTCGCTCCCAGCGCGATACGCCGCGACTCTCCTCAGCGGGGTGTCTAAATTGCAAGTACGAAGTTCGGTGGATCTTCACTTGGCAGCTACAGCGGTAACCTTGAACCACAGGCGATGCAGCTAGAGAAGACTCAGTTTCCCCGAGGCGGCGCTCCCCGCGCAAGTAGAGATACCCCCTTCTTTATTTTATGTCCTTCAAGGGAACAGTGCATAACAAGCTCCCAGAGTTTCTAGAGAAAGCGAGGCGGTAGACGCCAGTCATCGCACAGTGGCTGTCCATTACACAGCGCGGGTGCCCCTTTCCGTACTCCGCCACGAGCTTCGCGGCACTCTGCTGAACAGAGCGCTGCGTGGCCTGGCCCTCGGAAAAGGGCGAGACCACGACAGGCGGACCTAGCAGCATTGGTTAGGGCACGAGAGGCCTATCTGCTATATTCACATAATTTTATTTATTTATTTATTGATACTGCGACCTTTTACAAGACCTTAGCAGGGTGGGCATACAATACTGTATACAGGTAAACAGACTCTGGAAACAATAATAAGCATGCTCTCAAGATGTTAAAATAACATTATAAATCAATTTCTTAAGAATAAATCAGGAAACATAATACAAATGCAACAAAAATCTCATGTGGTGGAAAAGATAAAAGGAAACTAAAGATGGGCTTCAAACATTTTTATTGATGGTTGCGATACTGCATCAGTATTGAGATTATTCCAGCCTGTAATCGTTCGAGGGAAATAGGAATACTAATAGGAGTTAATTCTTGCGTTTAATGGTGTCACTAAAAAATCGTGCCGGATCCTTGTGTTATATTTAGATGAGATTAGATAATCTACCGTAACCTGATACCTTATCTCTTTCCTTTCTTCTGTCTTTTTGTTCGGGGGATAGTTCAGTTGCTCAGTATTCAGTAAGGAAGTTACAGTGTCCTTGGCCGCTGCTGTTCCACCCTGTATCATAGCACATGGGCTTGCCCGAAAGCAGAAGCATCTCCAGTGATACCATACCCAAACCCTGAGCAATGGGAGGCCGCGCTGTCCAGCTCTAGCCATAGCCAGGAGGACCAGCGGCATCGCGTGCATCGGGCCCACCTGACAGCAAAAGCCATAGGAGCCCTGGATTGAGGGCCTCTCTCCGCCCAGCGCACTCCTTTAAAGCCAATAAATGTTTTTCACTGCGACCACCATTGTTGTTACGCTTTTTTTTCTCCTCCATACTATACTTCGTGTCATGCATCGGGTGCAACGCTGTAAAAGCTAGAGCGCTCTTGTTTGCGCTGCCTGCATCCACGATCAAAGAGTAGTGCGTTCATCATGGCGAGCGAAAAATATTAAATTATTTGCCTCTACGTTTATTGAATGATACATTTTTCATGAGCTTGATGAAGTGGGCTTTTATTACTGACGACACACTGTCGCTTTTTCGTGCCTTAGACGGATTCGGCCACCCAGCCGCGGCGGCCGCGTGTCGATGGAGGCGAAACGCAAAAGGCGTCTTTGTGTTGTTCGATGTCAGTGGACGTTAAAGATCCGCTCTCTCTTCTTTCAGTCCCACCTTCCTTCCTTCACTTAAGGTGCAGTTGATGTGCCCACCGAGAAGTGGAGCAGTTAGTGCGCTTTTTCTATTCGTCAAAAACTAATTTTCAAAACAAGCGCGGAGTAACACGCCTTTCCTTATTTTTTCAGTCCGATTACTTCCGTACTTTTCACAGCGTTGCGCTTGATGTATGAAACGGAGTATCGTATTAAGTGGACGCGTGTCCTCGTACTCTCCCTTGTTCTCGCGCTTACCTACAGACCATCCTGTCATTAGGCCACGGTCCGGTGACAGTATGTGCGGCATTCCTGATAGGTGGGGTGAGAAACGGATTGACTGCCAGGCGATGTCGGATATTACTGCGGAAGTTCAAGTTCTACCGTTATCATCCGGGACATATGGGCCGCGGCTTGTCCTTTTGTACGCCGAAGAAGCCGTAACACGCATTGTATCCTTACGAGCAGAAAAATACAGAAAATACACCAGGATGTTCTGAAACTGTGCATATTGCGCGTGTTGTATACACATTTCGCCGACGCGGTGGCTCAGTGGTTACGGTGCTCGGCTGCTGACCCAAAAGAGTCGAGTTCGATCCCTGCTGCGGCGGCTAGAATTTCTTTGGAGGAGAAATTCTAGAGGCCCGTGTACTGTGCGATGTCAGTGCACGTTAAAGAACCTCAGGTGGTCGAAATTTCCGGAGCCTTTCACTGCGGCGTCCCTCATAGCCTGAGTCGCTTTTGGACGTTAAATCCCACTAACCAAACCAAACCATTACGCCACTCATGGTGTGTTTTTACTCGCTTACCTGTTGCTGTTGTTCATGAGCTTGAAGAAAGCGCTCTTGAAACGAATTTTTCCCCGGACATGGCACCATTCGCTAAGCACTTACTTTTGACCACCTGCACGAAGTCTCAACACTTATCCACCTGGCATGCGGGAGGTGCGGGGTTCGATCCCCAGTGGCGCCGGGTACCCACCGGTGTGGTAGAGAGGGCGCAAGCTTTCCCTTGGCCTGGTGCTCGGTTTGTCTGGGGTGAAATACTTGGGAATTCGGCCTTTGACTTCACCATGAGTATAGCAGAAACCACCTTATGCCATGGCGCTCTTTGACCGGAGATGTCCTTGCGGAATAACAATTCATCATGATCATCAAGTCTCAACACTTCCACGATGCCACTGCGAGATTGTCAGCAGCAGAAAGTGTTATTTTGTTACGCGTTTCCCGCGGACGGCGTATGTCTCCGAAAACGTTGGAAGTAGCATGCAGCAACTGCAGGCAGAAAACAAAGAAAATTTTACGTATATATGCGCATATTAAATGATGCCACGTGCGTCACAAAACTAGCTCGAGGAGGGCTGTCGTCAAACTAACAAACAATAAATGGCTGGTGCGCAGCACTTATAAATGAAAAAAAAGGGACAAAAAACGGAAAAGTCGGCAGCAGGTGGCGTGACGCGCGTCGAGTGCCAAAGCGAACTTTCGCTGCAATTTCGAGATCGCAACACCCGATGCCATGTTCTGGCCCTTTGAAATAACCACCGAACACATCCACTGCTTATCCTGGCAAGCATGACATCGCGCGTCAATAGTGGCGTACGTCCCTCCATCAAGCCCAGCGTTTCCATATTGCGGAGACACCAGAGAGGAGCTCAAAGGAACGTCGCGCTAATCTCGCGGTCAGCTACAGCCAGCTAATGGGGCTAGAGGCCCGGCGGTTTGATACAAGTTGCACACACCTGACCCGGAAAGCTACGGTTGGAGGAGGGCACATGTTTGTTCTACACGATGGAAGAGCTACTTCTAGCGCACTGCTTTTTAAACGCATATACGTATATTGACACCCGGGGCCGGAAAACCGTCTTGTGCAGGCATGCGTCCGGACATGAGCATGAGGCCTCTAAGATTAACTAATGGATCAGTCAGCCGCGTTCGGCTAATGATATTGGGGCTTGTAATGTAGTAATTTGGACTTATTAGTTTAAGTCGACTTTTTCAGGAAGTAACCTGCCCGGGTGATCGGAGCACGAGTATAGAGTAAGACTGCCACGCGGGGACCAAAATCTCGGAGTGAACAACACGGATTGGAATAGCGTTCCAGGAGAGGCGTCGAAGAGGCGCATCTAGCTACGGTTCTGAATAAAGCAAATACACTCGGGCTCACAACGCAGCTTTATTCTGCCCAGCCGGCGGTACTGTCCCCTCTTCACTCAGAGATCGCAACTGCTGATACGGGCGGGAGCGAAAGAGGCTGAGCAGCACAAGCCGACGCGCACAGACGCTGCGGAGCCGGCGTGGAGAGGCTAGAACCGCAGCTCGACTCGTTGCATGTCGTCGCCCTCTTCGTCCTCCGATTCCGGATCACTCTTCTGCCCAGGTAGCGGAAACCCCTGAGACCGACAAAAATTGGCGAAGTCGTCCAAGTCATCTCCTCCGCCTCCATCCGTATTGGCCTCACTCTCTGGTTCCTTTGATGGTATATACTCCTCACTGTGGAGTTGTGAATGAAAATCCCTGAATCCGAGAACCAGCTTGACCAGGGCGAGTACCAGAGTTACGCTGATGAATATGCGTAAGGACATCAGGGCGTAGCCGCCCGCCGAGGGTGCGCTGAGATGTAGGCTACGGCTTTGCCACAAGATGATGGCTGCCGCCACTACGTAGATGACCTGCGAAGGACCGCAACCGATTGTACAGTGGCTGACAACGAGCTACGTCCAGACTTAACGCTCTGCACTGACATGGGTGAATGCGCTCAGAAGGGAGCAAAAAATTTTGACGGCGTATTCAAAATGGTGACCTGGAGCGAAGGAGCAAGCTATGCGTAGCGATATAATCAGAACTAATGATCTGAATCCGAATCGCCCGTTGAAACACTCTCTCTGGCTTGCCTGAGCTAGACAACTTTCTTGGGATCGCCAGTTGGAATACAGTAGTGCCTTGCTAATACGAACCGCGTTAATTTGGGCGACTCGAATTATGAACGAATTTTCCGCGGGAAAAAAGTTTTCAATATATTTCATCATCATCATCATCAGTCTGACTACGTCCACTGCAGGACAAGGCATCTCCCACATCTGTCCAATTAAACCTCTTCTATGCCAGCCGCGGCCACCTTATCCCTGAAAACTTTTTATGCCATCCGCCCACCTAACTTGCATGCATTGTATGCCCTGCCCAAGCCGATTTCTTCTTGTTGAGTTCGACTAGGATGTCATTAATCCGCGTTTCTTCTCTGGCCCACTTTACGCTCTATTGTCTCTTAGCGTTACAGTAACCGTTTTCCTTTCCATAGCTCGCTGCATTGTACTTAAGTTGAACCGTCTTCATTATCCTCCACGTTTCTGCCCCATAAGGGAGTACCGGCCAGATACGGCTTTTGTATGCATTTCTCTCGAGGGATAATCGTAAACTGCCGTTCATTATCTGAAAGAAACTGCCAAATGCGCTCCACCCCATTTTTATTATTCTCGTTATTTCGCTCTCGTGATTCGGATCTGCGGTCAGTACCTGCCCTAAGTAGACGTATTCCGTTGCCAGTTGCAGCCCCTCGCTACTAATAGTAAACTGCTGTTCCCTTCCGAGACCGTTGAACATTAGTTTCCGGCGTATTAATTTTTGCCCGCACCGTTTTGCTTTGCCTGTCTAGGTCATTGATCATGCTTTGCAACTCATCCCCTGAGTGACTTAGCAGGGCAGTGTCATCAGCGAATCTCAGATTACTAGGTATTCTCCTTTAAAGAGCAACTGCACTGCTTTTTGAGAATTTCTCGATATTCAAGGATTAAAATCACTACAGGCGGTAGGTAAAGCTTGCCAAGTGTTTTTGCGTTAGCATTTAAACTAGTGACGTAATCTACGATTGAATTTAGCGCTTTTCCTCAAGGAAACGGAGAACTGCGGGGAAGGTTGGTGTGGCGTCACGGTAGGCAACATTACAAATTACCGCTGCCGTCAGCCACACCATACCTGCCTCGTTCGACGCTGCCAAACGACGCTAGGCGAGCTTTGGTTTCGGTGGCACTGGATTTTTTCTTTTAAAGCAAGCCTTTACGCGTTGGAAATACACCGCTAGCTTCGATGACGTCATCATGCGCCCCCCACTTTGCATCGTGCGCTGCGGAGAAGATTGAAAGCCGTCGCGGTGTCAATCGGCGATTACGTCACCATTTCAAATTCTAGCCAGAAAATACTTCGCAGGCTTTATCTGCGGGTTTCGCAATTCTTCCTTTTTAGGCACGTCGATTTCTAAAACCTATGCAGTTGCCCTTTAACTCTTATCCATAAGCGTTCCCAGTCCAGGCCTCTGAATGCCTCATGCAAAAAGGCGGTGAATATCACTGCAGAGATCGTGTCTCCCTGCCTGACACCCTTCCTTATTGGAATTTCATTGCTGCCTTTATATAAGACTGTGGTGGCTGTGTAACCGTTATAGATATTTCCCAGTATATTTACATAAGGCTCTTCTACACCCTGCTTTAGCAATGCCTGAATGACTGCTGAGGTTTCGAGTGAGTCAAATGCTTTCTCGTAATCTATGAAGGATTGGTCATATTCTGCGCATTTCTCTATCCCCTGAATGACAGTGTGTATAAAGTCTATTGCCGAGTACCATTTACAAAAGCCTGCCTGATGATTTCGTTGATTGAAGTCTAGGGTTGTCCTTACTCTATTATCGATTACCTTGGTAAGTACCTCATAGGCAACGGACATTAACCTGATTGGTCTAATTTTTCAAGTCCTCTACGTCCCCTTTCGATGTATTTGCGCGTGGTTCATGCGGAAACTCACTTTCCTGACAATGGACAAGCGGAAAATGCTGTGAGCTCGTTGAGGCCAACTCATTTGTGTCTCGTTAATACAGACGGTGATGAGAACAAAATCTCTGCTGTTCCAATCTGATGTTTTATTTTCAGTATTTTCGGTTCAGAACACCACGGAACTGCACGAAAAAAAGTGCAAATGGCTGAGTGATCCTCCTTTTCTTGCGCGGTTTCATGCTTTAAATTGCAAAGTTGGCTAGTCGACGTGTCTTACTATTATTCGTATTTCAGGAATGGCTGTGAAGAAAACTTTCTTGCAGCTTGTGCCACGTAGAAAGCCAAATTCAGTTGGTATCTGCCGATTTAGCGCTGATATGTAGTAGCCGTTTGTGGGATGTGAACAGTTGTGGTCGGAGTTAAGTCATTTAGTCATTAGACGCCATCTAGCGTATCATAAGCTACTCAGTAGTCCATGATGCGCTAGCCGCGGCTAGAGGCGTCAAGCTGTACCACATGATTTCAACCGTAATGGCGAACACGATAATGGGCTTAGCTCCAAAATTTGTTTAATTTTAACTTTACTGGTTACCACTATGCACAGAAGCAGACCCTAATCATAGCCTGTTTGCTTCTAAATATTTTTCCTTCGCAATTCCTTATTGCGGACGACTCGCTCTATGGACAGTTTTTTTCGGGGACCCACGTTCCCATATTAACGAGGCCCGACTTACACCATAGGAGAGGATGCTCTACCTTCGCGGCAGACCAGGGGCCCTATTCTGTTACGGTTCTTTGCATTTTACATTTCATTTGGCCGTGACGTCAATGTGAAAAAAGTAGCAGCAAGTAGGAAGGGAAGCGGCTAATCACAGACACAGCCCATACGGCCAGGGCGCCGCCGCTAGCCAGCGAGTTCCGCCGCATCCATTCTGGTTTAGCCTCACATACCACGCTGCGCTAATTCGTAGCGCAAACGACGGCCAGTTGCTTTTTCGAGCCTGAATTAGCGGCGATAAAACTCTTCAATCGTGTCATACGTATCGTCGAGCTCCGTCACTTGTGGGCGCCGTCGCCGGTCGGCCAGCTGCGTCACAAGTGCTCGAGACGAGTTTATTCAAGCTGGGAACATCGTGGACATGTTTCTCTCAGGAACAGCGCGACGTCTGCTCTAACGCCCTACAGCAATAGCAGCAGCGACCAATGGCAGGGGACAGAATGAAAAGGTCAGGAAATTGATCGTTACAGAATACGGCCCCAGGTGACGTTACGGGCGCTGAGAGCCATTAGCATTTCGCGGCATGCGATGACTGGGGAAAGGGAACTGTGACATTGTTTCGGTTGCTCCTTTCCTTCCTGTGGTTGCTCCACGTCATCGCTAATAATCGCCTCACAGAAAAAGTTTCACTTGGTCGTCAGCTCGAAAAGAATAGCGGGGCGGGTTTCTGGTTTCTCCTGCTTAGAGCTGACGACGCAGTGCACGGTCTGTGAAGGAAGACGCGTCTGTTGAAAGGCGCTGACAAGGTGAGCGCGTGGTGGTCCACTTTCTTTTCTCTATTTCTTAATGATTTTTTTTTTGAGGGGGGGGGGGGGTTGTGGCGTTTGCTGCTTGTCTATTCTATTTCTATCTTGTCGTCTGCCGCGCCCACGGGCAGTTTCCTGCGGTAGCGAGACGTGGCGTCGCTTCTAGTAATGATACGCTCCATCGTAGCGGCCGACACCGAGCAACGTGCGGGCTGACGTACTGCAGCGACCATGTGAATGCGTTCAAGTACGGTAGTAAAATGGAATTGCAGTGGAATCCTACTAGCCCTGCCCAGCACTCGCTAGCTCTTTCCGCGGTTCATGGCTTGACGTCACCATACGTAGCAAAGCGCGAAAACAGATCAAGAAAGACGCAGAAAAGAAGCGAGCAATCGAAGAAAGAGGGCCATTCAGAGTCGTGAGAAATAAAGAAAATAATTCGAACCAAATAACATCTTTTTCGCATAATAACCACGCCCTGCAATCCTCGTAGGAGCACTCTCTCGACGGTCGCGTTCGTGCGTTTTTTTTTGCGTTTTGTAAATGCATGAGCAAATGATAATCATTTCATGTGCCTACATTAATTTTAATATAGAAAATCCTTTCATACATGACGTCCATTATAGTGTATCTTTAAGCACACCTCATTCTTCTGAACAGAACACAGTGTATGCTTTGGTAGCCTATGGTTAGGTTTTACAGGAAACCAATCTGCTTCGAATCTGTAAGAAAGTAAATTCCCTGCCGTCGATGGCCTCGGCTGTATACTCACATACGGCGGATTCTAAATCTTTAACGTAAATGATTTCTGGCTATTGAAAAGCTATACTTGTTACCTGCACTGAATGCGAAGAGGTTGGGATGCGTTAAGTGAGCTTTGTGGACCAAACAATGCGTGATTTACTAGCAGGAATGGGCGCAGTACCTCGCAACGAGGGACGGAGACAAAAAATGTACGCCATTTAGAGCTACGGTGGCGAGCAGGTGCCGTCAGCCCTAAAATTTTACTGAAAATTTTACTGAATACCGAAGCGCCTAAAAAATAAATTCAAATGCTTTTTTTGGGCCTGGCGCGCAGACTTGATCTGAAAGATTATATGCGTCGACTGCGCAGTGAAGCGTAACACACACTCTCATACTGAGGGGCACGGCATCGGCTGAAAATGAGAAGATCAATTTTAGTGGCGCCCGCGTTCCGTGTGCTTTCGGCGCCGACTGCATGAGCGATACAAACGCTGTAGGCTAGCGCGGTGGCTCCTCTAAGAGGAACGGAAGAAGCGCTTCGCTGTCTAAAAGTCTCCGCAGTCTGCGCTGCGTGGTCCATACTTTCTCAGTCGAAACTATGCTTCTTGGCTGCAGTGCCAATGTCTTGTACGCTGAGGCTCACTGCTAAGCCTCTGCCACAGCGGCGCGCAACAGAGGTACATGGACGTTCGAGACTTACATATGCGGCCATTTTCTTGAATTTGGAGCTGAACCATCCTTTGCCGGTAGTACCCTCGGCGGACTCGATCGCCTCGATTATAGCAGTCTCGCTCTCGGTGCGCTTGAAGGAAAGCCTGGCAAACGGCATCTTGAACGACGGAGGAGGTAGGCTTCGCTCGGTGATGAAGGGGCAAGAAAGAAGCTCTGTACTCCTCGTGCCTCGTGGTGTGCTGTTCCTTTCTTTACTTCGTCACCGTAGGCGTTTTCACGAGTAAAAAAAAAGAAAACGGTGATGCGAAAAAAAGCATATGTAGCAAAAGGATATAGGGTTCCTTTGCAGTGTAAAAAAAAAGCAAAGGGGAAACGGGGACATTCAAGGACTGGCGTTCTTGTAGCCGCCATTATGAGAAAATGACATATTTCGTTTCTTTTTTTTGTTTATGGGACAACATTATTTGACGGATGATGAGCTTTTCTTCTTTCTTTACGCGGTCTTACGGCGCTGCGGGTTTCTCGTTGCCGTAGAAGGGCACTGAAAATCTTGAAAGAGGAGGAGCCATTTTTAAAAGCCGAAGGCTTGCGTTTCGTGGTGCGGAGCAAGAGCGATTTCGCGAACGTCATCTTTGAGTTCACGGAAATATTCCCAGAGAGGTTACAAGAAATCACTTTCTAAGAAATAAGAGCGGGATTGTTGGGAGGTTTATTTTCAGGTCAAACAGCGTACCAATCTGCGCAACTTATCTGTCGAGTAAGCTTCCATTGCCAGCCGCAGCAGTCGACGGGAGCCGCTGTGCTAACGTGGTTTTCCCCTTCAGCTTCTTGGGTAATTTTTACGAGAGGGCGCGAAGCGGGAAAACGCAGGCTGGTTTGCGATGTGTGCTTGTTATTTTAAAGGGTGGGCGGCTTTCGTCCGTCAGCTTATCGTATACAGTTATCTGACACACCGTCGGCTGCTCTGTTTGCAGCGTGAAGTTAATAGACTGAAATGTACAGTCGTGAGCAAAGGTGGTATACAACATTCGACGATACAAGGCGCAAGAGTGGACAGGACAAACTAAGAACGAACACGGACAAGGTGCTTTGTTCGTCCTGTCCACTCTTGCGCCTTGTATGGTCGAGTCATGCACCAGATCGCCCAACAGTCGATTCTTCTGGTATACAACATGCAGCTGGTGGCGGATATCTGGAAAACTAAAGCCCCTTGATGAAAGAAAGTAGCGACACTCTCCTCCACGCGGCGCTTTCCTCCTCGTTTCTCCTTGCCCGCCGGCTCCCAGCGCTGCACACGGCACGCTTTTTCGTCCAGGCACCCGTAACCAATCGGCAGAATCGAAAGACGAAGAATGCAGCGAACGGATAACAAAATTGCAAGCACAGTCACAACCGGTGCGCGCTTCCGTGGGCAATGGCAGGAATCGGCGTGAAGCGAAACCAGGCAGGACGAAAAATGACGCGCACGGAAAACGAAATGACAAGCGAAATCACAACCGGCGCGCGTTTCCATGGGCAACGGCAAGGAGACCAATCGGCGTGAAGCAAAACCCGGCTGGACGAAAAATGGCGCGCCCTGAAAACAAAATACTAAGCAAAAACACCAACCTCCTGCGTTTCCATAGGCAACGCCAGGGAGACCAATTGGCGTGAAGCGAAACCTGGCTTCCAGCCAACGCCCGCGGTCCGGAAGAGCAGAGGCGAGGAGGAAGCGAGGAGGTCGCGCGGTGGCGGCAAAGTTCTAAGGTTTGCGGTACTTTATATTATCAAGGGGTTTTATGGAAAACTAAAGCCCCTTGATGAAAGGAAGTAGCGACACTCTCCTCCGCGCGGCGCTTTCCTCCTCGTTTCTCCTCGCCCGCCGGCTCCCAGCGCTGCACACGGCACGCTTTTTCGTCCAGGCGCCCGTAGCCAATCCGCAGCATCGAAAGCTGGCGCGCGTTTTGTGGGCGGCCACCTTGAGTTACCAGATCTTCATAGATGCCAGTAAAAGCATTGGTAGTGCTGGAAATATCAAGCCACTGGTTCCTCCGCAAGCCATCCTGCTTTCCTTGCGGGATCATGAATACGGCGAAACCATCCTCATGTATATTTATGCAGTTAAGTGCACAGAAATCCGGCATACTGCGAGCGCTCAGCACAGAAAACTGTTGCCAAGGGGCTTTGCAGAAAACGAAGCGTGCTCCGTCCGCTGCGTCCATACAAGACGAAGAATGCCGCGAACGGATAACAAAATTGCAAGCACAGTCACAACCGGCGCGCGCTTCCGTGGGCAACGGCAGGAATCGGCGTGAAGCGAAACCAGGCAGGACGAAAAATGACGCGCAGGGAAAACAAAATGACAAGCAGAATCACAACCGGCGCGCGTTTCCATGGGCAACGGCAAGGAGACTAATCGGCGTGAAGCGAAACCCGGCTCGACGAAAAATGGCGCGCCCAGAAAACAAAATACTAAGCAAAAACACCAACCGTCCGCGTTTCCATGGGCAACGCCAGGGAGACCAATCGGCGTGAAGCGAAACCTGGCTTCCAGCCAACGCCCGCGGCCCGGCAGCGCAGAGGCGAGGAGGTAGCGAGGAGGTCGCGCGGCGGCGGCGAAGTTCTAAGGTTTGCGGTACTTTATATTATCAAGGGGCTTTATGGAAAACTGCACCGAAACGCCATCTAGCGGCAGCGACAGGGGTCGAGACAGTTCAACGGTGGCCCATGTAATCTACAGGCATGTCAGTTGGCCCCTTTCGCTGTGTCGCGAACAGTTGGGTGAAATGCCGAGCAGTGCTGCAGCCCTACAGTACGTGTTAACGTTGAAGTAAAAACATCACAGACATAGCCTTTTGTTCGTCGAATTGGCGTCATGCGAAGGACCATTACGCTAGCGATATCGCAGTGCGAGCGCCGGTCTTGCGCCGGTTGTCTTGCCGTATCGCGATGATGCAGTGAAAACAAAAATATAAAAAAACGCCACCCACGCGACCTTTACCGCTTCGGAGCGTTTAGACGAGCAGGAGCGCGACGCATCGAACCGAGCTAACTGACGTGCTTATGGATCCAATGGGGCACCGCCGCGATTGTCTAGATCCCAGATAGCTTTTGCTAGATTGCGTTGCAATACAGTTTTCCCAAGCTCCGCCACCAGCTGCTTGTTGTATACCACTTTTGTAGCGAAAGCTACATTGGCCACGAACTTGCGATTTCGCTGTGGCGGGGCTCCGAGGAGGCACAGTGACCGACCTTGAGCCGTTCAACGCCGCAGCTGGCGGACGCCGCGCGCTCGCCGCGCCAACTGGCGTGACGTCACACCGCGCGCCTCGCCGCGGAGCCGCCGCCGTTTGGTATGACGTCACACCGCTTGTCACATCACTGCGCTCGCTTTCGCTACGTACGAGGTCTGTTAGAAAAGTATCCGACTTTATTTTTTTTGCGAACACCTGATGTATATGAGACAAGCGCGCTTGCATCAGGCGACCATGAACCTTCATGCGCATTCATGAATTTTTTCCCGCCTGCCGATAGCGTCAGTCGCTGGGAAGCAGCGTTTGAGTGAGGCAGTGTGCAGTGCTCTCGTCGGTTTTTTATTGCAAGGAAAATGGCGGAGTGAAAGGAGCAGCGCTACTGCAACCAATTTTGCCATAAACTTGGCGACAGCCGAGTGGAAACCATTCGAAATATTCAGACGGCTTTCGGTGAATATGCTATGAGCAGCACACAGTTTAAGCAGTGTTACTATTGTTTTAAAGATGGCCGCACATCGGTGGAGAACGAGCCACGCTCCAATCGGCCATCAACATGCCAAAATGACCAGGCCATTGCCGAACTGAACGCTATGGTGATGCGGGACCGTCGCGTGACTATCCGAGAAATTGAGGAAGAGGTGGACATGAGCAATTTCTCCGCACATTCCATTATCACCGAAGATTTGGCCATGGAGAGAGTTGCGGCGAAATTCGTGCCGAAGCTGCTCACGGTGGAGCAAAAGCAGCTTCGTGTTGAAGTCTCACAGGACATGCTGGATTCCGCAAACAGTGACCCCGACTTCATCAACATCATAATCACTAGTGACGAGTCTTGGGTGTACAGGTACGACCCGGAAACCAGATCCCAGTCGTCAGAGTGGAAGCATTCCACGTCACCAAGACTTAAGAAGGCCCGCCAATTGCGCAGCAATGTGAAAGTGATGCTGACTGCTTTCTTTGACACCCTCTGTGTGGCAGACCACGAGTACGCACTCTACTGGGTCAAACAATGACCAAAGAGTACTACAGGGATGTCCTCCGTTGCCTACGAGATGCTGTGCGGCGCAAGAACCCGGAGCTGAGGTCAACAGGAAATTGGCGCACCCATCGCGCCAATGCTCTTGCACATTCCTCGCACTCGAATCAAATTTTTTGGTGAAAAACCAGACTCCTGTAGTTCAACAGACTCCTTACTGTCCTGATATGGCCCCTGCGATTTCTGGCTGGTTCCCAAAATCAAAAGGCCATTGAAAGGAGCGCGATTTCAGACAAGGAAGAACATTATGGCTGCAACGACAGCTGAGCTAAACTCCATTCCGAAAAGGGCCTTTTCGGAATACTTCCCACAATGACAGCACCGCTGGGAGAAGTGTGTGGAGTCCCAAGTAGACTACTTTAAAGATGACTAGATTTGCAACGCTCCAGTTATGCAAGTTTTTTTTCAACGGCCAAAGGTCGGATACTTTTCTAACAGACCTCGTATATCCTGGCACAGACGAGCTTAGCCACCGCCAATTTTTGTTCACGACTATACATGTTTCTTCTTCCCTTTAGAAGGTTCGTTTAGGAATTTATAAACAAACAATAACAAAATAAGTGAAACACAGCTAAATATTGTTAGTGAACATTCATAAATTAGATCTGCCCAAGAACTTTTGAGAACTGTTGAGGCTGCGTGCTAAAGGATGGCTGCAACATGCAGACGAGATTACTTACTCAGGGAAGGTTCCGGGGCTTTCTTATAGGATGTTCTTAGGGGCGACAAAAGCTTGCCGTGAATGCATGTCTTTACTGTGGGTGTTAATGAAACTATTGAGGAAGGCACAAACTAGATGCGAAGCAAAGCTATTTTAGGGACCACATTTCCATTGTTCTTCGCAAAGCCGCGCTAGATTGTTTTTGAATGACGCTTCAGCGCACGCACAGGACGAGCCGTGAAGAAAACAAAATACACACAGGCGCTACCACAACTTACATTCGAAGTATTCTGGAAGGTGACGGCACCATAGCGGCCATCACTCGCCTCCACACATGAAAGTAGCTCATCGTGGGGCAAAGAATAGATTAAATGTTTAATGTCAGTGGAAGAGGCGTAAAGCTGCCTTCCGTCATTCGCTTTCAGAAATTCAACGACAGCTTCTGAATCTTTTACAATAAACGGATCACCGTACTCTAGTCGTTTCAAATTGTCTTATAAGAATTGAGCGACAAATTTTGCCAAGTTCCAGCTTCAGATCCGACCACGCAAAAAAAAATAATTCTGTCTCATGTGTCCTTGTTGTGAAAAATATTTTTAGGCTGGCTTTTTCACTTTTCTCGGTATCGCGTTATTTAAAGGGGCTCTGAAAGGGACTCTAATAAAGTTGCGGTATGGCTGGGATATTGAAACACGCCGCTTCACAAATATTTCTCCACCAAGAATTTTTTCAACTGTACGATAGTCGAGGCTGAAGAAGCGGCCGTCACTCTAGCGGCAGCGGAGGGCTATCGATCTAAACGGTCTCTAACAATCCTTACAGACTCACAAACATCATGCCGCAACTACCTACGCGGCAGAATAGGGCACAGAGCGCTCCGCATACTCCGCTCTGGTGGCCACATAACACAACGACAACCAAACGAAGAACCAATCAGGCATACGATAGTATGGACGCCGGGACACGCGGGAGTAAAAGGGAACCAAGAGGCGGACAGGATAGCTCGAGGGTACACTTATTACCGAGTATCCAAAGTAGCCGACCTCGAGGAGAACGAACCTGTACCCCAAGATTATTCGGCGGTACTAAATTATTACAAGGGAGCTGCAGAAAGCGGTATCCATCACCACACAACTCCCTTAGCAGAGAAGACTCTGTCGCGTGGAGGCAGCTACAAACGGGCTCGTACCCGAACCTACACGTACTCAACAAAATATATCCCACACAATACACTGACAAATGCCCTTGGTGCCAAGAACCACCCACGCTGTACCACATAACGTGGGCATGCCAGAGGATAATCGTGGTACCAGTTATAACAAACCCGAGTGCGGAGCAATGGGAGCGAGTGCTCTCCAGCGATCGCCGAGTCGACCAAGAAGGTTTGATTCGGCGAGCACATCTGGCAGCAGCTTCCAGCGGAACCCTGGACTAAGGGCAGCCGACCTTTGTATAAGCAGATGGACGAAGCCATCTGACAGCCGCAGAAGAAAAGCAAATCTAGAGCTTAATAAAGTTGTTCACTCACTCACACTCAATCCGCGTTGTAGAAGCTGAGCTATCTCTAGCCAGAATTTGAATTCCAGCGTCTTCGCGCCTTTCCATCTCTTCTCGCCACTTTTTTGCACGCTGGAAGGTCGGCGCTCCTCAGACGGCCCAACCTCAGGGAGCGGGGCTTCCTTACCCGCCGGCACTACGCGGCTTATTAGCCGCGGCCATGACAGCTGCCTGATGTCTGACAGAATCTGACCAATAGCCACCTCCCAACTTGTATACGCAGGTGCGAGCTACGGAGGAGGGTGCGAGCATGAAAAAGTCGCCGGCTAGGGCTCGCCAATTTCGCGCGTGATTGTGGGTCCTCTGCTGCGTGTACAACTGTATTATTTGGCTTAGGTTTTCATGACACCATGTAGTGACTGAGTGAGTTGATGTGCTGTCCTCGAAAGGTGTTTCAGAGCCCCTTTAATACGGCCTCGCATAGGTTTTTATGCTCGGGTTTTTACTTGTGCAAGATTGGTTTTTGTTTTCATTTGGTTTAATGTTCAGTACCGAAGCGACTCAGGCAATGAGGGACGCCATAGTGGAGGGCTCCGGATAATTTCGGCCACCTGGGGTTCTTTAACGCGCACTAACATCGCACAGTACACGGGCCTCGAGAATTTCGCCTCCATCGAAATGCGACCGCCGTGGCCGGGATCGAACCCGCGTCTTTCGGGTCTGCAGCCGAGCGCCACAGAGCCACCGGCGGCTTAGTTCTGCAAGAAGCACACTGTTCACTCTGTTTAATCCCCCTTGCACTGCGGTGTTCCCTTCGACAGAACGGCATTACCGCCTTATTTGTCAGAAGGTAGGAGACGCAGATTATGTCCCTTTAGACAGCTTCTATCTGTGGAACTGAAGCCCCAGTTTGCAACAGTACATCGCGCCAGCATAACCACTTAGTGCGTTTGCTATTTTTCACAGCAAAAACACATTAGGCTGATTGCCCTTTCCGCGTGATCGTATCTGAAGCAGGAACCTGACAAAAGAAAACTCTCACAATTATTATAAAAATTTGAAGCCATTAGAAATAGATGATCTATTTATTGTCGAAGGTTCAGATGTAGCCGTTGAATTTTTGAAAGAGAATGACGGAAGACGGCTTTACGACTTTTCCGCTGATATTAAAGATTTAGACTACTCTTTTCTCCACGATGAGCTACTGTCGTGCGTGGAAACAAGTCTTTACTTTTGACATACAGGAAGCCGTGAGGCGCAGGCAGGAGTGGAGTACAAAGACATTTATAAAAAGACAAACTGCAAGACCAAAATGCAAGCAAAACAAAACGCGAGCAGAAGGAAATCACTAGTAATGCAGCATATAATGGTAAACACGGTCATTTATAAGATCAAGAGATTATACACGGTAAGCTAGCAAATTGTTCCAATCAGTGATTGTCTGTGGAAAGCAGTACCTAAATGAATTGTTCTTAGCAAAGTACGGAGCAAGAGAAAGAGAGGAACGGTGTGTCGGTTTCTTGATGATGTTAGATGCGGTGAAGAATTTAATCTAGGCTGCTGGTTAAATAACAACTATAACATTAAATTAAACAATTATTGTAACTAGACCAATCTTGCACTAGTGCTGAGACGAACAGTTGGACTGTGTTTCGAAAAAATAAAACGGACAGCTTTCCTTTGGATTTTCTCCACTGCTTTTTTGTTAGCGATAGTTTATGAGTCATAGACAATAGGCGCGTATTGTAATTTATGGGCTTTATTTTCATATATCATTTTCATATGTCATTTTCATATATTTTTTTCATATATCGGCTGATACCCTTATAACAATTACTATAGCCTCAGATCTCCCTTTGGCAGGCTTTTTTCCCCTTTGCTATTAACGTTTTTGCTATCGTCAAAAATGTTCCCCATTGGCTTTCTATAGCAGTCTTGACTGTTCCGTTCCAGCAATTAAAACGAAGATTTTCCTGCACATCATAAGAATGGACCATTACCTTCAATATTTCCACAACAGTACCTTACGGTTCTGCAGCATTCAAAGCCTTTGTCCAAAAATGTTGAACATGGCGCTTGGTATTCCATCGTGTCCCCGGTGAAGTTTTAACTTTCAGCCACAGCAGCATTTAATTACTCCTTCATGTGAGATATTGGGGAGATGCGAAGGAAATGTTAGAAATGAGGGTCCACAAGGCGTGGTGAAAAGGCTGTGAAAATAATGATTACAATTTTGAGCAATAATGTCGAGTTTAATAGTCGCTGCACAGTCATACTTGTCGCTCAGGCCTTTTGGTTATTTCACAAGGTTCCAAAAGCCTTGAGGCTCCTCAGAAACAAAGCTTGGAAGGGCTGTGTTAAAGTAAGAAGACTTCAAAAACGGTAAAAAGAATCAAAAGACTTCATCGCTATGGTGCCGTCGCCTTCCAGAATGTTTCGCGTATAAGTTCTGGTAGTGCCCGTGTGTGTTTTTCTGTCTTCACTTCCCGTCCTCGGTGTGTGCTAAAGTGTCAGTCAATGCATAACCAACTCTCCCACACTGTCACTTAATTTTTGAGTAGCTCTATTCGACGTCGGGCTTTGCTGTTTTCAATGGCTTCGATGTCAACTGTGTGGAATGCTTGAGATTGGTGCCATATGTGGAGAATACGAATTCAAGCTTGAGCGTGGCTAACGTCCGAGCGTTTTAAAGTCGGGGGCGAGTAAACGAGATTAGGTCGGAAGAACAAAGTGTGCGCGAGGCCTAAGAGCAGAGTGTTCAAAATTCGCGTCAGCGAGGCGTTGTGCAAAAGCAGTGTAACTGAAAAGCAAGCCAAGAAGACCAAGTGAAACTGTACTTCACAGAAACCTTGCACGTTCCCAGGCTAGTTGAATTTTAGAACTAATTAAGTACCGTGATTTTAAAAGAAGAGCAGGCCAGGTCATGCTGCTAACATAACACATCATTCATCAAAATTTTGTGTGGCATCAAGACATGCCTGGTAAACCTTGTCGTGTTTCGATGCGCCGAGGAAGTAGTATTTGGCAAAAAAAAGAACCTGTTCTCTTTGCCATGCATCCTACTTTTATTATTCAAGCCCCTGAGGCAAGAAAGTGAGAGGTGGAAAGGAGGAAGAATACAGGATCCCATCTCAGAGCGCTCAAGTTGGGGCTTGTGAGCAGCATTCAAATGGATAAAGACGCGCGCAGGACACGTGCGAAAATTGGGTCGATGCATTCAGTTATTGGCGCGGAACCTACCGGAAAACTTGCCGAGAGCTTGCTATAGAGAACATCTCTGAGCCATACAAGTTGCGCAGGCTCGTTCGTCCACAGCATTGCATGGCGCGCCTGAGCGAGCGCGTGTGGACTTGCTCTTCCCACACGTCGCTACGGCAGGGTGATGAGATAATCGGGATAACTTGATCGAACATGCAGCTCGGGCTTGCCCTGCCAGCCAGCGGCTACCTGCGTGGCGTGTGCTGGCCCACTAGTTCTCCAAGGTGTCCAGAGAAAGAGGCAGTTTCTGGTGAGAGAAAAACACTCGGTATGTGCTTTACAAGAAAGGAGAGAAAGAGAAGGAAAGTGCCCTGGGTGTCACGCGAAGATGCGAGCCAGTCAGTGTGACTATACTGATCGGGTGGTAATGTCCGCGATTACTTGAAACAACAACAACAACAAAAAAGAAACGTCCTTAAATGCCTTTTTCTTTGCATTCATTTAATTTTGCACAGCATAAAAGCGCAGGTGTTTTCGACTGCGCAGTGCGGAGACTGATATCATTGTCTATTTCTATAGGACTGCTTCAAGAATGCGGTTGTAATCATTGGGCTCCAGAAAACGCCTGTGTCCGCCTTCTCTGGTATTTGTGGAGGTCGCCTGGCATGGAAGCACTGAACACAATTATTTCGTTTCGATTCGGAGAATTACACAGCTGTGTAAATGTATAAATAATAGATGTAAGATCACCATCATAAAGCAACTACCTGCCTAAGAGAATCCAGGTTGTGCTTGTTTTTTTTTTTTTTCAGATGATAGAATGAAAGCACAAGAAATAAGAATGCTCGAGAAGTTATCATAGCCGTCTTCGACTACGGCGGTGTGTGCCATTAGGGAATTCTAGAGGAACCCAAGATGAATTGAAAGCTTAGTGGGTGTAACAATGCTTTATTCTGCAGCAGCGCGAGGAAAAAACACGACGAACATGTATAAAAGACAAGGCGACACAACAGGGCTGCTGCGTCGTATTTCCTTTTCCGTGTCTGTCACCGTTGTTCTGTGCGCTGTAAGAGCTACTGTAGCCCGGAGCGAGGCGTTTTAGCTATATTCGAGAAGAAAAAATAAATGAAAGGAACAATAGGAGCCCAAAGGCAACAACTTCAACGGAAAAACACAAGCAGCATTTCGGAGAAAATGCAGTATGAAGACCTTGATTTTCAGAAAACCAGTTTTTTGAAAGCTTGTAGAATGGAAGAAAAGTACAGTCGTCAAACCACACGAAGAACAACGCTTAAAGTAGTTTTCCTCACACTGTAACGCATTCGCGCTCCAATGCCAAGCCGGTGGTGGCGGGCACTTCATTTCTGCATGTGGTCATCAGCTGGCTTTTTGCGTTTCGATTTCACTCGTTTGCAGATCCTTGTATTAATGCGAAAGCACTATATGCCTCATGCGAGGGAAAATCCGTCATAGGAAGACGTCCGCAGAATGCGTCCACAGGAAGTGGTACCTCTCACGTGACTTCCTTTAAAAAGAAGATTTTCTTTAGCCCTGGGGTTCGAACCCAAGCCCTCTGCGTGGCAGACGGGCACGCAACGTATATGCCACGAAGGGTTATTTGCTTTCGATATTGCATGGAAGTACACCCACCCCGATAGGACTCAAGTCCGACTTAACCAGGTCGCATCCCGCAACCCGTCATACACAGTCACACCAGCATTCTGCTCTCACTTTGCCCGCACATCGATATTCCGGGGGGGGGGGGGGGGGGGCGCACACATGTATTGAGTAAAGGCGGCCAGGCAGAAGGTCGATCCCGCGCACATACCCCCGCGTCATAGCCCACTGTTCTCTTGAGAGCAGTGTGCTATGGTGGCTATGGTGCTATGGGGACAGAGACTTCGATGAACGTAGCGGCTATGCGTGGCGATCAGTCACGGTGCTCTTCCACAGGCTAAACAGTTCCATGAACTCTAAAAGCTCACATGGAACCTTAGAACCTTCCATTGTAGGCAAAAACCTTATAGTACAGAGCGTGGTTACAATGTCCTTTTTTAGAAACCGTTGAAGAATGTCCCCCCACCGAAAAAAAAACAAAAAAAAACACGGCATCACGACAAAACACAAAGCAGTGATCAATCGTTTCTGGCTGCTGACACAAGTGAGAGTTCACAGACCACGGCACAAAAGTCCCTTTTTCACGAAGGCAAGTTTTGGCAGGTGAGGTTGGCGTGTGAAGTTTAAAAAAGAAAGCATTTGCGGCCGATGGAACACACATTCGTTGCACTCGCTTTAATACACTGGTGTCTAGAAAGGAGAGGTCTGCCATTACATTGGTACGGGAAAAAACGTCTCAATAAAAACCTTTGTCATCTGTCTTTTGGATAGACTGCACAGGAATTGTAGGGAAAAACTGTGCAGTGAGGAAATGGAATATGTCTTCGACGTCCTTAAGAAAGCCCCTTAAAGGCCTCTCACGCCTATGACCAGTGGGCGCAAACAGAGTAGGCAAATGAACACTTGCCACTTGATCATCTGTTAAGCACAGCTAGGACGAATGGATGGTTTGCTGTTTTAAAAAAGTAAATCCTTGCAACAAGCTGATGAACAAACAAGTACTGAAGACCAGCTCCCCCAGCCTCCAGAGGGAGAAACACATTATCTCGATGCATAGGCTCCCATAGCGCCACACAAAAGTCGCAAAAATTCGATGCATTGCCTGCAATTTTTTCTTTTGCATAATGCAACACTTGCACGACATAGATAAGCTTCGAAACCAAGATGATATTGCAAACTTGTGCACGTGGAAATAGAAACAGCTCCCTGCCCATCCAAGCCTGGGCTTGTCGCCTAGCTAACGGGATCTGAGAATCCGAATGAGGCCCACTGTTACGATACTGATGCAAAAGAACCCCCAAATAGTGAAAGTATTCGAAGTCCCACCTGATACCGCCAAAAAAGCTTAGTTTCGTATTCCAGTGACCTATCCAGAACCCCTTTGATTTATCAAGGTTAAGAGATACACCCGAACTATCACAAAGCTGCTCAGTTACGCACAAAACATCGAGCACACTCTTTTCATCATAATAGAAAACGGCAATGTCATCAGCATAAGCAAAAATCTCATTGTCATAAGGAGAAGCCACGAAATGGCCTATTTGACCTCATCTAAAGCAATAGATCCCTTAATGACTGCACGCTGCTCATCTTCACTTATAGAATAGAATATAAGCTTTTTGTCCACAATACCTAAATATTAATTTTCTGCCCATCTAAGCACCTCGGTGCTCGTGGGTAGGCCGGCAGGAGCAGTGCATACCATGCTTGGACAGCGCAACGCTCACAAATAGACTCGTTTGATTCAGAAATGAAACGATGACGAGGAAATGCTTCTTTTATGTGACTGAAATTGGACCAGCTCATCTGGTTACTACTAGCACTAAAGAGCCGCATATAATAGTTAAAGAAAGCACCAACAATACTTGGCGTGTCGTTGTTCGTATGACTTCCGCAAGAAATTTCTAAAACCTCTTTAGAAAGAGCAGCCTGCCTTCCGCCATTACACGTGCGGCGAGACGATTTGCAATATCATCATCGATCGGCCATTTCAATGGCCGTTCGTCCAACTTATGAGTTGGTTCCACATTATTTAAGCGTAAGTGTGCAAGGACCGAGATCAGGCTTGACTAACCAACGAATGTTATCCGTGCGCTCATTCAGAGAGCTCAGAACGCTTATCACGGTCTTGACAATCTGTCTCTTGCAGTTTGTCATCGCTGGCAAATTGTCGAGCGCCGGCGGTTGCATAACAGCGGCGTACTGCCCGTACCACAAAATCGCGTGAAGATTTTGCGAACCACCTGTTCGGAGTTGAATGACGGCCTCGTTCCAACTGTTTCGTCAAGTGACTGCGCTTTCGCGTTTTGCAAAACTAATATCGCGCTGGCTGTGCAGCGCTAAGCACAACATGTAAACCACAGAAGCATTTTGCTTGGAACATTTCAAACTGTATGTAGCGCCTACTTACGGCGCGTATCCTCTATGTAAGGTTATCCGCTGATTTTTTTTCTTGATCCTGTGGGGATATGAAGGCAAATATTCGATACTCCGCATGGAATGGTCTGCACTCAGCGCAAGCCGTGAATCATTCGAGTGTGCAAGCCTTTACAGCGTCAAAGCAGTAAAAGCTTATCAGAATATCGATCTTTAGTGAACGGCACAAGGAGGGTGTTATCGAAGGAAGATCGCGGTGGCTGCCTGAGCAGTGGATCCGGCTTACTGCTTACACAGCGTGCACTAAGTGCAACGTACCGGTGGTGCCGATAGCCCAAATACCGCGGCAAGCCGCAAGCATATTTTATTTCGCATTCGTAAAGAAAGCAGGGAGTTTGTTTTTTTTTTGCTAGTGCAGGACGAGCCGTAATGAGGTGTCTTTTGTTCACTGCGGAGATTTGGACTTTTCGCTGACCTGGAGAGCGTTTGCATGTCTGCGCTTTATTATACACTCTTGAAAACGGAATGCGCAGAGCAGTCGTGCGTATCACGTACTTGTGGAGGAACTCCCCAGAAAAGGCTTCGAAACTCTGAAGAAAACTCCTAATTCTACGTGTTGGCGTTTTCCCCGAGTAAAAGTTTTTGGCGCAGCATTAGGTTTCAACTAGGTCTCTGACCGGAACGAATTGGCACGTGCCTCAAATAAGTTTGATATACTGACAGTAACTTGTTCCGTAATTTTCTCTCTACAACGCACAAATAAAAACGTCGGTCAGTGTGTGTATGTTGTCATGTCTCTCCTCTTGGGAATGCGGGTCAAGGCGGTCCTGGAAAGTGGCTGTTGCACTGATCTCTCCTTTCTCAGAACTGTGCTTTCAAGTGATAAAATACCACTTTATAGCGGGAACGTATCTACTACGTGGTCCTTTTTTCAGGCATTGATATAAACCCCGCGAAATATTAAAAAAAGGAATACCACGTAACTGCGCTCATGCGCTGCCATATTGCAGCGCCCTCAGCCGTTTTTTGAAAGAAGGAACCATGCGCGGTGACTGCCCAAGTGGGCGGCATCCGCTCAGTTCGACGGGCTGCACAATGATACAAATAAAAAAAAGGGAGGCCACCCGGAAGCAGGCGACGTGGCTGTTTTTCCTTCCTTTTTTGTTTTATCTATATGATTGCTCAATAGAAGCTACGTCTGAATTGGCTGTCGGTGGACTGCCTGTCACTTATCGCCGATCACGGCACGCGCTTTCCATGTTCCGGAAGAATGTGCTGACGCACATTCAAGACTGCTGATAGCGGCGTCGGCCGCTCACCTCGAGACGTTGAGCGCGCACGGTTTGTGTGCACAGGACGCGCTTGGTAGCGCTACAGTAAGGTAACTCAACGGGACACTCACGTGGCTTTCTTCATATTTCGCGTCCTTATTGAAATGCTGGAAAAATGGACCACGTGAGAGATACGTTGCTGCAAAAAACTGAATCGGTTGTTTGTTAACTCCCTATACAACTAAACGAAACGCACGTGATGCCCAATTGAATATTTAAAAATTCAAAATTAAATTAATCTTAGGTGAGTGACTAATCAGGCAGAATTAAAAAAAATACTCTGAGGAGCCCCACACGATGGAGGACAATATACTGTTGGTCTTATCGAGCTCCGGCGGGCCGCTTTTTTTTTCAAATCTTTGCTCCAAGTTACGTGAGACACCCTGTACTCCATGTGTTTCAGGGCAGACTTTAATTCTCAAAAATAGGTTTTTGAGGTAAAATTGTGATTTTTTAAGCATAGCATTTCCAGTGTTGGCGGACACCAGAAAACCGGTGAATCGTTTTAAATAGTAAGCTGCATGGCTAACTAACTTGTAATTATTAACTCGTTAACTATAAGAGTTAGGCGCCTAATTGCAACATATTTGTAACCGGTCGTTAGTAATAGCCCTATCAGCTTTTAGAATTTCGAAAACGTGATTACCCTTGGCGCTGTGGCTCGACAAACTTTGGCTTTATTGACTTTTTACGTGCACAGAAAAGATTGCTTTTCCCGCATACTTTTCGAAAGTGCATGTATTTTGGCACGATGTAGCCAAATTTTGTCGAGCCACAGCGCTCGGGATAATCGCGTTTTCGAAATTCTAAAAACTTATATGGCTATTACTGACGACAGGCTACAAACCTTTGATTGCAACCATTTGCCTAGCTGTAATGGTCAAAAGCTAGCTATCAGAAATTAGTTAACCAGCTTACTAATTAGGATAATTCACCTGCTTTCCGGTGCTCGCAAACACTGGTAATTCTATGCCGCAAGAGACATATTTTTACCTCAAAAAGCTTATTTTTAAAATTAATCTTCCCTGAAATGCCCGGTAGGTATGGCCGGAAACAAAACACGGGAAAGGATAAAAAAAAAGTCGACATGGCGACATAGCAAGTTTCTTATTAGGGCTTCCCGCGAGACAGACGCACGACCACCTGACGTAAGAAACCTGTTGCTTCCCAGCGGGTGAAGTGACTCTCGCACGACGCCATGAATGTGGTAGTGTGTTGTGACGTAGGGGTGGTATCGTCGGCTCCGATCTAGTTTTCAAATTTTTGTACCATCGTCAGCAATGAATGACACTATCCTAAAGGACCAAGTCGCAAAGGATGCGATGTCAGGCGCGTGCCTAGATCCGTGCCTTGAAAAACAGGTGTTATGTACCGTGTACTGTTTAGCCAGATGATAGTGACCGGAGTTCGGGCGAATATTAAGGCGTCTCATATGGCTATAAAATGCTGCGCCCAAATTTCGCATTACCGACTATCCTAATCGTCTGTAAATTTTTTTGTTTCCCTTTGCCATTTATCGCTGTTTCATTTGCTTCGATTACGACTGCACAGTGACATACGATTTTCGTCATGCGATTTGAGTCATGCGTCTTTCCTCGCCTTGTTTTTCTTTTGTTTCCGATTACAAAAGTAAACAGCTCACAAGAATATCTCTGGCGGTGCTTTCCTTTCCGCGCACGCTCACCTTTTCGTTCTGCTAAGGACGAATGTGTGTTCAGAGAACGTGTTCTGCACTTTTACACACTGAAGAATTTTCTAATTATAGTCCCGAAATGGAGCCCAAGTTTGTGTGGGGGGCGTTTGGCGCCCGCTACTCGTCTGGACGTCGCATGTTATACAATAGAACATTGCGGAAGGACAGTAACAGATCGGTTAATAAACAGGAGAAGCGTCGGCAAATTTAAGGAGTGTAGGTTCAGATATTGGCGCATCTTCTATTGTGGAGGAGCGGAATACTACTGAGACAGGCCATCCTAAGTACCCGCATGGTTCTTGCAGCGTAAGCATGAAAGCCCGGAATTCAGCGCTCGAGAACGTTTTTTCTCGGGAGAGGTTGAGCGAAAAGCAGCTCAAAGAGAAGTGCCAGGTGGCCCGCGGAGACGCCGCTTCTCTAGTACAAGGGCGAAAATAAACTTCGAAACAGTTTGCTCGCTGGTTTTGACCAGTCCAAAAAAATTTCTCAACCAACGACACCGTACTCAAAGTGCGCAACCAACGAGACCGCACTCAAGGGTTTGTCAAAAGAAACGCGGAATCGAACGTGCTCGCGGATGGTTGCTAGGCGCTGGGCGCCAGATAGGAAGGCTGGACACAATACGTACAACTGCTCCAAGCGCTCCGCGAGGGACTCATGTGTCTTGAGTGGATCATGCGTGTAACAGATCCTATATGAAATATGGTCCCCATTTTCGTCGATATACCGTAGTGAACAAAAAGATACGATGTTCTGAATTTTCTTTATATGCATCTAAAATATCACGGATATAAAATCTCATTTGTTATTTATGATTATATTATGATGCAATAATACCCTCATATTCCGTCAGGAGTTGTTTGTGGGCGTAACTGTTTGCCTTCAGTTCATTATTTTATCTTTCTTATTTGTTGGGTGCTTCCCCTTGCATTCATTTTCCGTCTGTTCTAAATTATTATGAACTCGCTGCCATTTTCAGTTGACATACTCTGTGGTTACACGTATTACTGTGCCTTTTTATAAGCACTGGGCGAAATGAGAGGTGGACATGAGGTCATTAATACTGCTCCAATAAAATTATCCGCCGCCACAGCTACGGGATGAAGCACCATCAGGTTTTCTTGGGTTTCAGAGTCGCGCAGTCCACGCCTTCATGGGTTTCGAAGTGGTTCAGGTTCAGAGGAGGTTTTGATTTTCGATCTTCGCAGGAGACAAACAAGAACGACCAACCAAGTTGTGGAGAAAGACGTTGTTAGCGCGAGGCTAAAAAACTCGACTGACTGTTATCTACATTTCCGAAGATTTGGCGCTGTTATTAGGCTGTATATAGCTACACGGACTGTGAGACGTCATGTGCAGAGGGCTGAACTAAACGACATCAGCCCAGCTCAAACCTCGCACATCTGTCAAAATAACTGGGTTTGCGGAATGATGTAGGCAAAGGAAAACCTGGTGTGGATCGATCAGGAATGAAAAAGAGTGAACCGAAGTTCTTATACTACGGAAATGAACCGAAGTTCTTATACTACGGAAATGATGCGGTTTGTTGTATACATCACCCCAAACGCAATTTATATTGACCTTGTTATCAAATTTTCGCGTTAAACCACAGAGGCGGAAACGTAATGACACAGAGCTCGCTCTCCGCTCGCTGAGTTTGTGTCCCTGACTTAATTCATGGTACCATAGCGAAGAGGTAGGTGAGGGCATTCTTGAAAAGGCTAAGCTTCTATATGGGCACTAAAAAATCTTGGATTCAGATATGTGTTTCAACAGAATTACGAACCGAAACACTCTTGTAAGCTTCTGGAAAATTAGATGCCGAAGAGGACGGTGGACATTATGATGTGACCAAGCCGGCTTACTGAGACTCTTTCGGTTTGGTTTGGTTTGGTTTATGGGGGTTTAACGTCCCAAAGCGACTCAGGCTATGAGGGGCGCCGTAGTGAAGGGGTCCGGAAATTTCCACCACTTGGGGTTCTTTAACGTGCACTGACATCGCACAGTACACGGGCGTCTAGAATTTCGCCGCAATCGAAATTCGACCGCCCGGCCGGGATCGAACTCGCGTCTTTCTGGTCAGCAGCCGAGCACCATAACAACTGAGCCACCGCGGCGTCATTTGAATATACAGGGCGTTTCGCCTAAGGTTTTACACAATTTTTAAAAATAGGCTTTTTGAGTTAAATGTGCGTCTTTTTCGGCATAGCGTTGTCAGCGCTGTAGACATCAGAGTACAGCTTAGAACTTACTAACTAGCAGGCAGTATTACTAATATTGAATAGTTAACCTTTTAACTATTAGTTTTAGGCTCTTTAATGATTGAAAGGCGTGTAGCCCACCCTAGGTAATATCCATATGTTTTTATAACTTCGCTGTTACCCTCGATGTTGTGGAGTAACAAATTTTTGCTACGTCGCGCCAAAACAGATGCGCTATCGAGAAGCTTGCAGGCAAAAGCAACCTCTCCGGTCATTGTAACTCGTCGAAATAGCCAAAATTTGTTAAGCCACAGCTCGGAGGGTAACCGCGTTTTTGAAATTCTAAAAACTTAAGTCGATATTAGTTATGGGCTATGCGCCTCTCAATAATTACGGAGCCTATAATAGTTAAAAAGTTAACTATTCAATATTAGTTAACCAGCCTGCTAGTTAGGACGTCTTAAATGTATTCTGATGCACTACACCACTGACAATGCTATGAAAAAAAAAGCGATCTTTTAACTCAAAAAGCCCATTTTTAAAACTTGTTCAAAACCTTAGGTGAAACACCCTGTATTTGGATAAGCATCATGCATCTTCCGAGGGACAAATAAACGAGCAGCGCCGAGCAGGAAGTCGAGGAGCTACAAAAGGGGAAAATCACGGACTAGAGGTTCACTGACAGCTTCCTGGACGCCATGCTTTCGGCATAGTCAAGCACTGATCGCCGAAAAAGGCTTTCGTGCGAAGTACTGACGCATTAGGTTATTATGAAAAGGCGTTCTTGAAGTAGTTGCATCGTTTTCTAATAATAAAAAAAGCGTACGATTTCTGATACCTTCACGCAGCGCAGAAAACAATTCTTCAATAAATTTGCTGTGGGAACAAATTTTTGCTTAATATGATGATGAACATTGGTTGCGATTGCTTAAAATGTCTGACATTGTCGCCCCACTAATCTCATGCGCAAATTATAGTGCAGTAAAAAAAAGTTAAATTTCGAAAAACTGAAATATATCTTTTTACTCAGTACTGTGTATAGTAAACATGTATTTTGTTTCAGGAGCGCTAACTTGTCTCAGCACATTTACCCTGGTGAAGGTTGCTGACGACGTTTTTTGCGATTTTGACTGCATTGCTTCCTATTTACAACGTGGTAGACAATGTCACAGAAGTGTGGCTGGCAAATTAAACTACCTTCACTTGACTGAACAGTCAAAGTTAAAGCTTAAACGGCAGTGAAAGAAATTCATTCATGGGAATTGAGCGTTCGTGTGCAACCCCCTTAAGCCACGTAATATAAACGCGTCTACTGCAAGTTCAAAATAATATATCAATGCCGTAGATTTAAATACTGGCCTTTACAACACACGATAGTGATTTGACGGCGTCTGAAGCATTAGTGGCAAGCATTAGTGGCAACTCTTGCAATAATGTTCCAATCTTTTGAGTCATTTCCATACGCTGCCTGCAAAAATGAATAAAGCAAAAGCCCTTGTTTAAAAACTTTTTGCGGCAGGGTAGGCAATGAGCTTTGAGTTTAATAATCTTTGTCACTTCCGTCCGATTTGACTTCTCGTCAGCGAAAACGTTGCGTTTTACTTGTTGCTTTTACATTTCATCAAACTATGTCTCTGATGGGTTTAATGACTACGTACACGTGAGCAGAGACGAAAATTCTTTATCACACCCGAATATGTGAGCCATCGAAGTTGCTGGGTGTCCTTAATGTTCTACGCACTTTGTACTGAATTTGTTGCAATCAGTCGCGCGGAACGAATGAGGCCATGACAAGGTTTCGCAAGCCTGCCTGCAACAGGTCAGTTCGAGGTAAACAAGAAATCTATCGCGTATATAAAAGAGAGGCTTGAGCATCTCTCGACTGCGCACATTGTTGTGAGTTTGCAGAGAGATGATAGTCATCGTGTTAGACTGCACAAACCTGCTGCGAAGCAGTACTTTTGGTGCAGAGGTAAAGGAGCAAAGAAAAAATTGATGAGTAGTATGCGGCATGAATAACCAGTCACGTTAATAGGTCTTATTGGTAAGCACTGACTCGAATGAATTTTTTCGGAAAGCACGTAATTTGTTTTTTTTTTGTTTTTTTTTTACGACTGAAAGTCAGAGAACTGTGATTTATGGCAACTGTCGCATTTATCGGTGCGGTATATTTCCTACGGGCTAGAGTTGGATGGGTGCATATGGATTATGGTTAGACTATTATTTTCTGTGGTCTCCCTTTTTAGCTGCCGCGTGGTATATACTGTTTTGTCTATTAGTGCCCTCTTCGTTGCCGTAAGCCCACACGATTCTGGGAATCCACTTGGTCTCGCACATGTGTGCTTCCGAAGCGTGCTTACGAAAAAAGTAGCACGCTGTGAAAAAGCGGAATGGAAGGCTGCTGCAGCAAACTGTGAGTCAAGCACGCACCGTGCGAATGTTTGTTGCCCGGCGTAGCTGACGCGCCAAAGAGAACGGCAAAAGCTCCCTTCCTTCTCTCAAACAAAACCTGAACAACAACAACAACAAATGGCGCGCATTTTTATACGCCGAAAGCCAGCTGTTGATTCGTGTCGTGCGAAAATAAACAGTATGAAAATGTATCCTATTTACTCAAATAATTTAAGTAAATCAAAATAATACGCCCCTGTTTATTGGAGAAACAAACGAGTGTTGGAGCCGAGGAGGAAACCCGAGGGACGCATCTCTTTACGAAGGCGGGGGTGTTTGTTATGGGAGCCGGAAACGAGTTGGAGTCCCAAGCTGGCTGGCGCTTGTGTTTGACTTCTCCACACTGAGACTGTGTTCTTCGCGCGGGCGAGCCGGGGCGTTTCCTTGGCAACGACGCACAAAGTCAACACCAAGTCGTTAACGCTGCAGTTCCAGTACTTTCAAGCGCCCTTGCAAGCTTGTATTTTGCTTTCTGCGGCGGAGATGCGCGGGGGGTACGGATGCAGCTCCGGCACCGACCGGTGAAAACAAAGCAAACAGCTGCTTCAACCTCGGTCGCTCGCCTGTCCTCATACAAGAAAATAAAAATAAAAAAAAAACTTCGTTCTTAGTCTGAAGCGGTCTCTAGTTCCCGTTCCCCCTTCTTTGATGGGCTGTATTTTCGAAATTTTCGCGTTGCTGGGTTCTTGCGAAATACTGTTCAAACCGAGCGTCAGAGGTTTTTATTATATCCAATAATTGTACTCAGATTCGTTTAAGTCTGTGCGACCCGGGGAACGGGATACAGTTAGTGTAACCTCTTTTGCACACAGCCTAAGGCCAGCTGCGGTACACTGATAACTCGTGGTGTTATCGCTGTAGCAGCCAGTGTGGGATTTTCCACAGAGGACTTGAGAAAGTGCCTATAAACGGTAAAAAACGAAAGCAATGCCTTGAGGAAAAAAAAAAAAGACATCTAGCTGAGGAAAGGAGGACTTGTGTAAACAATAATAATCTGTGTGCACTCAGACCAAAGCCTGGTCGTCACTCGCATTGGGAAAGTGACGCTCGCGATTACAGAGAGCGGCACTCAGTCGCTGCTTGCGCTTCGCCTGCGTCTAAGCTTTTTCCCCAAGCCTTTGTGTGATTTTGTGAAGGTCCCCCTTACGTTCACTGCTCAAACTAGTGCTTTCGTTCTTCATTACCTTCTTTACTTTAGGCAGTATGAGGCACGCGAACCAGGGCGAATCGAACCAAACGACATTATTAGCCGTCTTTGTCATCACCACCATCTCGTCTCTACACCCCCCCCCCCCCCCCCTCCCCTTTCGTCATCAAAGCCTTCTCGCTTCTATATATGGTAGTTAGGAGCTGCTCCCTCTGCACAGCCAAGTGACGGCACATTATTCTAGCTTGGAACGCTATGATAGGGAAGCAGTGATTAATAACAACGTAAGTAAAACGTGATTCTCTGTTTGTCATCAGGGACTAAGGTCCCCACTTGTCCTCAGCAGCTTTCCTTTCTCTGCGTCAATAAAAGTTTTCACCTCCACCACGAGCACAAGATCTTGTCGAAGCTCAAGATAATGGTCACCTGCTCAATCTTTGACAGCAAAGTTCACCTCATACAATGGCAGTGGCCTCACTGGTAGCGACTGAGACGATGTCAGGGTGATATTCAGATTGAGTGTTTATTGTAACATTGCACGTTTTCTTTCTAGCCTCGCAAAGCTTTCGCTGCTCCTAAGCTTTCCTGCAATGGGTTGGGACGCGTTTAGCAAAAATTTTCTTACGTGGCGGCCTTCCGAATTATGAGACGTGATAACAGATGGCGATGAGATGATTGAATGGCCGCTCGCCTGGATCGAGCGCTCCGTCCAGTGTCAATATCGATTTTGTATTTGCCAACATTTGGCGTTTTTACAGCGAAAGCTGTATTAGCTTTGTACAAGTATTTATTGGGTACAATGGCAGCCGTAACGCATTACGCGTTGCGCGTTGAGGTGTGCATCATGGAACGAGACAGTCACTGCGCCGTTTTTCTCCCCCAAGCCAACCGGCGGCTCTGACTCCCATCGTTGACTCTCTTCCGTCAAATCGAAAGACTGAAGCACAGGGGTTCCTTCCGGTTCGGTTCGAATCCGGGTACTCTAGATCAGTAGCCGAGAGCTCTAACTACTGAGCCATCGCGCCGGTTGGAGTCCAAAAGTACTATGTTGTCAAACTAGCAAACACCATCATCTGTGGACACCTTCCATAGAGCGGCGGGCTTGAACAGCTTCGGGGGCTTTCCTCTAGGACCCGCTACATGCGCGAGCTGTTGATCAAACCAGTTTAAAAAAACGTTGTACTTTACTCTGAGTGTCCGTTCACCTTATTTCCGAAGTTAGCTTTGCCAGCTACACACAAGTTTAGTGTCTCTTGCGATAACGACATTGCGAAAGAGGACACACTCAGTGAAACTTATGCGATTGCAATGCTGAGAACGTCAGTCGGAGCTGGCTATGAAGCTTTCAAATGAAGCAGAACAGTGCCGTTAGGGAAAGGATAAATGAGGGGGTGAAAGAAGGAAAGTAAAAAAAAAAAAAGCTGTGCAGTGGCGGTCTTTGTTGGATTCTCAGCAAGCAGCTGCACTTCCTTCTCTCTTGTCTCACTCCTACCTTCCTACCTTCCTACCTACCTCCTGTACGTGGTCTTTCATGTAAAGTGGTATTTTACGCCTTCATGGTAATGGGTATGCGTATAATTAGAAATGCTATAATTTAGGATGCAGTAATTAAGCGCGTAGCAAGGTACATGTTGGCGTTTCGTATCTTCTTTGCTTGACGCGGCATAGTGGCGCCGGCATGCGGCGGCCACCGGAAAACACCCCTGATCGGATGTACGCAGCTGTCCCAAGAAATGGCGCGCGAGCAGTATGAAGTTTTCGAGTGCAGAACCTGCGTCCAAAAGACCAGTGTCCGACACTGCGAAGTGATATGAAAAGATGATCGCAGGCCACTGAAGCAGCCCATCTACGATATCGCCTCATACCCTTAAAGTGGAGTTTAAGTGTCCGTCGAAATTTTTTCTTGTTTACTTTTAAACGCCTCAAAATAACTTCTGTACATATATTCATGTCGCTCTCATATTCTTTTCCAAAATGTACCGTTGAAATGTAAACACTTTACCAGCTGTCCCTGAATCTCGCGTTGCAGATTGTTAACCTTCCTATGACTTCTTTGTTACGTATATCAATGCATTTCTGACGGAATTTTTGCGTTCGGTTTCAGCGCCAACTTTGCTACGATTTCGGGACATTGCCCCCCTGAGATTGCATAGAATGGGAAATATAATAATTCCAGGCTTAAAATAGGCGCTCAGCTAGTCAGAGAGACACCGCAGCCAAAGGCCGCACAAAGTGAAACAAAAGTCCCTAGGAAGCGTGAATCAAAGCACCGCACAAGACACGCGGAAACGATTTATCGTGCTGCACGTTGTGGCTGGCTTCTTTACATTCTGTGCGGTGCGAGGCTTTTCAGCATTCTCTTGCGCTGCACAGATGGAAACACAGAAGCACAGGAACAAGTCTCGCGTGTGTGGTGTTGAGCAGCAAACAAAAGCGCTGCAACTACTCGGCGCTTATCTTTCTCTGCAAAGCAAGTTCTCAGAGGCTACAGTGAACGGAATGAACAGGTAATGCACGCTGACGGGACACGGGCAAAAGTGAGCGTAACCTTGTTTGCACACGTTGTCTTGTTCACTGCGCACAAACAGTTTAAGTCGTTCGCTCCTTTCCGAAGCAAATCTATTAAGGCAGGCACGGCTAATGTGCGTACACGTCTCGCTGCATAGAGTCCTGTTTCGCGCGTGGTTGTTACAAGCGAGCGAACAAAGCCCACTGGAAGCGCCTGATTAAACTTTCTCGGTCCTAATTCGTTTCCCCGGTCAATTTGCCGAGGAAACGAAAAGGTACGGGTAGCGTGCTGGCGAAGAATAAAACAGAAACCTCATTACTAAATAATTCAAAAGCCTTGAGCAGGCACAAAGTATAACTGTGGCGCCGAATGCAGAGCGACGAAGAAGGCCTTGATTTAATCAAGTACGCGATGGGTTTCTTTGCAGAACTCCTCGCTTTTACGGGGGAAAACGCGTTAAGCTTTCGTGTTCCGCACCCGATGACTGGGCTTTGGCAAAATGCGTGGCTGGTCACGTTCAGCCGAGCTGCCTTTCGAGAGGCCTCGCACGTCTCGTGTTTAGGCTCGTTCTCCCGCGGCGTTGCTCCGCTGGTACTGTGCCGCACGAGTCTGAGAGAGCACCGGCGAACGGAGAAGGCGGGGTTCTGCTGTTTTAGTTTGCATTTGCCAAACTGTGACGGCCGACCGCGTAAAACGAGGGGAAACTGAATAGCTGGTGTCCACCTGCGAGGTTACAGGACTGCTAAAAGGAGAACTGAATTTACCACATGCAAAAGAAGCTCTTAAGCGGCGGCTGCCGTCACTGAGGAGGTCGTGATCAAAGTGGTAATAGAAGTGAATGATTTCTGAGTGCTGCGCTTGAGAGAAATACACCTTCTGAGCGCAAGCTCCGATTATTTCACTGCAGGTGCTTTGGAGAGCAGTGATTGATGTTGGGGTGGATTTAAAGAAGTTACTGCTCCGAGATTTGCGTTTCGTGAACTTCTGGACCGCAACGCGATCGTGCTATTGTTTGCTTTTAAATTCAAATAGATGAAAATATTGCCATTAAGATTATGAGAAGGTTCGTTTTTCCTCTGAAAGAGGTCTGTCAACTAAAAAATAGTCATTAAGTGATTTAATAACAAAAAATAAATAGTAAAAGGCAGATACGTTGACTTTTGGAAGGAATTTGATTTAGTAAGTTATGGGGTTTCTCTTTTCAATTCTTAATTAATGTGGTCTCCATGGAAAGGCGTATCCTCTTCTTAAATTGTGGTTCACGCCCAGAAAAAGTATAACGACGTAAATATCGTTGCATGCAATGAACTGACAGCTTTAATGTGCCGCAAGAGAGCATTAAGCTGTGCATTTTATTTTCTATTCATACATTGTGTGGTGTACTGACAACGCTTAGTCAGTTTATTACGCGGATGACACAGCTGTTTTGTCAAAGCTACTTCTGGTGCTGACTCTCGATACCAAACTAAGGCAGACACAAGAACGTGGATTGTGTTAAGCGTCGGAGAATGAACGCAAATAAAGTAATTACAGAGCCTACGCATTTAAGGCATACAAAACACACCCAGAGGCCTACTTATACACGTTTGGGCACTGACTTCACAGAAATAGCCGATTTTGTAACTCCTGCTGTTCATGCGAAAGTTAAAAACATTCTTTTTAACTCCTTATTGTTTACTTTACTGCAATACAGCCGCCTCCCCTGGTGCACTACCTAAGCCACAAGTTTGTCAAAACCGAGGTAGCTCAAAAAAAGAAAGGAGTTTACAATCCATACCAAATGTCCTTCATCGTTACCACTTGCCTTCATCCTCCTCCATGGTGTATTTTTTTTTTTAGTATAACGTTCCGCCAAGCTCCGAAATGTAGAACCACGGGTTTTAAGTTTCAGGGGCTTTATTAAATCCAAAGATGACCTGAGATCGGAGCCCAGGATCGGAGCCTTGTTGGTTCCAAACGTGGCCGATGCATTGTTCTGACGCACCAGTTACATGACAACTGTAGGCTGCACGCATAGCTCGGCGGGTCTCCCCTATACGAATTATTTTTTTTTGTCTTTACCTCTTTTTGTTTTGGTTAGAGGCGGTGAAGTGGAGTTATTCGCTAATGATGAGTGGTGGATACTCGTGTTTCCATCACGCTCACTGACACATCCGAGGATAGTCCATCAATAGTGCTTCCTTCTTTATCTGATCCATGGGTTATTTCTTCTTCGTTTCTTTGATCTTTGCTGCCGTTATTAAAGCGGCGCTACTTGCGCATAGCCTGAATGCTCAAAGGGCGTCCTTTCCCCAGTCTTTCCCCGTCCTTTCCCCAGCGCGCACGGCAGAAACGCGACAATGAACGGCTGCTGCATTGCCCAATTTCTTCCCGTTCACCATTTTAGGAGTTAGCCGTCACTTTCTGCCGGAGCGCGTAAAGGCATACGAGAGGCATTCTGTGTCGCATTTATATTTTGAGAATTCAGTCGTTAAAATGACTTATTCTAGAGTGCCCGCGTGATTGAAACTTGAGACCACGTTCGAGGAAGTCGGTGGGTAGGATTTCGTTTCAATGCTGCTATTGTATTGCCGTGCCTTGCTAAACTCCGCGAAGAACTATTTGTTTCGGCAAGCAGTTAGAATTCCAGTGAAGAGCATCTAGCTGACGTCGACGCGCGGGTAGGCATACGAAACTGAATAGCCGCGCGTGCTAAGGTTTCGTCACACGAAGTAGTGCTTGTTGGTAAGGGATGGAGGGGTCGCTTGTAGGTAAGGGATGGAGGGGTCGCGAAGAGGAGGGTGGTTGTCACATGTGTAGCGCGCAGCCGACAGCGGTATGGAGCTATTCAGCGGGAAGCCACTCGAATGTCCGTCATCTTCGTTCCTGTTTCGCAATGTAGTTTCGAGACTGCGGCATTGCAATCTCAAAGGGAGCTGTGCGCAGTCAGCACGTCGTTTGTCTCCTTACCGCGAAAGCTGTTTTTTGAATCCTTACGTGCAGTTTTCAACGTACAGAAGAAGTTATTACTCGGTCTTGTCGTAAATTTTTGTTGGTTTATTTCTTGGTGTCAGTATACGCACCTACACGGAGGAGGAGGAGGAAAGGCAGGTAGATTAACCGGAAGAATAAATCAGTTTGCTACCGTGAAAGGGGCGAGAGGGAAGAGGGGATATAATGATTAAGGAGAAAATAGAGTAGCAGGAAAATATAAAGCCAGTATGCAAAGCTTCCCATGTAATGAAGGGAGAGAAACAGAAAAAGGGAAGGCAGGAAAGTGAACCAGGTTATGCCCAATCGGCTATTCTGAACAAGGGGAAAGAGGCGAAGAAACCGAAAGAGAACAGAGAATGGAAGTCCAGTTCATTGTGTGGAACATGCCCTTGTTGTTCTTTGGTCTGTAACATCAAATGACGCTCACAGTAAGTCTAGTATATTCTGGCGCTCAAGTCTGTTTCTATTAAACATTTGAGTAGCGCCTTGATGGCTTTCTTAGCTGAGAGCCATTTAGGCTACGGCCCCACAATATTGGCCTCTGTTAGGGGCCGTCAGTCCAAGCGATGGAGTGCTGCCTCTAAAGACACTCTCCACCCTTTCACTGTTCAAGTGGCCGCTGTGTCAGAGTAGTGAGTTATTGCTTCTTCGCACCTACACTGCTCCCACACTGAAGAGTCTGTCATCGCAATTTGAGGGGAACAAGCGCATCTGAACGCCACTCCCAGCCGCAGGCGACACAAAATAGTTGCATCACGACAAGAGAGGCTGGGCGGTAGCACGATTTATAGTAAGGGGTCGAGATTGTGGAGGCTGCGCCCCAAGTATCCTGGAAGCCAAAGTCGCGTTGTGGGCAAGCACAGGAAACTGCCTTGCAATGTCAGCTCTTGTGAATGGGGTACGGTGGGGTACGGGCATTCTGCGCACTTTCTCTGGCCTATCGATCAGCACTGTCTGCTAAGTCATTACCAGTTATGCCAATATGCTCTGCCAGCCACTAGACAGAAATGATGTGACCTTTTTCAAGTGCACGGTTTTCTTTAGGTCTCATCTCTGCAAATAGTTCCTCGTAATAACCAAGGAACAAGGCTGTTTCGTAGAATGACAACTTTAAAATCACATACAGCCCATATTTCGGGTTTTACTGCTTGATGTAAAGAAAAGGTGTTCGAAGCGCGGCCAGTTTGGACACAGCATAGGTTGTTATACATGAAATCGGCAGTACTCAGTTCTCGGACCATCCTCACACCGGATAAAAAAGGAACTCTTTGATAAATAGCTTCGTATGCTCATAAATGCTCGACCAGCGATTCCAGCAGCCACCAGAACATTGAGGATGGCGTTATGTCCCGTTGCCTCCCTTGTTTCTTTGTGTGTTCGTCATTTCAGCGCACGCTACTGATTCAAAGATATGAGTCAAACTGTCATGCGCACCTTTGACATTAACCAGAGGTATGCGCTTTCGTCATTTTCGCTACCGAACGACGGAGACGGGATAAGGGGCGTTATCTATACTGGAGCAGGTCTGACGAAAGCCCGCCATACCACAGGGACAGACGCTGTTCTGTCAGAATAATTTTACCGCGTGAGCCATTATACAAAGCACAACCCGAGTTTCGAGTGGATGAAGCCCGTCCGATGTCACTGATCGAAGCGGCGAGGAGGGAAAGATGAGATAACGAATGTAGGGGTGGCAATGGGAGAAAGAAGGGAAGAAGTAGAGGGAGAAAATGAAGGGGCGCTGTTGCCAACAGAGAGATTGACCAACCAGCCTATAGCTGATTGCTTGGAAAGGTCAGAAAAAGACAACGGGTCAGTGTTTACGCCCCACTTTACTGGACAGAACAAATAATTTATGCTCAGCCAAGTGCGCAGGCTTCTGAAAACCTAAAACAAACGCAATAATAATATTTTATTTGCATTGAGCTTTTAGTCTCTTCCCCTGTAAGCTGAGTCCAATTATTTGTCGCTGTCTGGAATTAAAAAATGTTGGAATTAAGCGCCCTCCCATTGTCCTTTCTTGACTTCGTCTTCGTTACGGTATTTCCAGTAACGATGGACTTTACGGGTTGGCGGACGTTAACAGAGCGTATAGCATTCTATAATTTCGACGAAAAATGCTGCAGACCCCTACCCCTTGTGGTACCGGGAACTACACTAAGGCACAACACCAACACCTATCGTACGAAGTCAAAGATTCTCTGCATATCGCCCCGTTCCTTTTTTTGTTCCCACTTTTTTACTGACTGTTCGGAGACGGAAACCGTTGCGTCGGCAGTCAAAACTGCGAGTACAGTCCACAAGTGAGGCCCAACTTTGGCTGGCTGGGCAGAGAAACGCAAAACCCTTCCCAGAGACTGCCAACGCTAGCGCACTCTGCACACTGCCACTCAAGCCAAAATGGCTGCGAATAGACAGCGTCACCCACAGCACATTCACACAAAAAATAAAGGGGAAGAATAAACTCCGCTGACCAGATATTTTATTGCTATACGCTAAAGCAAGGCTCGAGCGTAATCAGTTCACTCGGTCCGGCTGCCGTGTCCCCGAGTGTACTTCGCTCGGAGGGCAGGAGAGTCGCGCCTGGGCGCGACGCGACTTCCAATACCGCCCGATCATAGCGCCCGTAAAAGGGAACGGCCGCCGTCCGTCTACGTGCCGCACCGATCGTCTTCGGGTACGGATCATCGTCTTCCTGTCTAGCCGCCGGCGCAGCTCTGTCTCACGGGCAGCTTGGCGCCGCGGAGGCGTCGGCAGTTTCGGATAACAGCGGGCAGACAGCCCCGACGCGACGGCAACGGCGGAAAAACAGGAAGAGAGAACAAAGATCCCAGCGTTATGCGACGGTCGCAGCACGCGCGTTGTGTTTCTGACGCGCTATGGCGCGTTGATATCACGCGCGATTCTTGCATGCAGCTTTCGGAACAAGCCCATACCAAGGACGTCCACCACGTGGCTTGTTATCTTAGGTTTTCCAACTTCACACAGTCGCGTGTTCGCGCTACTGTGAGTTTCCCTAATTACATACCACGTATGTTGGCCCACACCCTACCCGACTCCGCATCCGGATGACATTGGTAACTAAAGAATCTAAATTTAAAGTCTCGCTTTCGTCATTTCAGGAGTCTGTTCATACGAAGGAATTTTGCCCAGTGAAATCGGCTTAACCTGAACCTAATTTGGCTGAGGCTATTTTTTGTTACTGTGTGGCAGTTCTTGCTCGTGAAGAATTTTTTTTTCACTGCTTCGAGACTGCAATAATAAGCCTAAGCCAAACTTAATTAACGAGGAATATGAAAGTCAAGTAGCGCTTAAAAAGATAATAAAAACAATCCTGAAGTGTCAACTTGGAATTGGCAACTGAACTCAACGCGTTAGGTCAGATATCCCACGTCAAAATTCGAACGCATTAAAATATTTGAAACCATCAAGCCTCAGTGACGTATGCTCGTACCAACAAAAAGAGAAATTAACGGATCTTTACGGCTCAACAATGGCTAATGACTGAGGCATGCTCTAATTGAATGCTCTAGACTTACCTCGATTATGCGGGGCTGTTTAGGGCGCGTGGAACTTTGAGCCCAAGACCATTTCTACAGTCCATCTTTGACGCGATGCGACCGGTGCGGCCGGCTTACGCATTTGGAACATTGAGCGAGCCTATATAAAAAGGGCGTTGACTGCCCGAGCCGCCGTTTAAGCTTCAGTGAACAAATTGTGTTTCGTTTGTTTGCCTCTCTCTCTTGTGGTAGTGCACTTTAAGTGCAATAATTCTTTTGTGTTGTAATCTCTCTCAAGTGTAACTTTACTGTGAGTGGAGTGTTTCTTGAAGAAGGAATGTGTCTGAAAAATAAAAAGCTGTCTGTGATTGTACATACATATCTTGTTCGCATTCTTTGCCTCAATCTGTCGAAAAGCTGAAACAGCTGATGAGCTGCGCTCATATTTAGCATGAAGAATTAACGTAATCGTCGGCAATTTTTTATTCGTCCGGCGTAATCCAGTGAGCCACGGCGCCACAAAGGAAAAAGGTAGAGCGAGCTAGGAATCGAACTTGCGATCGCTGGGTCGGGATTTGTTCATTGAGGTATGTATGCATTATAAGGCTACATCCGCGATCCCCCTGTCTGCAGTTTGTTGCGAAAACAACACTACGCTAGTTCGCCGATCCATTTTGCGGAGCTCTGGAAAGCCCAAGCTGCGCATGCGCAAGGAGCGGGTGACGTCACATGGCGCACATCTGGCGTGCCGGGGCCGCCGCGCGCTCTCCATCGCCTCGCCGACAGTCTCCCTCTCTGTTACGCAGTAGCGATTGCGCATCGTCTTCTGCGTGGTTTGTGGAGTATATAAAATTGACAGTGGCTTAGCTCTGCTATGCCAGGATATACGTAGCGTGAGGTGAGGGCGAGGTGTCCACATCTCGGTGGACACCTGAATCAGAGGGAAGGCGCATAACTGCCCACTTGAAACAGTGGACACTTCAACCATGCTTTAAGCTAAGTGGCGGCAGTGACAGGTGTGCGCTGCATGCGTTGGCATTGACAACGTTAAGCCAGAAACGCGGCGCTGAAGCCATAGGCCGTCGGCGTTCGTTGTGTTCTTTGGCGTTGGCGTTGACTACGTTTTACACTCCGATCATTTTAAGAAAAGGAAGTGCGCATAATGGTTCCCTGGGTCAGTGGACGCCTGAATCATGCTTATAGGTACGTGGGATGATGAGAGAGAGATGTGAGCTGCACGCATTGACAAGGTTGTGCCAGAAACGCGGCGCTGAAGCCATATGCCATCGGCGTTCATTGAGTTCATTGGCGCTGGCGTTGTCAACGTTTTACAGTCAAATCATTTTAAGGAAAGGAAGGCGAGCGCGCGCGGAGAGGCACGCCGTCACTTGCTCCTCGCGCATGCGCAGTATGGTCGTGCAAGAGCACACGAAACGGCGAGACTGTGGGCAGTGTAGCTCACGCAACAGTATATGGCTACGCGCAGATGTTGCTTTCGCAATCCTCCAGGTTTACCCAGAGCTAAACCACAGCCATTTTTTTTTTTTTGCAATCACCAGACGCGGCTGAACCCGAACACAAGTTACATCGTTGGAAAACGGAAGATATCACAAATTGACTGCGAAAAGTTGTATGTCGAGTGGATGACATGGCACCATACTCTAACAGCTTTTTTGCAGCGTTGCAATACCACGACAGCGGAAGTGGAGGGGGTATGAAGAAAGGAATGGCGCGGTAACTCCCTCTCACGTGGCGCGTCAGCTGGAAGGATGGCAGTTTGGGGTAAAATGGCGCGAGTAAACCTGCTTCACCAGTTACGGGAAGAAGCGCCACTGCACAGTATCTCGCTAGCAGAAGATGGCGCGGCTGTAGATAACCCAGGTCAACTAAACACTCTCGTTGACTTTATCGTATGCTGCGTATTTTGCATCCTGTAGCGTACAAAACTGGAATGCATTTTTAACAGTCGAAAAAAAAACAAACTTCAGAGAATGTTTACTACATTCGAATCAGTGCGAAAGCACAAATTTGTGCTACGTAGAAGACGACGATGAGCTGGCAGGTCCGCGGGACGGAGCGCGAAGAGAAAGCAGAAGACGGTCTTCCTGAGAGTTATCTTTTTTTTTTTTTCACCAAAATGTTCTTTGTTATTCAACTTTAAATATTCTTCTGTTGTTTTTCATGAATACATTTTTCAAAATTCACGTTTGGCTCCGACATTTTGTCGTAATCCAATGGAAATTTCCTTATTTATACCACTATACCTTGGCCAATCCCCCCACGTGGGTATGTGCCATTATAAAGAGGATGAAGAAGAAGAAGAGCCTGCTAAGGTTCCAACACATATCAGCCAGGTTACGCGATCTCTTACTAAATACTACTGATTACCAACACTTAGCGTATAAATGGAACGTCCGTTCGTGTAAAACCAGGGAGTGTGAGGTATCAATGACGCGACTGCGGTGCAGGATACCCAGTTTAAATTTATACTTATGCAGATGTGGGTGGTCACCGACAAACCTATGTGACTCATGCGGGGACGTTGAATCTGTGGATCATTTCCTTCTCTACTGTCTAAAGTTCGCACTTCAGAGAAAGATTTACCTGGAGGTCCCTCTCTCCAGGTTAGGGCTCCCGTTATCTCTGCCAGTGTTCTCATCGTTCGGAGCGAGCGCCAAAGGATTTGCATTGGGATCAATTTGTGGGAATCTCCATGATTACATAATTGCAACTGGTAGGTTGATTTGCTAACTCCTTTAAAAGTCTTGGAGTTTTTTATTATTATTATGATTATTATTATTATTCTCGCTAAAATGTTCTTTGTTATTTCACTTCAATATTCTTCTGTCGTTTTTCATGAATACATTTTTCAAAATTCACGTTTGGCTCCGATATTTTGTCGTAATCCTATGAAAATTTCCTTATTTATACCACTATACCTTGGCCAATCCCCCCACGTGGGTATGTGCCATTAGAAAGAGGTGAAGAAGAAGAAGAAGAAGATCTCCTCGTGGGTATGTGCCATGCAACCAAGGCAACAACAACAACGACCTTCCCGGCTCAGTCGGGAGTAGCCTGAAGCGGGCGTGGATCGGCTTAGTATTGGGTGGCTGGTCCTGTTGTTTTTCCCCTGCGCCTTTGCGCCTTTACGCCTTTTGTCTTGTGTGGATAACGCACGCAGTTCGTTAAATCGATTTAATGTCTACGCAGTCTCCCTGGCGGGGGAGCTCCCCCTGGTCGGCTTCCCTATCGCCTCATGAGATGCCTCTGGAGGCTTTTCAACGCTCTGGCATCCGCAGCATTCCTGTGGCGCTGGTGCCAAAGGATGGTGGTGCCGTCAAAATGAACAACCCAGGGACTGTTCGAGTTGCTCTCCAGGCAGCCACGTCCCTCTATGAGGAAATTTCTGAGGTAAGGCAGTTTGGACGCGGCGGGATATTGTGCCGTTCAGCAGACCTCTCCTGCGTAAAGGATCTCCTAAACTGCTCTTCTTTTGGGTCTCTTCCGGTTAGCAGTTTCATTCCTTCTCATCTGGCCTGCACAAAAGGACTAGTCCGTCTTGTCGACTCTTGCTTGTCTCCAGTTGAGACCCTCGACCTTCTCTCCGCGGCAGGGGTTGTTGCTCTATATCGATGTAGCCTAGAGGTGAACAATGTGCGGGTGCCAACGGAATCAGTTATTGCTACTTTTGCGGGTACTGCCTGCCCGCCAGAAATAAAAGCGTGGCCGTTAATCTTCGTGTCGATCCCCTTCCGTCTAAGCCACTGCAGTTTACAATTGCTGGCGCTATGGTCATAGTGCTGGGGGTTGCAAGTCCGGCTTGCGGTGTTGCAAATGCGGCAGTGACCATACATTTACTTCAAGCAAAGAACAGAACGACAAGTGTTGCCTTTGTGGGGGTGCTTATGCACCAAATTTCTTGGATTTCACTTCTCGGGCTCATGAATCCCAAATTATTGAAATAATTGACCGCAAACGCTGTTCGCGGCGTGAAGCCATAACCGAAATTAAAGAAAGAGCACACGGCTATGCAGGTGTGTCAGCCCGTTCAGAAGTTTCACTAGCTGCATGTATTCCTCAGGCCATAGTGACTGCTGTGGAAACCTCTATGACTAAAATGGTTGAAAGGATTGTATCCACTGTCACAGAGTGTATCTCTAAAGCTCTGGCTGCGCAGATTACGCAGGCTATGCAAACTGTACTGGCCTCTCACATGACACAAATGCCTTAGTTACTGACTCAACCTTCCTTGTTAGTAATGTATTCGTCTAGGAAAAAATTAGTCCTGATTCTCCTATTCATAGGTTCGGTATTTCAAATGATGTCCCAATCCCTCATGATGCAGAGATGATGGATTCAGATACGCGAATCCTCAAACACAGCGGCTCCCCCCTATGTCTAACCCGTCTTCTCCACATCCTAAGCCGAAATAAAAAAACAGCGGCTCCCCTATGTATAACCCGTCTTCTCCACATCCTAAGCCTAAATAAATAAAAAAAAAACAGCTGGGCTCTAAGCCAAAGGAAAATAGTTTGGGGCAGGTAGTTGCTGCTGCCCTGATTACACAACCATAGGGGTGTTACGAATCCTCCAGTGGAACTGTCGGTCACTTATTTCAGCTTCAACGGATTTACTTTACCTTTTATCCCAACATAATCCAGACATAATTATTTTGCAAAAAACTTGGCTTCTTCCTGAAAAATATTTCCAATTACAACATTATTCTTAATTTCGCCAAGATCGACAGCCAAGAGGAGGGGGGTTGCCCATTCTGGTTTCTTCAAAATTTTGCCACAGGGCTAAGGTTGCTTTTAAGCTCTGTACTCTAGACTGCGAGTTGTTGGCTTTAGACTTTGTAATTCCAGGGTGCTATCTCTTTTCATTAGTGAATGTTTATTTCCCTTGTGGTGTGCAGGATACCAGGCCGCTAGATCTTCTGCTAGTTAATTGCCAGAAATTAGTTTCATTTGCCGGCGACTTCAATTCTCACCATGTATCGTGTGGATATAAGACAGATCTCTGCGGCTAACGCCTTTGGGATTGGGTTACAGATAACCTTACGTGCATGAACTCGGGTTCAGCCACATTTCTCTGTGCTAAAACCCTATCTGTGTTAGATTTAACTTTCTCCAGCTCTTGTGTACCTGTTCTGAATTGGTCGACTGTGGTGCATCTAGTGATTACATACCTATTGTTTTTATGTAATTGCCGCTTAACTCCAGCGTCTTCAAAGTTGAGGTCAAATGTTAATTATAACCAGTTTCAGTTTACTTTGCGTTCCACTCTCGCGTCAGCGGTTAATTCTGCTGAAGAACGTAATTCGAAAGACATACTTGGCTATGGAGGAATGCCGTAATATGTCCGAATTTCTGGTACGTACGTGAAAAGGGAGCAATTCAACAAGATAGTGGAATGCAGATTGTTCGCGGGACTACAGACGTAAAAAAGCTGCATGGAAAATGCTCCTCCACAATGAGTACCCGAAAACTTGCCATGACTATAAGTTTATTGCAGCTACTTTGAAACGCACAATTTCACGAGCGAAATACGATTATGAATCTGAACATTTCGATTTCCTAACGAAATCAGGAAACCGACGTGCTCTTTTCAGATTTTTAAAGTCGCGGAAAAAGATACCGGCTTCAGGAAATTGACCCACATGTGTTCTGACTCCGCAAGAAGCAATCGAAACCATTGAAATCATTGCCAAATGATTAGAAAAGCGTTACTCGTCTATACTTTGCGCTCTGTGTTTGTAGTGTCAGTGGATCAGATTAAGTCTGACCCCCAGATTACCCTTTCAGAATTTTCCCTGCTAGTGATGAGGTTACCACCAGCTGCTCTAGACCTGATAGGGTAACGTCAAAAATGACAAAGATCCTCTCTGAGGAGCCTCCTTACTCTTTATTACAGCTAGTAAACTAACTGGACTCCTCATGAATGGAAACTCGCCAAAGTAATTCCTTTACCTAAAAATAATGGCGGCGGCTATTCACTGTAAAATATTAGACCTTTGAAAGGGTCTTGCTCTTACGTGTTTCGGAGTTTGTGGACCGTGAAAATATCCTCAGCCACTGTCAAATTGCTTTCCGTCGAAAATGTTCTATATGGAATGCAAATGTTGACCTCGAGAGTCGAATTCTCCTTGCGTGGCGCCAAAAAATGCATGCTCTTTGGTTACATTAAATGTAGCCAACGCTTATGACAGTATGGAACGCACCATATTATTGCAAAGACTGCAGACTCTGCAGTTTCCACACTACTTAATTGCTTGGATATCTGCGTTCCTAGTCTTTTTGTACACTCCATGGTGTCAACTCTGGAAATATAAACAAACTAGAGGTGTTCCTCAGGGAACAGTCCTTTCGCCCGTACTCTTCGATATTCTACTGAGCTGTATTCCCAGCCATCACCAAACTCGCACGTACGTCTATGCGGACGACATTGCATTTTTCTCGGCTGCCCCTGATATCCAATCTCTTTACGTGCGTCTGCAATCGTACCTGAATTTGATTGAGAGTTGGCTGTGTGGTCTGCGACTCACCTTAAGTGTTAACAAATGCGCTGTCCTTGTTTTTCTAATTCAAGATACGGTTCCTCTGTCTTTAACTTACCAGGGACACAATATTCCCCTAGTTCAGTCTTTAAAATATCTTGGTGTCATTGATGACGACAACCTCACTTGGCGCTCTCACAGTGACCATGTTGCAACGAAAGGGGCTCGTGCTGTGGGCATGTTGCGTAGGTTAAGTAGTCCCCGGTCTGGATAAGGAGAGATGCACTTTTAATGATTTATGTTATGTAAGTCCGACCATTTTTAGAATTTGGATCTGTGCTGTTTTCTGGTTCAGCTGCTTACAAGATTCGCCCGCTCGTTCTGTTACAGCAGGAGGCTCTATGGTTGTGCCTTGGCCTCCCCAAATTTGTAGCTAACAACGTGCTTTACCTTGAAGCACGAGTTCCGCCTTTATTATCTAGATTTTAATTTCCCACTGTTCAGACGTACATAACGAAATATGACTGAAGTTTCCACCGTTCATTTTTTGTTTTTTGTTGCCAGGCGACCCCCTTTTTTGGAGTCCACTGGCCTCGATTTCATACCACGCAGGTAGTACTGGTACAAAATTTACTTGAACCTTTAAATGTACTCCTGTATAACATACATCCGACGCAAAACAATGGGTCTTCCGTGAAAACTGTCTATGAGGACATTTTCCCGAAGGATGCTAAGCATTCATCGCCAAGCATTTTAAATGGATTATTAGAAGACCATTCGCATGGCCTACCTATTACCATCACGATTGCTACTGACGCCTCCCAATGTGATGAAAAGGCAGGGATGGGAATATATTGCCCGCTTCTAGATTGGTCTTTTTCTGTGCGCCTTCCGGATTTCACCCCAATTTTCCAATCGAAGTTTCTGGCGGTTGTGCTTGCTCTTCGCAAACTAGACCCATCTTTCTCTGCAGTGGCTTTCATTACAGACTCCTTTTCTTTGTGCGCCGCCGCGGTGGCTCAGTGGTTATGGTGCTCGGCTGCTGACCCAAAAGACGCGGGTTCGATCCCGGCCGCGGCGGCTGGAATTTCTTTGGAGGAGAAATTCAAGAGGCCCGTGTACTGTGGGATGTCAGTGCACGTTAAAGAACCCCTGGTGGTCGAAATTTCCGGAGCCCTTCACTACGGCGTCTCTCATAGCCTTAGTCTCTTTGGGACGTTAAACCCCATAAACCAAACCAAACCTTTTCTTTGTGCTCGTCCCTTGCTTCGGTTATAGATTCTCAAATCCTAAACACCTTCTTATCATTACTCCCTCCACATTTGAGCATTTTACATATGTTATGGGTACCAGGTCATAGCAGTGTGACAGTCAATGAAGTGGCTGATAGCCTGGCAAAGGCCTCCCTCAATGGCCCCGTGCTACCTATCCTCCCGGCTACAGCGTACATCACAGCAGCGAGGTTTCGGAGAAGTATTTTGTTAAGCATGATAGTATCTATTTTAAGATCTGATGATTTCCTGCATCTTAGGTATTCGTGGAACAAGAAATCATATCAGTCACGACAGCTCGAGGCCTCTCCAACTAGGCTGCGCTGCCGGATCCCACCCTTAAATTTTTATTTGCACAGGTCTGATTTGGCGCTTTCTCCCGTCTGCACATTCTGCGGTGAACAAGAATCAATACACCATTTCTTGTTGTTTTGTCAACGCTTCTCCCTGATGAGAGGACGGTTTTTAGAGAAACCATTGCAACAGCTTGGCCTTAGTTTGAGCAGCCCGATCATATTCGTTTGGTGTCACCATACTTGGATGCAGCCACAGGTCTATTTCTACCGCCATTCAAAACGTTTTACTGGAATCTAATCGGTTACGTTGCTAACCTTTTTTTGATTATCATTATCACCTTTTTTATTATTTACCATTTCTTTTAGGTATTTTTGCTTTCTGTTTACTTTTCTCTTCCCCAGCAATCCTTTATTTTTTTGTCCATGGAAAAAAAAAATCATCCCAAAAACACTCTATGCACCCCACTTCTTGACCGATCTCTCTGTGTGGACGTGCGCCATTGTACGAGGTTAACAACAACAGGCCTCAGCCATTGAAGCCTGGCTCTCTGCTCTCTGTTGTGTTGCGGCTAAGTTCCAGGCGGTGCTGCGTTCTTTCTCGAATTTCTGCTTAATTTCCTGCTTTATTTTCCTGTTTTCCAGGATGACAGAACGCGGGAACTTGGGCTGATGTCCACAAACTCTCCGGGCCATGGGAACTCCTCCTGGTCGGCTTGTCTCCCCTCTGATGAGTTGCCACTTGGTTGCTTCTGCCGTAGCGGGGTAAGTAGCATTCCGGTTGCTTTCGTCCCCGCTGATGGGGGCTCCATCAGGCTTAATAACCCCAAGGCAGTACAGGCAGCACTGAAATCGACCACCCCTCACTACATGAGGATCACTGATGTCTGGCAGTTCGGCCGTGGCGGCATCGTTTGCAGATTGCCGGACCAGGCATGCGTGGCAGACCTACTCAAATGCTCTTCCTTTGCCAATCACCCGGTGAACGCTTTGGTATCTCCTCATCTGGCTTGTTCCAAAGGGTTAGTCCGTGGTGTAGACCCAAGGCTGAGCGCGTCTGAGTCGCTAGAGAAACTAACTTAGGCTGGCGTGATCGCCATTCACAGATGCAGTCGAATGGTGGACGGGACAAAGATACCGACGGAGACAGTTGTAGCTACGTTTGCGGGGCTGACTTGTCCATCTGAAGTCAAGGTGTGGCCTTTGATTTTCCGTGTTGATCAGTTCACACCTTGACCTCCTACAGTGCCGCAATGGCTGGAGGTTTGGCATAGTACCAAGGCCTGTAAGTCGAGTTTTCGTTGCTGTGCGTGCGGAGAGAGCCACGACCCCGCTGGTTGTTCTGGACACGAGAAATGCTGTCTGTGTGGTAGTGACCACTCAGCAAGCCATTCCGAGTGCCCAGCGCGGGCTGAAGAAGTTCAAGTTAATCGACACGCGCAGGTGCACAAGACGCGAGGTATTTGTACCTATAAAGGATAGTGCATCTGGTTAAGCAAGTGTGGCAGCACGGCATGCAACTGTAGTGGATTCCATCTTGTCGCAAGGGATCGCTGCGGGGGTGGAAAAAGCAATGACGAGTGCCATGGATCGTATACTCGAGAATCTATCTGTATGCATTTCGCAGGTCATGGCATCTCAGATGTACACTTTGTTGCAAGCCTCCACTGCTCCTCTTTGTGGCACAATCTCTTCAGCTTTGGTTGCACCTCCCCAACCTTTTGTACCCGTGGCTACAAATCCACTATGTCAGACTCAATCACAGCCTTTGTCTATTCCTCCAGCCGGTTATCCAAATCTCAGTGCGGCAGAAGTGTCATCTGTAGAGTGCGTTGACATGGAGGCTGAGATGCGAGCTCAAAAGCGTAGAGGGTGTCCTCTAAGTGTTGTTGGTCCGTCTTGCCCTCTGACGAAAACAGTAAAGAATCACCCTAAATCTACACCCAAAAGCAGTATTTTGGATCAGGCGGTCGCTGCTGCGGCACTCTCGGCAAAATATGGTCGCTGAAGGTGTTGCAGTGGAATTGCCCTTCAATTCTTTCCGCTTCAACATATTTAGTTGGTTTAACCAATTAATTTAACCCAGACTTAATTGATCTTCGGGAAACGTGGCTTACTAAAGATTCAAGGCACAATTTAAAAACTTATCGCTCTTTCGGGCTAGATCGTCCATCAAGAGGTGGTGGCCTGCTATTGTTCGTACCCTCAAAATTTTGTCACAGGGCAACTGTGTCATTTCAATATATGGGCAGTCAGTGCGAAATTCAAGCTGTTGATCTGAATCTTCTTGGATATCAGCCACTCACTCTAGGTAATGCATATTTCCTCACAGGTGTGCGTGACATTTGGCCTCTAGACTCATTTTTATCTAGTTGCAGGACACAAGTTTTAATTGTTGGGGACTTCTCGCATCATGTTTCGTGAGGGTTTCGAACTGATCGCTGCGGTACACGCTTGTGGGACTGGGCTTGTGATAATAACCTCATCTGTCTAAATTCGGGTCTCCCCACATTTGTCCGTGGCCAGCCTCACTCAGCGTTAGACCTGACACTTTCCTCCCCTGGAATAGCTGTTTTCTCTTGGGCGCCAGTTGACTGTGCCTCCAATAGTGATCACTTTCCGATCAATTTCCAAGTCGCGTGCCAGTTGACCCCTCCTACCAGCCCCCGGCGCACCTTAATAAATTACGACACTTTAAAGATATCCTCAGATCAGATCTTCAAGCATTAATTATCAAATTCAAAGACTGGGGACAATGCCATACGCATTTGTTCAATTTTGGACGGAGCTCGTAAAAAATCTGAGTTCTTGGTCTAGACATACAAGGGAATATCGCCTTGTCTTTGGTGGAACGCAGAGTGCACTCGAGATTATAGGCGCCGAAAGGCTGCATGGAAGAAACTTCTCCACAATCAGTGCCCCACAAACTGGATCGATTATAAGTTCATTGTGGCTATGTTTAAGCGCACCATATCTCGTGCAAAAGAGTTGTACGATACTCAACACTACGGATTTTTCCTAAATCTGGTAATAGGCGGGCTTTATTTAATTACCTACAGTCCAGGAAACTAATCCCGGCCGCCATGAATGCAGTCTCCCTAGTTCAGACACCAGCTAAACTTGCTAAGTCTTTAGAAGAGATAGGCAGGGGCCTTGAGCGTCGTTTCACGGCTCTTCTTCCTTCTGTGAGTGAAGAAAGTTGGGCGAGTTGGTACTTATTCATTATTTCTTGCCACATTGGACGATTTCGAGCAGGTCACACTCACTGAGCTCTCGAAAACTGCGTCCCTCCTACCACCCGTGGCCCCTGCTCCTGATGGTGTCACTTCTTTTATGATTAAAATTTTGTTCGCGGAATCTCCCCCTGACTTACTGGCGCTTATAAATTACTCTCTGAAAGGGCCATGGATTTCAAATGAGTGGTGTCTAGCAAAGGTTATCCCTTTGCTAAAAAAGCAGGGAGACGGTTATGTGCTAGACAACATAAGGCCAATTTCTTTAATTTCGAATCTGGTAAAATTAATTGAAAGGGTGTTGAATGGTCGAATAATGTCAGTAATTTCAGACAATGGGCTGTTGAACCCTTGTCAAATAGGTTTCAGGCCAGCATGCTCTATATGTTGTTCCCATACCGACTTGGAGAGCCGCACACAATTAGCTCGTCGCCGAAAGCAATACGCAGCCTTGTTATTCTAGATGCATCTAAGGCTTATGATAGCCTAAGCACTGGACGTTCTTGCAAAGATTAAAGGCTGCAGGACTTCAGAGATACTTTATGGCATGAGTTTCTGAATTTCTGACTGACAGAATTTTACTGCTTCCAGAACGGTGTTGCCTCAAGCAGTTTTCGACAAGCGAGAGGAGTACCCCAAGGTGTGGTCCTCTCCCCTGTTCTTTTCAACATCTTACTTAGCAGTATTCCCTGCAGGCATAAGGCGTCAACCTACATGTATGGACATCGCCTTTTTTGCTTCCGAGAGCGACATAGACTCTCTGTACCTGTACTCACAGTCTTACCTCAATGTCCTGTGCCACTGATTAGGGGACATTAACCTGTCCTTTAAAGGGACACTGAGGAGAAATTGAAGTTGGCTTGTATCGACAGAATACCAGCTCCTGATTACAAAAACGCCACTCATACTGACAACAAAGCTCTTGTAACGTAGAAAAGAGCAAGAACCAAAATACAGTTATCGCCGCCACAGGCCAAACTCGCAGGTACAAGCGCGATGACGTCATAGGACATAGCAGTGTTGCTAGATCCAATGGTTCTAGCAACTCTAGGACCCGAGATGCCACAAATCCCTGAGGCGCAGCCAATGCATGCGCAAATGTCCTTGACGTCGCCAGATGGCGCCACGTGCCCGGCAGCTACGCGCGCTCCTGAAGCATTGGGACCAATCAGCGCCTGTTTTCCGGCGGTAGGCAGGCTCCCGGTATTCCGCTAGCGGTAACAAGGTACACGGTATGCTAAAGGTGTCTATTTGCGAGAACTTCGTTGACAACTTCGAGAACGAGATCCATCGTAACGCTGGCAAAACGCCAGTGCAAACGTAATCGAAGCGACTGTAGCGACGGCCGCAATAGCCGATAGATGCCTTCAACGTGCGGCCGGCGGTAGCTTTCTTTTCGGCTGCTGCTAGGCCGCACTGCTGGCCGCCAGAAATCACGGAGTCTGCGGTACGTCATGTGCACGTCATGTTTCACGTCACTTAGTCCTGTGTCGTCATAGGAGAATCCCAAGTTTGAATCAGAGAGGCGGGAAAAACTTTTTCAACTTCGAATCCAAATTTCTTAGAAATAAATGCATCTTTCGCTGCCGGCCAAGTGGCAACAAAGCCATGACATGCCGAACTATCGGATTTTACTATAAAAAAAATATTAATAGTGCTCTCCTCAGTGTCCCTTTAATGTCAATAAATGTGCTTTATTTTTTTTCCGCTCTCTTATCTAGTTAATATTTCTATTTGTTTATCGGCATCATGTAATTCCTCAAGTGCAAATTATAAAATACCTCGGAGTAATTTACGATCCTTCACTTTCCTGGCGGGCCCATATAGAGCAGGTCACTGCGAAAGGAGTCCGAGCAGTCGGTATGCTGCGCAGGCTGAGCAGCATTCGTTTCGGCATGGGAAGGCACTCGCTTCTGATGATCTATAGAATATGTGTCCGTCCAGTATTAGAGTTCGGCTGCGTCTTATTCTCCGGAGTACCACTTGCGTATAAAGTTCGCCCCCTTCTTCTCTTGAAGCGGGAGGCGTTGCGCCTCTGTCTGGACCTTCCAAAGTTTGTGGCTGATTCCTTTTTGTACCTTTAAGCACGTATTTCATCATTACTTTCAAGAATTCGGCTATTAGCAGTCCAAACGTTTGTAAAAATGTGCGATGCGTTGTTTCATGCCTCAACTTTGATCTTCCTTCGTCAGCCTAGGTTGTTTTTCAACGAAAGCTGGTCTCGTTCCCATACTCTACAGATTTGTTTTGTGCAATCTCTCCTTGACCCCTTAAACAGCTGCATTTCGGACATCCTTCCTGTGTGCGCCAATTATACATCTATTCAGATTGTCTTTGATGACGTCTTTCCAAAACATGCAAAATTAATGCCTTTCCATTTATTCAGCGGTTTATTACACGATTACCTGATGCTGTTTAACTCTCACGTGCTCATTGCGACAGACGCCTCACAGTGTGAAGAAAAGGCCAGTGTTGGTATTTTCTCTCTCTCCCTTGACTGGTCATTCTCACTCCGCCTTCCCGATTACACCCCCATTTATCTGGTAGAATTTTTAGTGGTTGTCCTGGCCTTGTGTAAGTTAAACAGCTTTTTGTGTTCTGTCATAATTATGACGGATTCATTATCCCTGTGCTCCTCTCTCACCACGTCTACGAGATCTCAGGCACTCCGCTTACTCAAATGCTTGATACCACCCCACGTGTGTTCATTGCGGTTGGTCTAAGTGTCTGGGTACGGAGGAATTCATTTAAATGAGGTTGCTGATACCCTGGCGAGGGCAACTCTTCAAGGCCCCTTTATTGTAGAACTCTCAAGAAATGAAATAAAATTTAAAAAAAGTGTGAGAGGAAGCCCCCACACAACCAGAGGTTATGCGCAGGTGAACCAACTGAAAATAAAAGAAAAGGGGCCAACACTCAGTCACTTCTGTCCTTTCGCCTTGCGCATATATTACTGCGGCCAGGTTTCGCAGGTATCTGCTTTAGAAAGAATCTGCAGCGTCAGCACTAACCTCCTCTCCCGACTTCCAACATCTTCTCTACCCGTGGTGCAGTAAAGGATGGCGATCGCGCAAGCTTGAGGTTTCTTTCAAGCGTCTGCATTGTCGCGTGCCTCAGTTGAACTTCTACTTGCATAGATCTGGACTGGCGGTCTCCCCATTGTTCCCACATTGCTCTGAACTCGAAACAATAGACCACTTCTTGTTGACCTGGCACCGTTTCTCCTCTTTACGGAGGCACCTGCTCGAGCACCCGTTACGACACCTAGGTCTAAGTCTGTCTGCTGGGGTTTTGTCTTTTGGCGCTGCCTCCATTGTGCACAGTAACTGGAATGTGCTCTTCGTCATTCAAACTTTCCTTTCAGACACGAAACGGCTGTCATCCTAAACTCTTTGTCATGTTCAAAATTCATCTGCATCCAAAGCTTCCTAAACAAGGCACGTTTAGCACCGTTCCCACTTTGTCACCCATCTCGCAGTGTTTGGTTTCTTTATTGAAATCTACAAATCTGAATTCATATTTGTTTATTTACTTACTGTTATTACTGTTATTATTATTGTTTTTGTTGTATTATCACATTTTTGTATTTTATTTCATTTTTGAACGTTTTGGGCACCTGTCAGTCGCCGCCTGTCATGGTCAATCCCCCGCAGTGGGTACACGCCATTATCTTTTTGAGGACAACAGCAACGACAACAATGACGGAGTGCTCACACTGGGCCAGCTACGAACAGACAATGCGACAACAGACGATTTTGCTCGGGGTTGGTACCCATCGGATTAGTGCTTACGCAAAATGGAGTGTTGGGCCAGTTTGTGATTCTTGACTTACAGGTTGGCTTAGCGCGAGACAAACGAGGACAAGAGAGGGACACAGGACAAGCGCTGAAAACTCACTAAAAAGTTAGTCTCACATGCCGCAAGTTTTGTTTAACTAGGTTAACGGCAGCGATTGCAACTTTTGTCTCGGGGACACGTGTAAACGCGCGATGAAAGGGCTGCATTACCTGCGAGGACATGTTTGTGCTTTCGTTTGTGCACTCTCTGTTACAAGTTGAGGGCAACGCGTGTTGCGAGTGTGTTTTCTGACGTGTGTATTTAAGCAACAGCTACTACATGTACAGCGCATGTGTATGAACAATTCTTGTTTGATTTGCTGCAAGAGCGTCTCATAAACGGCCCCTATTTGCACAGCACCACTGGGACAAGCTGGCAACACAGTATGCGACCCCAACTCCACGGTGGAGATTTCTCGCGTTCGCCCAGTCTCAGTGGAGCGCTCGCGATGCGGGCGTGCGGCGGGCTCGCGATACGGGCCCGACGTTCCTGGACTCATGGTGAAACGGCGAAGCTCGGCTATGATACTTCAGTTTACCCGAGTCTGCACAGGGATATCTCGAGGGGACACAACACGCGGTCTCTAGCACCGTTCGTCATGCTTCACGCTTGCGCCATCCACAATATAGTATACATGCACTCCATTTCAGAGCTTAGCATGTATTGGGCCAGCGCCGCGGGGTACCCACTGGCGATACAATAGGTACAAGCTTTCCCCTGCTTGGTGCCCGGCTTCTTTAGGGTGAAATGCTTGGGAAATGGGTCTGTGACCAAATTTTTATTATTATTTTTTTTTTTTTTGCAGCAGCAGCAGTGGCGGTGGGTGCACACCCGTCTAATCGAGGATTTTTCTACTGTGTTACAGTGCGCAGTCGTCGCGTGTTGGTGCAGTTTACAACAACCGGACCATCACTTCGTCGCGCGTTGCACGTGTACATATTAGATTCCCTGCGTACCAAGGCCCGCTTCACCTACTGATCCTGCTGCTGGTATCTGCCTGCTAAAGATAACCACGTCACAACGAAAGTGAAAGGCGCCACCATCGTCTACAAGTATGGGCATCACCGCAGTGGCTTCCTCATTTGGCAGCAGCAGTGGCGGCGGGCGGACACGCGTCTAATCGAGGGTTTTTCTACTGTCGTTACAGGTTGGTGTTGCTGTCCCTTGTTTTAAGTCAGGCCTTTAACGATTGTTTGCCCATTGCTGCTGCCCATTGTACCCGTTATCGTCAATATTATTGAAGTGCTACCGTATCTCTCGAACTACTTTCCAGTGCGTATGACAGAATGTCTGGCTCTGTGACGAATGTGATGTGGTCATAAAGGAAAACGATGACTATATTCTTTGCTGCGAATATTCAGGACACTTTCGCAGCAGTCATAACTGCTAGGCAGTAACAAAAAAAAATTCGGTCCGTAGATGAAGAATTTAGGAAGTCCTGACATTGCCCTTCATGCCGCAGTACAAAGGCTAGCTCCGCCGTTTCTAAGTTAGAGGATGTTTCAATCGCCGCTGTGCTTCTTGACATCAAGAAAAAGTATGATGGAACTGCTCCCACTTAAAGGGAAACTGCATCACTCTTTGCGAATTTCGCTATATTCAAGGATTAAAATCTGAACAGGGTGTAGGTGAAGCTTGCCAAGTGTTTTTTTTTACTAGCATTTAAAATTGGGATTCAAGCGACGATTGAATCTTGCGCTTATCCTTAAATCAACAAAAGAATGCGGGAAAGTTCAGTGTGACGTCACGGAAGGTATGATTTCAAATTACCGCTGTCGTCAGCCTCACCCTGCCGTGCCTCGTTGGAGGCTGCAAAACAACGCTCGACGGGCTTTACCTTCTGTGGCGTTGGTTTTTTTTTTGTTCAAACTAGGGGTTTATGCATTGGGAATTTACCGATACCTTCGATGACGTCTTCACGCTCCCCCCCACTTGGCGTTATGCGCCGCGGAGAAGCTTGAAGGCCATCGCGATTTTGATCGGCAATTACGTCACCATTTCAAATGGCAGCCCAAAAGGACTTTGCATGCTTTGCCTGCAAGTTTCACAGATTCGACCATTTTAAGCTCGTCGATTTCTAAAACCTATGCATTTGCCCTTTAAGCAAACTGTTGGTGAAATAGAGGCGTCAGTAAAGCTCCTATCAGCGAAGTATGATGACGTCCTTGTGAACCTCACCAAGCGCGATGGCGAAATTTAGACGCTCACTTCTAAAGTTGCTAAAATTGAGGTATCCTGCTCTAGTGCTGAAGTACAGGCCATTAGTGCCACGGTTAACGACCTGGAATACCCTAGTCGAAATCTTAACCTCAAAGTACGTGGTATCAAGGAAGAAAAAGACGAATCGAAAGCTAGTCGAAAGCTTAACCTCGAAGTATGTGGTATCAAGGAAAAAAAACACGAATCGCTCATGGACAAGCGAAATGACATAGCGTCAGAACTGCAACTTCCACCTCTAACCAAGGAAACTGACTTCTCCATCTATAGACTAATATCAGGAAACAATATGACACCAAGTATCATTCGTTTTACTTGCCAATCAACAAAGGACAAATGACTTGCATAAAAGAAATGCCTATCCGACTTCGAGCCAGATGCATTCATGATGGAAAATTTGACTGCACAGAAAGGAATGGGCACGTGTCAATCATTTAAGATTTGCATTGTACCGGAATGGCAAAGTCTTTGTGAGGAAAGAAGAGGGTCAGAACGCATACGTAAACAAATGTGTGACTGACCTTGATAAGCTCGTTCCTTAGATCGAAAGAAACAGCAGATTTTTTATTTTTCATAATGTCACCATTGTTGTGTGGACCTTATGTATTTCCTTCCGAATTGAAGGCGTTTATTGGTTCTGAGCATAATGGATCAGTCTGTTGCATTCATGTAAACTGTCAATCGACGAGAAAAAAGATGGCTGAACTCGATGTCATGTTTAACAGCCTGGATCTTGAGTTTCATTTTATTAAGCTCTCAGAAACTTGGTATGGCCTGAGCTCGTTTCCGTAGCGCCTTCCGAGCTATGATTGTTTTATTCGATGCAGAAGTGTTTCACGTGGAGGTGGTGTCTGTGAAAAAGTGCGAAACAGTTTCAACATGAAATGTGTTAAGGAATTTTCGTGTGTCACTGATGGTTATGAAGTGCTGTCTGTTTTACACACACGAACGGTTTACCCTGTTTTTTTATCGTATGCCAAACGGTAATACTGATTGCTTTTTTCACTTTCTTCAAAGGCTTTTCGAATACAGTTCTAATTTTCAGTACAAAATCATCACCGGTGGAGACTTCAATATAGATCTTTTTGCTTGCACCATTCTGAGACGTGCATTTGAGCTGCTGTTGCACCCTTATGGCTGCCGTAGCGTCATCTACTCCCCTACTGGAGTTACTTCCGATAATTCAACATGCCTTGATTTGTTCATTACGAATTGCGGTCAGGCTGATATCAAATCTGATGTTCTTTCATATCATATCAGCGACCACATGTCCATTTTTTTAGCTTGAAACGTAAAGGAAAATATAAAAAACCAACGTCCCCCATATATTTCAAACAATCACCAGTGATAACCTTGACAATTTTCGTCAAGAACTACGTAAAGTTGACTGAAGTGGCGTTTATGCTTCTCGATGTGCGTACACTGCGTACGAGCTGTTCCCTGACATTTTTAGTACTTGTTATAAGAAACATTTTCCATTCAGTTTCAGAAAGCATCGCGCTTCCCGAATTCGTAAGCCGAGGATCACGAGTGACCTATTTAAAAACATAAAAAAAAAGTTTTCTAACATGTTTTTTAGTTCCGAAGATCCTGGTGATTTCCGAATCTTTAAGCTTCATACTTTCATATTTGAAATATTTGAACTTCATATTTTGAAACGAAACTTTCACCATGCCAAAATGATAGCCGTAAAATCTCGCAAAATTTAAACACTTAAATGGACCGAGAAGCGTGTTCTACACCTGAAGTGCGCATGATCATGAACGGTGCGGAAATCTCTGGTGACGCACTTATCGGTTGTTTTAACGACCATTTCACTACTATGTGTCACCAAACTGCCAGCCTGAACGCATGCTATTTCACTGATGCTCACTGCACAGAATCGATATTTTTGAACCCTACCAATGAAATCGAAATAACACTGCTTTTCCTTGAACTGAGTAACAGTAGTGCCTGTGATGCTGATGGCCCATCAGGTACGTGCTTGACATTATTTCACCTGTTCTTGTTCATCTTTACAATATCTGTCTTTAACAAGGCCAGTTTCCGAAAAGAATGCAGGTGGCAAAAGTGCTTACACTGTTCAAAAAAGGTACAAGGCAAGGGAGGGGGTAGCGTTCGCGCTGCCCTAGCTCATTTCGCTGTTGTCATTTTAGAATAACATTCGGGCTGTGATACCCTAAGATGTCACTGTTATGCAGGTTATATTATAGTGTAACTGCCCTACTAATATGTGTACGTTTTACCGGAAGAGATCTTAGGGAGCGGGACGTATGAAACAGGCCGTAAGTACAAAACGTCAACTCTTCAACGCCGTATTTCTATGACACTCTTAGCGACTGAATTCGAACGCCTGAATTGGATTTTTTCTTTTGATAATTCACACGTTTTTTTTTTCGTCTTTAATCACTATCGGCACTAGTCCCTATCGCGCACTGACGGGCACTTTTTCAAGAATTATCTTAATAGTTGGAGCCTCCTCTGTGCATCCTATCGGGGAGAGAAGAAGGAGGCTGTGAAGGAGGGTAAGACGCTCAAGATGATCGTACGCACAAAAAGCATGTCATATTGATTAACTAATCCATCCTTAATAGACCGGAAGTTAGAAGCGTGCCTCGTAAATGCCACTGACCAGTGATATCGCGTTATGACCGATCCTATGAATCCTAAGCTCGTCGCGGAGAATGTGGCCCTCCGGGTGGTCGCAAGAAAAAAAAATGCACGAATATTCTGCCGACAGACACAGACGAGGGTAGCTTGGGGTGAATAACAGTTATGTTCGGTTCGAGCCTACCAAGAAAGTTTTATTCTGCATGTTTAATTCTGTGCTGAGGTATGCTATCGAAAGACGCGCGGAAGAATGCTTCACATTCCACTACGAACGCTCAGTGTCGAGGAGAGTAAGCGTACAGTCCACGACAGGCTCCCTTGCCAATGCCTTCAGAGTGCTGCTTTCCCTCACCCTCGCCATCGTCAACTGCTGTGCCGATGCTAACCTCGCCATGCGAGGGTGGAGGCAAACGAGGGAGGGCGCCTTTGTGAGGAATGCCTCCGTCCGCCATAGCTGCCTCAAAAACAACGCTGCTCGAGTTACTTCCGGTCGCGCTGAAGGTGGCCAGCGTCGCTCATTGCATCTGCAATCCCTGTCGCCACCAGCTTTATTTTTTATTCATCCTGGGATTGTTCCCGCGCGAAGCGCTGCTGCGACGCGTCCGTACAAGGCAACGTCGCCGGCTCCGTCGGCGGGCGCGCAGCCTCCGGTTTCGCGGTATATCCTTTCTCCGCCGGCCGTCGAGAACCTCCGGTAAAGGCAGCCTTCAGTTGCCGCTGAGGAGTCGAAGCGGCGTCACTCGGTCCCTTTCGGCGGACAAGCGTGGCAGTTGCGCACGCTGTTGTCACAGGCAATGAAGGTTCTCGAAATGCTGGCTTTATGCATCCTGCTGCCGTTGGTGCTGACCGGAGGCCGGTGCGTGGCGATCGACGACACCGACAAAGGGCCGGACAACGCCACCGTGCCACGCCCCTCGCCTGGGCCCGGTAGCACCGCCGGCGACGTGGCAAGGTTGCGGACGGCTGCCGACGCTCTCCCGGCGAGTCCCGAGTACAACATCAGCGGCTCCGAGCCAGGCTGGAGCACCGATCTTGTGGGAGAGCCGGTGGCGGAAATCATCTTGGTCAGACACGGGGCGTCCGACTTTGCCACTGAGACGGACGTGACGGAGGGCATCAACGAAGTGGCCAACGTGAGCCGAAATCCCAACTGGCTGCTGGAATACCTCAAAAAGAAAGCCCGTGCAGCAGCCATGTTTCAAGACGGCAAAACAAACGGCACAGCGGCAGCGAGGAAGGCTGATGACGTGGTAAGAATAATTACTTGGTGAGCTCAGGGAGCGGCTGATCGCCTCTCTGAGGACGTTCCCTCTCTGTCTTACTGTCGCTCTTGTTCGTGGTTTCGCCTCTGAATAACGCAGCGAAAAATGAAAATGCGTACATGCTCGAAGTTAAACGGTGGCTACATGACGGTCATTCATTTTTCTGCCTTGTAACTGCCTTTGGCGCCCAAAGAAGGGTAGCGTGCAGCTTTTGTTAACTTTAACTAATACTCAGGAAATTACTCGTAAATTTGTGAGAACGGAACTCAAGGAGTGCTTCCTCTGGTGCTCGCTTAATGTGCGCAGGATGATTTTTTGCCTCATAAATTAATTGAAATATGAACTACTAAAGCGCTCCAGATCCCTGAAAAGTTTCAATTTCAAAGTTCTCGTCAGTCAAAGGAAACAGCTGCCAAAAATTCTTAAGGCAAATGTAATCTGAAGCATTTTTTTTTTTGCTTTGAATAAGACGCGCGAAAACTTAGTATGGAGAATGCGATTGTAGTAGCTAATGTGCGCTGATAGCGACTAGGGTGGCGCCACCTTGGGCGCGCCATTGCAAACAGCCGCTGAGCGAGCGCCACCGTGCGTGGAATGTTCAAAGCCGGGCTTCATGCCCCACCCATATTGATCTCCTAATATTCCTTTCAGGGCGTGGGAAACATGTTTGCAAGGCCGATCTGCCGTAACGATTTCACTGTATTTGCGTATGTCTCGCCTTTAATCATTGGCTGAAGCCAAGCCCTGCTGTTGAACTTGAGCCAATAGGGATGAGCGAACATGGGGCGTGGCGTCGCTTCTGCCAATGAAGGACGAGAAATACAAAAATGCAACAGAATCAATTGTAGAATCAGTGGCCAGTAAAGTTGCAGTCACAAAAAAAAGTGACTCCACGGAGATCTCTATTGGTGCTTTAGAATTCCTGGTCTGAAACTTTTCACACACTTCGATTGGTACAGTAGGTATCCCTTCTTTATGAATTAGCTGATGGATATGCTTCCAACTGCACAGTACAACAACTGATAAATACAAGTTCTCTTTTATCTCATCAATGTGGGTCAATATTTTTAAAATGTTTTAATTAACGAGGAACACCCCGTATATGACCTCAAATATATCTGCTTTGATACGTAAATACATCAGGAGCTGATATGCTCCTAAACTACCTAACGCTTTGACTACGGATGTCAGAAAAGGAGAACGGCTACGCAAAAGTCTCTTCGCGGCGTGTTGGCTGTGCGCTTGCGGCTGTTTGAAGGCACACGTTGTCGTGCTGGCGTGACGTCGACTTTAACAAACGGGAAGCCATTGTCATGCACAGGCAAGGTTTCCTTGGTTTCTGTGCTAGCCAGCCAGATCAGTCCGTTTCAGCAGGTCAAGCTCTCCTAATTCCCTTTCTTTCGTAGTCTCATTGAGCTTTGTACTTGCTTCGCACTCGTAGTGCTAATTGGTGCGTAGTGCATTCGCAGTGCATTGCGTTCGTACTTCACACTCGTAATCCTTTAAAACAGCTGCAAGCGTACGGCTGGCGTGCACGGCATCTAACTTTTCGCGTGCTCCTTGCAATAGTTTTGTTGACTCTACCAAGTTCACGCTTACTTTGGTCGTTAGCTGCGTTGGCTAAAAGCGAGAAGTAGATGCGGGCATTGTTTTTGCTGTTCTACTTATCGTTCGGTGTGAGTGCCTTTAACTGTACGTAGTTGCCTTGCTCTGTTTGAAACCGGTACCAATTAGAGGTGAGACCTGTTGTTTTCATCCAACAGAAAGGGAAACCTGTGCCGAGAAACTCCCGTCAACATTATGCCAGCCGGACCCCGTGCGCGCTTGCTCGAAAGAGCGCCTTGCATGCCTGGTTTGTATCGCCCAAGTCTTCTTCTAAGCCTTTGAGATATCGAGCAGCAGAATAGCGGCAAATATATCTCAACAAAGCTTAGTTCTACAACAATAGCCGAGTAAAAGAAACAGCTGGTCTCGGCCGAAGCACACTGTCTTGTGAAATGTCTCCTATAACGATTGCAGCGAAAACTAGAGACAAGCTTAGACAGAAATCAAGTTACTTGTACTTCATTCTGGTTTTTTAAATGCAAATTAGGCGATCTATTAACGTTATCCATTTTGACTGCTGATGGACAGGGCAGCGGAGGACCTCTCAAATCCTGAGGCCCAGACAGCTTCTTTTTAAGTTGACTTCAGCAGCTGAGAAGTCAATTAGCTAAATGTTCACGAGCAGTGCATGTTTCTAGGCTTGATGGTTCATTACTCAAGGAATTATTTAGGCTGTTGTTCGAAAATATAACTCTTTCTCTTGAATAATTCGCCAGGTAAGCTTACTTTCATTCGGAAAGCAAAAATAAAGTAACTAAAAGAAAAACTAAAATGTCACTTTTTTGTGTTCAATAATGCTCGATGGCACCAGTGTACTGCCGATGAACTTCATTAATGCAGACATATCGCATCATTCACTACCAACACCTCTCCAACACGGGAACTTGAGTCACCACAGTAGAGCTCTTTTAGTATATTTCTTGTCGGTAACGAGAAAAGTAAGCTCTGTGGTAACCATCTGTGAGGCGAATCCGGGACGTATGAACAGGAGTCTAACAGCTGCTAGAAAAAGTTCTAATTCTAAAAAAAAAAAGGCTGAGCCGTGGTCTGAAAATAATGAATCTGGTTTTGGACTAAACCGCTATTTTTGGTCGTCTTAGTGAACTGGCTCTCTGTTTGGAGCATTTGCATGGTCAATTAAAGTGCAACGCAAACGGAGTGCGCTGCTTCTTTTACTGACTGCGTCCCCATGTGCCGGTGCCAGGAGCGCAGAGACTATAGTGGGACACCCGAGAAAGAATTGAATATAAAATGTCCCAACCTGTGCCACTAGGCATAACGGGCAAACGACCAGGGTTCAGCAGCACTGGGTTGCTTTTGTAGTGCAGAGTAGTCGAAAAGCAGAAAGAACGCACTTATGTTGTCCCAAATATAACAGTCTATAGGAGGGTCACCTCAGAGGAAGGAGGCACGACACGAGTTTGATTGCCCGCTGCCACTCAAAACTGTTCTACGATGGGGTACTGCGGTCGTGCAGAGTAAACACAATGGCAGTAACCTTCAACTGGCGTCAGATTGTACAGCCGCCGAAGGCACGGGGAAAAGCGTATTTTCTCACTAATCCTTCTTCTCACAAGCACGTGCGTGAGCAGGACAGTACGGGACAGTTCGTCTCCACCGGTGGTTAAGAATGCGCAGCCGCTCCCGCAGTGTGCAGGCGCCGTCCTGTTATATAGTATTGGGCCGCTAAAAACAGCCATCCTCTTATCGTTGAAGAGAACATAAGCGACACATGACGACGTCGTGTCGCACACGTGTTAACGTGTTCACGAAACACACGGCGAATACAAGCTGCGACATGCCAGTGAATAGAGTCGATGCGTCCTCTCTCCAACTGCGGATGGCAGGCGCAAGACGTGTGTGAGGAAGAGAGAAACGCAATGGCGGGAATGAGAGTGCGCGGGGCCTGCTATTGGAGCGAATTTGTTTCCTTGCTAGTAAGTGTTCGTGTCGTTGCATACTTCTCTTCGGTCCTGATGCTCTGCACTACTTTACCCGCTTTGGAGACAAAACCCCAGCACAGCCGAATCGGAAAGAAAAGATAGGAGCCCCCGAAAAAAGCCCGGCGTACTAGAAACAAAGCCAAAAAGTGTCACTAGCTATGAATGAATCGGTATGCTTGCCCCACTTGTGACCCTTCCGATGTCGTGATCGTTGACTGATAAGGCTCACTTCTGGAAACTTCACTTCCTGGGTTCTTACTACTGAGGAGATCGGCGCGTCCCCTCCTGCGTAGTAGTGGAAGATACCACGCGACACGGCATTTTAACGAAGAGACCCGTGGGGGTTTACCGCATTCAGTTAATATCAAAGGAGCACCTGGTTCCGGCGGCTTGGCGTACTCTGTCAAGCTTAGAGGAAAACAAGACTCCCCAAGGTTGTGACATGTCGGCAGGCAAAACGGGGACCGATTGTTTAATTTCAGAAACGCCAGCTCGGCCCAAAAGGAAGCCGAAAATCAGAAAAAAAGGACATAGGCCCGCCATTGCTGCCTGCTTGCCTAATCTGCAGGATACACCCAAGAGGCACATAATTGAATTTAGCTTTTATGTATGACGTCACATTTGTACACTGTGTTAAGCATACTCATGTGAACGCTGTAGGTGTCAAAGAAATGGCACGGCTTATTTTACTGCGGCCCGACCTTTGACTCACACTCGTGCGCGCGAGCCGTATGATCGGCGGTCCAAGACCGTGGCCATCAGGGAGGCTGTACAGAGCCTAAGCTGCCGATTGACGGCATGTCGCGCCAGTGTAAGCACGGGGACACGCCCTCAACGCGTATGATTCCAGCGTTAGGGGACGCAGTCTGTACAGGGAACCGTGCGCTCCGCTTTTCGCACTTCAATAAATTTCGGCGTAATGTGAGAGCAGACTACTGAGAGAATATTGGATAACGACGATTGCATTCGCAGTTTCTTTTTTTCCCCTTCGCGTTTGCACGTCTCCATGCGCAGTATGACCAAGGGGTAGCCCGCCAATGTGGGTTTCAATTTATCCTGTCGTTTAGCGCATGGAGTAGAGGATCCAGTAGCGAGCTTTAGGCTCTTCAGCACACTCTTCAGGCTCTTCAGTGCATGGATCACAGTAGAGAGATCAACAGGCTGGTTAAGGGTTTTGGAGCGCTGTGAGCGAAATGTTAAACGCGGCTGGTCTGTTAGGAAAATGGTGCTCGTGCTGTTTCCTCTTGCATGCATCTGCGGCTGCTCTGGATGGCGAACACTTTTTTGTGAAACTCAGTTCCAGCTTCAAAACTTTCGCTTTCTTGGCTCCGCAAAGCACAGCTGGAGCGCTGTAGACAAGCCTGCTCGTGACTGCGCGTGCTAGAGAAACTATGGTCGTCCCAAGGCCCAATTCAGAAATATCGGTAAAATTCTCGCTGAAGACAGCTAAATATTTATGTGAGAGAACCGCTTCTAATTAGCGCCAAGAAGTGTGGGCTCGAGAAGCGTGTCACTAGCCAGTCGTTTGTCGCGACCCGCAGCGATCGCAGGTCACTGCGGTGTCGCTGTCAGCAGAGTCTGCGGATGGCGCGTCGGAGACTCCCGGTCACAGCGTGGTGGGGGCTGCGGTGCCGGCTCGAACCGAGACGACCAAAGAGTGCGCCGGCAAAGCACGTCGCAGGAGCCAGCGGCGCCTCTCGTCCGCCGAGCGCCAGGTGCTGCCGCTCCCGCGCTTGCTCACCAGAAAGGCGGCGTCGCGCAAGAGCGGCCGCAGCGCGCTGCGCAAGGTCAAGGTGGTGCTGTCGCGGGGCAACCGCACAGTCCGCATCAGCCGCGGAAACCGCACGAGCCCGGCGTCGACGCCGCCATCGCCGCTGCTGCCGCCGCCACTTGTGAGCAAGACGCCGTGGGCCGACGAAGACACCCTGACGCTGCGCGAGCGCGGCTGCCTGCCGCTGGAGACGAGCCCCGCGGTGCCGGATCGCTCCACGTGCCCGTTCCGCTTCATCACCAGCTTCGACCGGCGCCGGCTGCCGCGGCTGCTGACGAGCGTACGCTGCATGTGCCCCGGCAGCCCGTGCAACACGCGACGAGGATACCGCTGCCTCGAGATCAGCAAGCCGGTGAGCCTGATGCGACGCGTGGGCAGGATGTACGTGGACCAGCTGGAGGAAATGCCCGTGGCCTGCGTCTGCGCCTACGTCGGCCCAAGGGTCCGCGGCCGCAGCCCTTGAGGGCGCCGCCGCGGTGCTTGTCTTCGAACAAGCTGCTTGGCTGAGAAGCTCGTTTGTGTGTTTTCGTAGTGTACTGCCTCTGTAACCTCAGATCATGCAATAAAGAAAGCAGTGTAGTTTTCGTCAACCTTAAAGCGCATAGTGCCGTTAATAGTGAGTGGAGTCACGGATTGTTCCAAGCGATGGAATCTCCGGACAACTACTGAACATAATTGGTGAACGCACGGTATGCGCAGTTCTGGCTGTCTGTATGCGAAACCATAGGCTCTTCAAGAACGTTCTCGCGTAAGTTAGAGCCTTAAAATATTTGTTACTCAGCGTGTATATGGGCCCATTCACACTTGCGAGTTGCAAAGGGCTTGCGACCGGCAGTCGCTTGCCACCAGGCAGCAGCTCCACAATACCGTTGTTCACACTTGCAAGCACGACCAGCGGGTCGCCTTCTCGTTAGATTCTCGTTTGAAGCGAAAACTCGTTGTTTGCGCGCTTTCGAGAGTTTCGTCTGCTTTGGCCGCGCCTCCTACACTCGCGCTCAGTCTTCCAAACTGCTTTTCGCAATGTACCACGACGACCTGACCGAAGAGGAGGATGTCGGGGCGGTTTTGGTGTGCACCGCGGTCGTTTACGCGTCATGATGACAGGGGCGCGCTTCTCAGGGCCGGCCTGCCAGTCTGTACGTCGGCCGCCGGCGTCAGAAAAATGCGCTAATATTGCTTGTTCGCGTTCATATCAAGCCCTTGGGTAGAGGAATGTAAAAAATGAATCATTTTTGAAGATCGGTGGCCAATACCGAGTTGCTGGTAGAAGTGATAACTGCGACACAAACAAATTTCTTCCCATAGCCGCTTTGCTGCTGCCGCGTAATGCGGCTGGACTGTTGTCTGCTAGCCCCGCTGCTGAAAGCGTCGCGGAAATCGAGCATATCTTGATATTATTATGAGAGGGGTTCACAATAAAGGGGTGACGAAAGTAGCATCTTAATTCCTCGCGCTGGCCAGGATCCGAAGCGCCCTCAGCTGCGGAATCGATGTGAAACCGGCTAGGCTTAGCGACGATTAGGGCAGCCAGTGAGCAGCGCAGTTCGTCGCCCGGCGTGCCCGCGAGCGGTGTCATTGCCGAAAGCTCGGCTCGCTCGCTGATTGGTTCAGTGGTTCGCGACTCGCAGTCGCAAGGCTGAAAAATCGAGCAGTGAGCGACTGGCCTGCGACTGCCGCTTTCCGATCAATGCGACCGTTTGCGACTGTCGATTTTCGACCGAAACGGTAGTGCGACTTCTGCGACTCGCAAGTGTGAATGGGCCTTATGCCTTCAACTTCTGTCTACTATTGACCGGTGACGCTGGTCGACCGATTACTGCTACTCTTCTTCTTTTTTAGAATGCCGGGCAGAGAGACTACTGACCCATTATTTTCTATTATGCTATTCATCATCAGGTGGGAGTCTCATTACGATGTAGAGTCAACATTATTTGGAACTCTGCGACAGGGGCCAGAATAATTGTATGAAAAAAAAAAGAACGAAAAGTCACTGACACGGCGCTGCCATTCAACTTGGTGTTAACTTTTAACCGTTAGTACGTAGCATTCTTGGGCATGTTTTTGCCATGAACCAAACTAAATTTTGCACGAACACTGCAGATTCTTATTCTCTCCAGTCACTTAGTCTGCACAGTCTTCCCAGCAGACACTTTTTCTCTCCAGTCTACACTCTACAGCCCCATTGCTTCGTCCTGTCAAGCTCGTTTTGAAAGTTGGCAGATGAGACACCTTGGTCACGAATCATGAAGTCGGCTGTGTGAAGCACCTTTTGCACCCTGTTTACTTATATACGATTTTCAGACTTTGCAGCTCAAGGAGCGCTTGATGTTGGGCTATATTGTCACGTAACGGTGGCACGGCACTCAGTCAACCAGATAAGGTGGCCTGCATAAGGCGCACCACATCAGGCAATCGCCGCCACTTTCCTGGTGTGGGAGAGAACTCGAAGAATTCGAATCGCAGCAGACCGCAAGAAGTGACTTGGGAGGGATGTTTTGAATTGAAGGTTTAGACATCTGAGGAAAGTGGTCAGAAGCGACTCAGCGCATAGATAGGCAGCAGCTACACAGTGGGCGTGAGCGCAACGTATCATGAAAACAAAGGCTTTTCTTTTTCCTCCTTAAACTTGACTCCTCTTCCTCGTTCTAAACTAAGCGAGCGCGAGTAAGAATTTGTGAATGAGGTTACACTCTCAAGATATCATTTTGTAGCTGGTGGGTGTGTAAGGCGCCTTTAAAAGGCGAGCAAATACACACGCTTGCCGAACTTGCCTGTTGTTCGCTTATCACCAGCTAGCCCAACTACAGACTGCCATCAAGTACGTTTTAGTGGTCCAGAAGCGAGTGAGTTTTCCACTAAAAAGTTTTCCACCTTTGACGAGAGACGAGATAGGCTTCGTGATGACGCGACGACACCGGAGCTTAGGGGCAGCGCTAACCTGCTATATTCATCAAGCGACCATTTGACGGAGTAAAAAAAAATGCTCTTAGCAGGCAACTGCAGAGGTTATGGTGGTAGGCTAATACCGGCCGGTCGTTCACAGCGCAAATACCGATCGTTACTAAAATACCAACACTCGGCACTGTTTCCCATCTTTCTTAGGCATGCTCACCTGGCTTAGCAAAAATGGGAGGCGAAAAAACCAGGAAGCGTCGGGTGCTTAGAGAAGAGCCTCCGAAGGAGACAGCCGCTGCGAGCAGTCGAAACAAGCGGGGAAGCTTCGGCGCTCGCTGGGCGCGTACCGCTTCGACTGAGCCCGCCTTGTCAATCGATCTCTGTCACGTCGTCGGTCTGTATTATTCGGGCCGAGTCGTTCTTCGCCGCCCCGCGGGAGAAATAGTTATCGATGCCCGCAAACAAATGATGCATCGATGTACGTTAGCGCAGATGATGTCGCGGAATCTTTCGACGCGTCGCACCCAAGATCGATCGGGGACACCTTGCGACACGCGATTCGGTTCTCGACTCGCATCGCCTTTTCTACTCTGCCTGTTGTACGTCCGATTCCTCCCTGACAGCGGACCTTTTGTGCGGCGGTCGTGCTCCTGCAGCTGTCATGGGCAGGTACTCTGCCGCCATTTGGCGCGTCACCTTCGTTTTGGCCCGGCCCAGCCTGCTGTTTGCCTTTTATTTTTCTTGCGAGCACTCTGAACGTATCTTTATTTCCTATACGGTTAGGAATGAATAACTTGTCCGCTTTATTCATCTTTCCTTTATTCAGTTTGCTGTGCTGGTCTTTTCTTCCTGGTATTTCTTTATGCCGCTGCTCCGAAAGAGCGCGGTATAGGTTGGAAGAAACGCCCGTGTTTCGCCCTGTTTTCAGCTTATCGCAAGCGTTTGCCAAAAGTAAAGGATCAACTGGCAGCGCGGGGCTCTTTGGAAAACGCCAAATTGACGACGGAGCTGCCTGCCATCCGAATGTCGAGACGGATGCAGACACGAAAACGTGACGCCATGCAGACCAACTCGAGAAAAACCGGAGGAGGGCGCATGGCACATGGAAAGCGTAGCATTAGAAGCGTTTGGCAGCGGAACCCTTACTGCCTCTTTATTTTCGTTTTGTGCGCAAGGAGGCGTGAATTTTTTATGGCAGCAGACAGACTTGCCTTTTGCGTTGGCCTTTTTTTTTAAATCATTGCTCGTGGACAGAAAGCAGACCTTGTGCAGTGCAGAATCTTTGAGGAAGCAGTAGAGCAGATTCGGAGGAGCATTCGCCAATCTTTGGATGTTCACGTCCTTTCCGCTGGATGGGCGGATGACGGAAGTACGGATAAATTAATGGGAATGTAACACAACGCGGATAATTTTTAATGGGTGCCGCCCGAAGGTGTACCTAAGTAAGGAAAATAATAGAAATATGAATGTAAATGTAAACTGGCAACAAAATCAAAGTTCTAGTCACTGTGGACAGGTTTAAGGAGGCATACATCGAAGTAACGGTTCATTTTAAGTCACGTCTGTCTACTTATTCCTCTTTCCGCACTTGATTGTCTTTCTGTCGGCATTAACGGAACTGGCAACGTCAAACGGAAAATATAGGCATGATGAAGCAAAAAAGAGAACAACGGGAGAACAACGCCGTTATTTAATACGAATGGTTTCAAAAGGAAATTGCCAAAGTCAAGCCAGGGCTAAGGGCAGGCCATGCACGATGTTTCTGTTTAAAACAAGATTCCCCCTCGAGAAGTTAGGAGCACGACGGGAAGCATGCCCGTCCGGAAAGGCGGCAAAAGATTCGGTGATGGCGTGAGTTTGATCTACATTTAATGGCTTTCCTTTTTTTTTGCTTTTTATTAGTGCAAAATGCCAATCCGGCTTTTTTTTTTTTTTTTGGCCTATTGGAAGCATCCGAAGAAGGAGAGCTCTTACTGTCCTTTCTCTCTAAACTACTGGGTATGCTGCTGCCGCTGTGCGTTAGTAGGTGTCTTTACAGTTCAAGCACACGCCGCTAATTACACGTACCGCCTAGTCACGCTTTCATGTTGCAGAAGCACCCAGACCCGTTGCGCAAGCAACATTCTCGGTCTCGGGACAAAGGAAAGCGAATGACGCTTGGAGGCCGTTTTTCTCTCTCCTCGCATGCCTGCTTAGTTTCATGCGCTCTTTGTCATTGTGCATTGTTAGTCTTGATGGAGAGCTTGACCGGCAAACAGTCATTTTAATGCGTAAGCATTGCATGGTTTCGTTTGCGGTTTCGTGTCATCACGAGCTTGTCCGCACGATTACATCCGAACGAATGTGTTTATGCGAAAAAAAAAAATGGTACCATCGAATAGAGCATCAAAAAATCTTGTACGGGAAATTGGGGGGTGGAGGTGGGGTAATTATTTAAATAATTAGAGCCAAAAATGTCCAAAAAGTGGGCCTAGCTTGTGCGCACGATTACGTCCGAAAGAATGCGTAGCGCCAAATTTGAAAACGAAGCGTGGCGCAAAGTTTGAAAACTCAGATGGTCAATTGATGAAACTTGATTAAGTAAGAGAATTAATTGCGGTGTCGATAAGGTATCGGTAAGGTATCGATAATTGATCGAGAAGTGATCGACTTCCAGTTTATGGTCTCGACTTCCGGTCACGAGTCTCTGTTGACGTGAAAAGTGTGGAAGTGTTACGGCGACGTCTTGGTGTGACGTCATAATATGTGACGTCATAAAGTGCGACGTCAAGCTTACGCATTTCTGCAATGCAGGTGCCGCAGTGACCTCTAACGCTTTTAGTTCTGTATCTGTACGCTCATCAAACGTGCTATCGGGGGAGTGGAGAGTGCTCCTTAAGTCTGTGAGCGCCTGCACGGTCAGTAGTGTCCCTTCACCAACTGTCTGGAGCATGCCGCTGTGTATAAATAGGGCAGACTGAGCCGCCTTTGTTTCCATGCGAATTTCGCCGTATTGAAGCTCAAATGTTGAAAGAACCATTGAGCATAATCTGGAAAGAGATAACCAAGAAATCAGCGCAGAAAGTTTAGGCAAAACACGTGGTTGCGTCTCCTGTGCTCCTTATACGTTTCAGAGGCATGAAGTCAACCGTGCAGAAGGCGCGCAAGAAAACTCTTGGTTCCTCTTCTTGATGATTATATTCTGGCTAAACTGTTGCACAGAAGACACGTTACAAACACATGGCTACAAATTATCGGTGGGCTTTATATTGCATATACAATATACCTGCATTCGGCAGCATTCGGGCCGTTGTCGGCAGCGACCATTGTTACTCCGCTTACCAGTCACAGCACTAAGCCACACCATTCTTTTATGCTTGACTACCTAAAACAAGTTAAAGGCATCGAAATTCTTGAGGCTATAATTTCTTTTGAAGGTTAGCATCTAGTTTAGGTAATAAGAAAAATCTTTAAAAAGAGCCTACTTTTTTGTCGTTTCTCTCTGGCGGTCCTGAATTTGAACGGAGCTTTACTCCAGACTTAGGTTGCATCCAAGTATAGTTTGTGTGCGTGTGATTTCGTACTTGCGAGCGTGCGTGCGTGCGTGCGTGTGCGTTCGCGCTAGGAACGGGAGAATAATAAAACAAAAAGGCCGCGGGCAGCATAACAGCCTGGCTGTGCGGTGCATGCATGACGGAAGCCAACAGTCACCGAAAGCGAGGAGCATAGGAGATGCCTTTTTTTATTTGTAGTGTTCATCAATGGGAGATTAAGAAAAGCAGGAAAAAATACAACCACATGCCGCCAGTAGGATCCGAGCCCACGACCTCCGAAATTCGCGTCGGGCGTCCTACTCTCTATGCGGTGGACACCTGAACTATCCGGCGGCTTAAGAATGAGCAGAGGAGAGATACAGTACGGTGTTTGCAGGGAAGCAACGACTACAGCCCAAGTTGGCGCCGAAGGAGGGAAGTTTCACTGAATCGTTAAAAGGGTAAGGCACCATTAATAATATTTAAACAACATCATTTGTTTTAGAAAATCTACCTGGCCACGACCTTGGTTATAGCGACACGCGACAAAAAAAGTTAAATTATTCATTGCGTGTATTTTTATTTAGACCACGAGGGTAAGTAGGAAGTATCTTCTCTACGTTGCCGCGTCGGGAGCAAGTGAGACACCGCCGCATGGGATTGGGCTCACTCCGACCTTGGGCACTGTGGAGAGATTTTCGAGGGAGAAGAGGTGCGTACTTTTTTATATTATGGTGATGATGATGATGATGGTGGATTTCAATGGCACAAGTGCAGCTGAGCCAAACAGTGCCATGGCACAAGGTGCTTTCTGTCTACACAAGGTAGGGTCAGGGATACATTTTCTAAGCAGTTCATCTCAAAGGAGCCGAAAACCAGGGTAGGGGAAAGCTCGTACCCACGTGTCACCGGTGGGTGCCCGGTGGCACTGAGGATCGAACCTCGCACCTCCCGCATGCAAGGAGGATGCTCATGCCACTAGTCTGCCGCTGCGGTTACTTTTGATACTATAAGAACGATGCATATTTAGTGATCTATTCAGCCTGATTCTTTTTACCGCATTCCTGTACTTGTCTCCGATTGTTGATTGCCCTACCGATACTTTCATGACTGAAACAAAATAGTTCAAGCACTTATCTGTCGCACACACTGGCGCATAATGTGGTAAGTGTATCATCAGTAGCCTAATATTAGCTGATGCATATTCCTTTATACGCTCCATTTTTTATTTGATGCAAGTGGGCGTTGCGAGCATATTGTATACTAGTAACTGGCTACTGATTCTGTCGTAAACATAATTTGAAAGTAATGCTTTTTTTTTTCGAAAACACAGTTGTCTACATACCTACTCAGGCGAGCTTTTATCCATGAAGTGCTATAGTGCATTAAGGAATTGGACCATTTCGAACTAACGACATCGGATAGAAAAGGCTGACGTTTTGTTGGCTGAAGGTTAATACAAATCAATCCAGCAGAATCCTCGCACACATAGCCCTATATACATCAACCATATAGTCCTAGCGTTCTATGCGAAGCAGACGAAATAAACGGAGGGTTTTTTGTTTGTTTTTTTTTTCATCCGAATGTGCTCTCTAGAGTACTTTCAGTGCGGTACCCGCTGCGGTGTTTCAGTGAATGGGCGGCCTGATGCTGTCCGCGGCGGTCCTGTCTCGGTGGCGCAGAAATGCAGAACCGCCCATGTACCAAGGCTTAAGAGCTGTTAAAAATACCAGTTTGGCGAAACTAACTACGACCCCTTTTGGACGATATCTCATAGCCGGGTTGGGGCTTACTTCAAAGACAGCGTCGACAATGCTTAAAAGCTACAGACTTTCATCTGGCTTGGACTCTTACTCTCCGTGTTTCTGACCTGTAGTTTTTGAGGAAACAGCGGGCGCGGTCTTACTTATTTAGAGAGGCTTTGGATTCACTATTTCGATGAACCAGTCTAACTACGGAAGTATGAAGCTAGGTCTGCTGCATCTAACAACCAAGAGAGCTTCCTGACGCTAAACAACCTCCTTGCGATTCTGAGAGTCCCGTATTGAATAGCATGTGAACTCAACAAAAAAAGTTATCTACTGATAACTCCCTTCGATCCTAAGAACCCTTCTGCTGCTAGTACGGTAACTGAGATCCGCTACCCTACTTCCTCGCGACAGCTGCATTTATAATGTAGCGGTTGCTGGTCGGTCAGAATTTGTTCTTCTCAATGGGAAGCTGAAATCGCTTTTTTTGTTTAAAATTCGATGGGATTGAAGGATTGGAATGCACGAAGCTTCTAGGTACAGCATACCAAGTAGTTTAGCTTTAGCATTTAAAATGGTGACGTCATTGCCGAGTAAAACCGCGGCATTGTTCAGGCTTCTTCTCAGCGCGTCTCAGAAGTGCGGAGAAACTCATAATGGCCTCAACGTCGCTGAAATTTTATATTTCTGCTGCATTCGCCAAAATGCTGCCGTGCGTCGTCAGATGACGCCTAACAACACTTCGTGGTCTTTACATTCGGTGGCGTTGAATTTTTTTTCAAGGAACCATTCCTTCACTGGAAATGTAGCGCCGTTGTACAAGACGCCATGACTGCGGCCGCTGCCCGCTTCTGTGCTCTGCGGAGAAGCATACACGCCGACGCGTCTTTAATTCGGTGATTATGTCTTCATTTCTGATGCTTGCACAATACGTCTTGACATGCTTTGCCCTACAAGCTAGTCGAATACCGAAACTTCTTCGGTTCGTCTTTAAGTAGCAACGAAACTACTTTTTTCCTCTCTTTACACCAGCGTGGAAAGAAGCCTATTTCAAAATAGGCGCCTCTGTAAACAGCTGAACACATGTCGTCTATCATGTGTTCCTAATGAGAACAACACAAAACAAAGTCAGCAATTGTCGAGGGGAGCCTCGGCCCTCAATCCACGCTATCCACGCCTTCTCATACGTTCTAACTGAAAAGTACACTCGCATGAAGATGCTGTCTGTCTCTCAGGACTTCTGTTTGTCCTCACGCTCAATTATCTCAATAATAAAAATAATTTGTATATTTCCGTCGCCAGTGCATAATGGCTGAGAGGGTGAGTGTAGAAGCGATTGCCGCTTGACGAGGTTCCAGTCCTTTTTACAGGAAGGAGTGGCATCCGACGGCCATTCTGTCACTTTAGCATATACATTCACAGAACCCTTACACATTTCGCTATGCAGTGAAAAAATAAAAATAAATTAAGAAAAGGAAGAGTTGAGACAACAGGCATGAGCATGTCATCATCATAAAGAGACAAGTACTACTGGGAACAGGAGAAAGCATAAAAACAAAAACAAAGATAACCCACTTTTGAAACGGTCACACTTGGTGAACAGGTTTACAGATGCATGATAGCGAAGGACTAAGAAGAGGAAGTTTCATGAAGAAAGTAGTTCAGGAGTTTCGAATGACCAATGCTTTCTGCGACAATATTTGCATCAATTAATGTATTAAGGAGTTATGAATTTTGAAATGCTACCATTTGGCGTCTATAGTTTGTTCTTACTGCCTGATGGCATGGATATGTATCGTGAAATAATCGAATTCGGGCTAATTCAGGTATATTACTTGAACATCTCCTTTAATATCTTTTATTGGTGCGCAGTAATCTGTAAGAATAGTGATTAAATACGTTGGTAATTATGTGACTTTAGTTTTTAAGTTTTTAGTATCGAGTCTATTCGGAAAGTTAAAACTTCAGATGTACGAAATAATGCATGTTACAGTAACAGTCTTGCACTTTGCTGGAGACAACTTCACATACGGGACGTAACTCCTGTAGATCAGGAGGTCTTCAATACTACGTGCTTTACGTGGTCGTCGCGCGGCACATTTTTCGGGAATATTACTCCATTTGACCTGGATGATCTTACCAGTTCAATTTGATCTGTGCTATAAAAAAATCTTACCGTAATCACAGTATTACCTTACATTTTGCATGTCTTACAAGTATTGCCTTATATTTGGCAACATTAATGACCAGGAGGTTCTTATTAAACCACACTTCTATTTCTTTCAGGACGTTTTTCGCATTAACTTGCTACTGGCATCGACAGGTAGGAAGAAATTGGTATTGTCGCACCAATTATGAAATGAGAATTACTTTCTATGCTGACGATGTCATTAGTACACAAGTCAAATAGCACAGACCCCAGAACCACGGCCGCTCAATGTAGAGCGAACTGGGTGCGCCTCCATTGAGCGGCCGTGCCAGAACACTGCCTTAGGGCACACCTCACGAAACGGTTCATAGCGTCTACTTGCAATCATTTTTTTGGACATACTGAATTCTGCACGATATGTACTATCTAATTAAAAGTAGTGTTTTGCCTTTTGTTCCTCAACAAGCAAGCTTTTCGAACAAGCTCCCATGATTTATGCAACCTAAGGCTTCTCGGTAGTCTAAGAAAATTCCCAATACAAGGTTCTTTTTTTTTTTAAGTTCATGTATGTATTCTTTTTGGTGTAGAGGAACAAGTTCTGTAAGAGCAGTTAACCTGGCTTAGAAGCATATGTAGTGACGAAGGCGACTATTTGAAACGTCTCAACAGATTAAAAAAATTGCAGTCTAGTCCGTGCTGCACCTAGGTTATCCCTCTGCAGAATGGATGCATGCTGTTCAATATTTTGATCTCATCCACGCACATGCAACAGCACAAGGAAGGTTGTGGCTGCAGAAACCCCCTTTATGCACCCTTTTAATTACGTCACTTGTATGCACCCACGTGGCAGCAGGATGACATAGTACTTACAACATGTGTACTTGGAATCATCGCCGGGTTCTCGACGGCTCGGCGAATGCATTTATTCTTTATTTAATTTACTTTCTAAAGGCGTCATGCGTTCCAAGTGAGGTCGGCCAAGCGGATGCACGGAACCAGGACTAAGGACCTCCTTGTTCTGAAGACCCTATTTAACCCCTTGCAATGATGAGCTCATTGCCCAGCTGAGGACAAGTCCTACTGGCGAAGCGTCGGCTAACGGACTGAGGCTCCCTCTCGACCCTTTTTCATTTTGTTCCGTGTTGTCAAGAATTTCATGTTCCTACCTCATCTATAGCATAGATCCCTAAATGAAAAAGAAGCCAAAAATTTAACACATAATATTAGTGTTCTAGGAGGTACTATAGTACAAGCAGCAACACACATCTCCGGCAGTCTTCCGGAACACGTCTTTTACAGCAAGAGCTGCAATAGCTTTGTACAAGTCATTTAGTATAAGCTATTTACGGGGTACAACGAAAGCCATGTAACGTGTTACGCATTATTTCGATGGACACCACCGCCACTTCACAGCGCGATTGAGGTGTCGGCTTACCCAGTGAGCTAGTTAAGAACCTTTTCTTGATAAAAACCAGCGGAGTACTTAGACAGCGAATAAGACAACACTGGGGAATAGACTTCTTTGCTTCGTGGAAGCTGGCCCTGGAGTACGTGCGGTGTGCCGGGAACGAGATCGAACCGAAGACCGCAAGCGGAATAAGGCCGAGCATTCACGTGAGCGCAGAGGCGCCAAAACAGGCCTGTGTGACGCCCAACCGGGCAGTCGCCTGTGAAACGTTAAAACGGGCCTGCCACTCCAAACCTCTCGGCCGCTAATGCCAGTATGCTTTCGCTGATTAATACGCTTAGCCGGTAATCTCTAGTCTACGCGTTTTTTAGCTTAATACCTGCGATAGTATTGTCAGGCACCAGTAGCAGCTCTCGATAAAGCAAACATGAAATTCGGGCGGATACACGTTTTATGGAAGCGTTTTTCTTAGAAGGGGCGATCGGAGAGAAGAAATACATCTTGTATAGCGATCTCTCAGCAAATATGCAACTCCTTCGGGCTTCGCAATATCTGACATGACAGTATCCCAAGAAAGATGTTCTTTTTCATTTTTCTTCTTGATACGAAAGGTGAGTGGATATAAGACAAGCTCAGGGCAATCGCTTACGCCTGTCAGGAGAAGAAATGCCTGGTGTTCACATCCCAATGTGTACAGGACAGAAATGAAGCGCGTTCAAATCATGTTGAAATCTCGACGCTCCAGTTTCGCCAACAGTATCGCTTGCTACGCCTAGCTTTAGCGAGCAGTGAAGTAGCGTTTGAGAACGGCGGGCGTAAGACGGGCAATATTGGACGAGGCCACCAATATCGGTTCTCGCAACACGCTACCGTAATTTAAGTTTGCACTCTCTTGCGGGAGCTTATTTCTAGGCGGCCGAGAAAAGGGACGAGAAAAACAAACAGTATTATGCCACTTCAAGGTGTGCAAGGTGCGCGTGCAGGGTATTTCCTCGCAGAACTCTCAACCTTTATCGGAACTGTTTTTCAGGGCTACTGCCAGATTATATTAACAGGAACTGTCACAATAATGTTTTTTTTTTCGTTTTCAGATGACCGCCTAGAACGATTCTTCTTTTCTTCCTTAGGCGACTTTCTTTTCTCAAAAAAATTAATATTTGATCTGTTATTTCCAGCTTTAGAGCCTCTAAATCTTGTCTTTTTATGTCCTGTCGCTATCGGGAAATGACAGGCGCAGTATAGTCCAGCGATTGGTAATATATCAAGTTCTTAAACTTGTGTTTATAAGGGGACAGTGCACGTTAACTGGTTTTCAATTGACTTTTACGTTCAAAGAGATGTTATTTTAGGCTCTGGGTGTTTTTAATTTTACTAAATAACAATAGAAAATCGGAAAAGCCCAGACTCCGTGCTTGTGTGTACCGTCTCTGCCAAAAGGAACCAGGCTGCACGGTTTGCTTCTCTAACGATCAGAAGGTCTTGGAAGGTGAGGTCGAGGGTTATCCTAACCTTACAGAAATTTAGAGCATGAGGGGTGGCATAAGTGCTCCACTGAGAAGCTAACCATGAATTCTAGTCACTTTTTGTAGAGACGGCACGTTAGATCATCATTAGCAGCTGTCAATGGGTGGGTTCCTTCTGTAGGTATATTTGATGTCCAATGTTCAGTTAATTTTACGTTTTCATAGGCGCGCTAATGCTGTGGTATCCAAGGGGCATGCTGCGCTCATATATGGCTGTATTAGGTCTTATATCTGCATGAGGGGACCACGCATCCTATCTTCTATGAGCTATAGTGGCAAGAAGCGAGATGACGATGTTTTTTATTCATTAATGCGAAAGCATTACATGCCTCATTAGCGAAAAAGCCGGCGTCCGTTGTCGTCCATGGCACGAAATTCGCATGATGCAGTGCACCGGTTACTATGTCAAAATATATGCAAGCAAATTAAAGATAACGTACTATGACTCATGAAAGTAATGACTCGTAGTCATAGTCATGACTCATGAGTCAAGCATTCTGCAATGTTCATGACACAGCACTTTACAAGCAGCGTAATGTAAGGTGCACAGTAGTAGTAGTAGCAGTAGTAGTAGTAGTAGTAGTAGTAGTAGTAGTAGTAGTAGTAGTAGTAGTAGTAGTAGTAGTAGTAGTAGTAGTAGTAGTAGTAGTAGACCTTTATTCGGCCATAATTTACAGGCCGAGCATGTCGACCGCCTAGGCGACCAGAAGTCGCTTTTCTTCCTCCCCTTCAGCGCCAAGCTAGTCGAGCCAGATGGTGATGGATAGAGAACGTGGGGGGTAGGAACCCGACTGTTGAGCAGCCGGGCAACACAACAGGCAATGGGCAGGATCCGCATAGATGCATAGAGTTTGTACAAAGTATCTGTAGTCATGACGGGTGGTCAGAGTGGCGACTCATGGCTCATCATCACTCGGCAACGCAGCGTAACTCAGCACTTTAAAGTAGCTTAAGGTAAGGTGTATAGAGTTTTTACAAAGTGTGCGTAGTCATATGTCGTAGTCATAGTCATGATACGTACACATTCTGCAGCGTAGCATGACTCATCACTTTACAAGTAACGTAAGGTAAGGTGTATGAGACGTTAAGAGAATAGAAGCGGGCAGATGGGTGAGGGAACAAACGCGGGTTAATGACACCCTAGACGAAATCAAGAGGAAGAAATGGACTTGGGCAGGACATGTAATGCGAAGGCAAGATAACCGCTGGTCCTTAAGGGTAACGGAGTGAATTATGAGAGAAGGCAAGCGCAGAAGGGGCGGCAGCAAGTTAGGTGGGTTGGTGAGATTAAGTTTGCGGGGATACGGTGGCTGCAGCTGGCAAAGGAGAGGGTGAATTGGAGAGAGATGGGTTGGACATTTGCCCTGCACGGGGGGCAGTCAGGCTTATGACGATGAAGGTGTATACATTTTGTACAAAGTATGTGTAATCATAGTCATGAGTCATGACTCAACACTTTATTTCTGCAACGTAGCATGACTCAACACTTTAGAAGTAACGTAATGTCAGGTGTACAGAGTTTGCACACATGCGCAGACATGCCTCGTAGTCATAGCCATGACTCATGATTCATAATCATTCTGCAGCGTAGCATGACTAAGCACTTTACATGTAAGTAATGTAAGGTGTATAATGTTTGTACAAACATTACGCATAGACATAACTCGTAGTCATTTTGCAATGTTCATTACTCAATACTTTAATACTTGCGCATTTTCACACGTAAACAGTCATAAGTGTCTCTGCCGAATTTTGACTGATGATCCTCACAGGTTCCCAAATTGCTTTTGCCGATTACAAGGTTCCCTTTAAACGTATCTTTTTTTGCCTGTACTGAGGCTCAAAAAGCACAGGTTTTCTTATTTCTATCCTTTTTTTGTCCGATTTTAGTTTCGTTTTATTGCTCAAGCATTACTAGACTCATTACGGAAAAGCCGGCGGAGTGTGTGGTTGTTAGCAGTTGGTACAGCATATCCCAGCGATGGCACGAAAAATAGGGTGAAGTCATCATGAGCGGGTGTATGACGCCCACGGCTAGCTAAGCACCCCCATTTGAGCCAATCCTTTCCATGTCGTTCGTCTATATAACCGCCACTGGCCGGCCTCCATGTGGTGCCAGTTTTCCCGACGACATTCGGTCAAAAAATATGACGCAACCTTTTTGTCGTACATCGCTCAGGCCTCTTCTCAGCCCACGTACTAATCTTTCGCCTTTTGTCGTACAGCGTTCCGAATGGTGTCATACGATTTCTCGTTGCATACAGCTTATATGTGCTAGCCAAGTTTGAGGCTAGCTTGCGACAGGGATTCGAGCTGACGACATGTGCACTTTCAATTGTATGCCTTCCCAGACTTTCGCATCAAAACTGTGATGCAGCCGTTCGTCGTACAGCGTTCTGGGTGGTGTTATACACGCGTGTGGGTAGGTGGTGTGTTATCACCTGAAATAAACTGAGTTCGCAAACCAAAACCAAACATCTACGTCTTGCGTCCACGACATGCAAACTCGGCCAACTTCATCGCCTTGCAGCGAGAGAGTCCGATCGTTAGCGGTCAGGCATAAACTTGAAGAAAGGAACTTTAATGCATGTACCAACATTACACGTAAACAATGCACCTAGGGACACTAATGCTTTCGCAATCCCACACATGAACAGTCTTAGGTGTCTCTGGCGAATTTTTCTATTAAAGCGTTTATTACGCTCTTTTAGCGGCTTTCCAGCTTTCGTAAAAAATAAGCTGTGGTTTAACCACTGTTGAACCAGATTAGAGAGCGAAAGCTGTGGTGTATCGGGCAACTAGATGCGGCTTGGCGTCTGTGACGTTGAGTGCGTTCCAGACAACTTCGCTACTAGTTTAATTGGAACATCAGTAATTTTCACGCTCATAATTGAATTATTCATGAATGCCTAAGTACATAACTCGAAGATAAGTTTCTAAGACATCTGTGCACTCACTAGACGCGTGCCATCTGCTGGACCATCGCCGTACATTGCGTGTTGGGGTTTGAATGGGTGCCGCATGATGGCGCTACAACTGCACACCATGCACGTAGGAAATTCACCGAAAACGTGCTTCGCTACTCGCTTAATATGGATGTCAGTAATTTACATGCTAATAATTAAATTATTCATGCACGCCTCAGTGCATATGTCGAAGATACGTTTCTTTGACATCCGTGCATTCACTAGAAGCACCTTCAGTCGCTTCCAAAAGTCGAACTGTCGTGGCATAGTGTGTGTCGGCATCGCGGAATAGATGCGTGTACGTAAAGCATTTGGTAGCTTAGCAAGTTTGAATTCCATGCAATAAAGGAAGAAAAACAGCCGTGGCAAAGTGGAGGCGTCCCCGTCTCTCATGCTAGAGGCCCGGGTTCGATTTCCACGTAAACCATAATTTTGTTCTTTTTTTCATTAATTGAGGCCGCTTCAAGGTCATACATGCGCCGTAACATTACCTTCAAGGTTTGTACGCGAGAATTGGGGCTTTCGCTCCAAAACAGTGAGCCCAAGGGGGACAGATTAGCGGGACAGCCCGGCACGCCCTCCCTTCTCATGCATCATGTTCAGACGCAGCAGTTGTAGAGTGCGGCGCTTTCAGAGTGCACTATATGCTTCTCTGACGGACTGCAAGCCGGGGTAGATGCCCTTTTGTTGTTTGTTTCCAGCGTCGCCCACACGTCGAGACATGGAGCAACCCGACGTCCCTCAGCACTTCACTGAACGCGCTGAACTTTCATTTGGCACGTCTCGGTCGCCATCTCGTCGGTTGTTTGACCGCCTGGAAGGCACGCGCTGCCTCCACTTGCTGCATGGTTTGTTGCTCTTCTTTGCGCCAGCCCTTAGAAGAGAGGGCGGCGAGTGCTGAATCAACGACCCTTGCGCTCGCGGTCCTCATCTGGAAGAGCTAGTCCCCTATCCGCTTCCTTTCACGCGCCTCTTGAGACCGCCCTACTTGCGGTGCTGCGTTCGCAAGGATATGCTGCTGCGTTTGCTACATACAACGCCATGTGACTTTTCTGCTGCCTTTCAAGTCCCTGAAACATGCTGTCGCCCGTAATATTCCATCACTGCTGTGCGGCTACGCTGCAATTCTTCCATAGAAGGGTAACGTAATTCCTGTTACTTGACCATTCGGCGGAAAAAATAGTCCCTAGAATACGGTGAAAAAATGATACCTGTTATCCAAATTGAGGTGGTGAAAAGTTATTAAGGCAACACGCGGTAATTTCACATGCAGTACGCATGAATATAAACACAAAGAAATATTGCTAGGGTGAAGAGAGTGATACACGGGATACACGAATTACAGAGTCCCAAAACAGGAAATGACAAATACGGACAAATGACAAATACGCTGTACCTTATTACGCTACTGAGAAGGGGAGGATTTGTGGGGAATTCTTGGATAGGTTATTTGAGGGAGGGGGAAGAGGGGGAGAGAGTCTTATTTACACTTCGCACTGTTTCTTGAACTTTTTTCCGTCGAAAAAGGAAAGGGGGAGGGCAGGAAAATGAGGCATTCCCGCAGAAAATATTTCCCTCAAAAAGCGCAGGGACGGAGGGGATGGCGACGGCTCTCTTAAATTCGCTCCTGTGACTGAGTAAACTTTCCAATGATGTTAACGGTTCGCTTCCGTTCGGAAGTGAACGTACCCCGACCTTAGGTTTTTTTTTTTCGCGCGCAAAAGTCACCGCCAGGTTCACATCGACTTTACGCCTCTGCTGAACGCGAAAAGGGCATTTCTCACTTAACCCCGCCTTAACATAGAGCCGGCACGCTATCGCACTTCGCGCGCAGTGCAGCCGCCACAGGGCACGAACTATAGAATAGTATACTTTTGTGTGCGCCGGAAAATAAGAATGCTTTCTTTCGTAGGCCCAACGTATACTTTGAAGTCGAAGAGCGTGAAATATCACTGCAAAACTCAGATGTAACCTTTTTCAGTGCGCAGAAAGTTTGCACCGCTTATAACAAATACATCCTTTCTGAGTACGATCAAACCACAATGCTTGCAGAATTCATGCATTGCAATCTTTTGAATTTGTTCGCATCTTAGCTGCTTTAGCATGACCATAGGAATCCCTTACTTTATATGGACATTACAGGAGAGGTTGGTGCCTAGAAGCGGCGCCGGCTACTTGTTTGCACGAATTTGAAGAAACCACATGCACTGACGATATACAGCTCGACAAAACATAACAGAATCGCAAAATAACCAGTACTGAATATAGCAAACATAGTACAAGAGCCAGAAGAAACAGTATTAATGTAGAATTTTTTATATAGTGTTCGAGCGCACATACTATCGGACATTGAAGTTGCCCCTTCTGAGAGCAACCGAAACTGCAGCAGCTAGATTTGACCTTTATATGGCACGCATTGTCCTTTTCGGAAAGTTACAAAAACCGATACGAGCTAATGACAGAAGCCAACAGCCACAGAAACCAAGGGACACAGGGGATTTTTTTTTCTTTTAATTTATTTATTTTGTCGTGTTGATCAATTTAGAATATTACTGAATATGTTATCGCTTAAAGATAATTGATTACAAAAGCAGAAGAAAAAACAACCACATGCCGCCGGTGGGATCCGAACCCACGACCTCCGAATTACGCGTCCGGTGCTCTACCTCTGAGCTACGGCGACGGCTGTCAATTCTTCTGCTTTCGGGGGTATTTATGTTTACAAGTAACCTAACCTTGAGAGTGTTCAACAGCGCCACCCACGTTCATAAGCGGCGGACGTAGAACGTCCTGAGTTACCGCAGGTGTGACGTAGAACGTCATCGAACGGAGAGAGTGGAAGCTGCGCGAGAACCCTCTTATGCTTCCTATGGCGTCAAGGCTGCCAGAATCGAGGCCCTCGCTAAGCAATTAAGCAAACAAGGGAAGGGTAATGAGGGGCTCATTATAAATATGACAGAAGCCAACAGCCACAGAAACCAAGGGCCAGAGGGGATTTTTTTTTCTTTTAATTTATTTATTTTGTGGTGTTGATCAATTTAGAATATTACTGAATATGTTATCGCTTAAAGATAATTGATTAGAAAAGCAGAAGAAAAAACAACCACATGCCGCCGGTGGGATCCGAACCCACGACCTCGGCGCCAAAACTATCAACCGTTCAAGTATGAAATAAGTGCATCTGAAATAGCATCTGTTCAATCGTATAAATATCTCGGCATCACATTTTCTAACAAACTTAATTGGTCAGCGCACATAACAAACATAACAAACGAAGCCAATCGCACTCTTGGCTTCCTCCGTAGGAACTTGCGACTCGCTTCTGCTTCAATTAAAACATTAACATACCTCACATTTGTCCGGCCGAAGTTAGAGTACGCATGATCAGTCTGGGACCCTCATCAATCTAACCTTTCAAACACCCTCGAATCAGTTCAGAATCGCGCAGCTAGATTTATTTTTTCGGACTACTCGTATCACACCAGCGTCACTGCACTTAAATCTAAGGCTAATCTTACTAATCTCGAGTCCAGACGTTGCATCTTTCGGCTCTGCCTCTTTCATAAATTTTATCACAGCCAACTTGATGTTTCAGCTATCCTGCCAGCTCATCGCTTATCAAGCCGTACCAACCATCCTAAAACAGTCTACCCTCCCCCAGCACAGACTACAGCTCATCTTCGCTCATTCTTCGTGCAAACTGCTCGAGACTGGAACGGCCTGCCATTCGACTCCGTGCACCACTCCGATCCACTGCACTTCAAGGCTGCCATCCAATCTTCCATTAGTGACACATTCAGCCCACCCCTCATGTAATACCCCATTCCTGGGGCATTTGAGGTATTGATAATAAATAAATAAATAAATAAACGCGTCCGGTGCTCTACCTCTGAGCTACGGCGACGGCTGTCAATTCTTCTGCTTTCGGGGGTATTTATGTTTACAAGTAACCTAACCTTGAGAGTGTTCAACAGCGCCACCCACGTTCATAAGCGGCGGACGTAGGACGTCCTGAGTTACCGCAGGTGTGACGTAGAACGTCATCGAACGGAGAGGGTGGAAGCTGCGCGAGAACCCTCTTATGCTTCCTATGGCGTCAAGGCTGCCAGAATCGAGGCCCTCGCTAAGCAATTAAGCAAACAAGGGAAGGGTAATGAGGGGCTCGTTATAAATATGATAGAAGCCAACAGCCACAGAAACCAAGGGGCACAGGGGATTTTTTTTCTTTTAATTTATTTATTTTGTGGTGTTGATCAATTTAGAATGTTACTGAATATGTTATCGCTTAAAGATAATTGATTAGAAAAGCAGAAGAAAAAACAACCACATGCCGCCGGTGGGCTCCGAACCCACGACCTCCGAATTACGCGTCCGGTGCTCTACCTCTGAGCTACGGCGACGGCTGTCAATTCTTCTGCTTTCGGGGGTATTTAGGTTTGGTTTAGTTTATGGGGTTTAACGTCCCAAAGCGACTAAGGCTACGAGAGACGCCGTAGTGGAGGGCTCCGGAAATTTCGACCACCTGGGGTTCTTTAACGTGCACTGACATCGCACAGTACACGGGCCTCGAATTTCTCCTCCAAAGAAATTCAGCCGCCGCGGCCGGGATCGAACCCACGTCTTTCGGGCCAGCAGCCGAGCACCATAGCCACTGAGCCACCGCGGCGGCTCGGGGGTATTTATGTTTACAAGTAACCTTACCTTGAGAGTGTTCAACAGCGCCACCCACGTTCATAAGCGGCGGACGTAGAACGTCCTGAGTTACCGCAGGCGTGACGTAGAACGTCATCGAACGGAGAGGGTGGAAGCTGCGCGAGAACCCTCTTATGCTTCCTATTGCGTCAAGGCTGCCAGAATCGAGTCCCTTGTTTGCTTAATTGCTTAGCGAGGGCCTCGATTCTGGCAGCCTTGACGCCATAGGAAGCATAAGAGGGTTCTCGCGCAGCTTCCACCCTCTCCGTTCGATGACGTTCTACGTCACACCTGCGGTAACTCAGGACGTTCTACGTCCGCCGCTTATGAACGTGGGTGGCGCTGTTGAACACTCTCAAGGTTAGGTTACTTGTAAACATAAATACCCCCGAAAGCAGAAGAATTGACAGCCGTCGCCGTAGCTCAGAGGTAGAGCACCGGACGCGTAATTCGGAGGTCGTGGGTTCGGATCCCACCGGCGGCATGTGTTTGTTTTTTCTTCTGCTTTTCTAATCAATTATCTTTAAGCGATAACATATTCAGTAATATTCTAAATTGATCAACACCACAAAATAAATAAATTAAAAGAAAAAAAAATCCCCTGTGCCCCTTGGTTTCTGTGGCTGTTGGCTTCTGTCATATTTATAACGAGCCCCTCATTACCCTTCCCTTGTTTGCTTAATTGCTTAGCGAGGGCCTCGATTCTGGCAGCCTTGACGCCATAGGAAGCATAAGAGGGTTCTCGCGCAGCTTCCACCATCTCCGTTCGATGACGTTCTACGTCACACCTGCGGTAACTCAGGACGTTCTACGTCCGCCGCTTATGAACGTGGGTGGCGCTGTTGAACACTCTCAAGGTTGGGTTACTTGTAAACATAAATACCCCCGAAAGCAGAAGAATTGACAGCCGTCGCCGTAGCTCAGAGGTAGAGCACCGGACGCGTAATTCGGAGGTCGTGGGTTCGGATCCCACCGGCGGCATGTGGTTGTTTTTTCTTCTGCTTTTCTAATCAATTATCTTTAAGCGATAACATTTTCAGTAATATTCTAAATTGATCAACACCACAAAATAAATAAATTAAAAGAAAAAAAAAATCCCCTGTGCCCCTTGGTTTCTGTGGCTGTTGGCTTCTGTCATATTTGTAACGAGCCCCTCATTACCCTTCCCTTGTTTGCTTGATACGAGCCAATGTTTTTTCCGCGCGTCCGTCCCTAGACTGCACTTGAATTCTGTTGTCCCATTTCTTTGGCGTGTCGGTGTAATGTCCATAGATGCTCTCATTTGGTTAAGACTGCGTGGTACAAGAGGCTCCGGCCATCAGTCTGCCGTTGGCGGCGGCAAATGCTGTCGGATACGTTGAGTCGTAGCGGACAGACATTGTTGTGCCGACGGAGTGGAATGTCCGGAGGAGGCTTCCATTAGGGCATCATCGAAGGTGGCTAATGGCAGGGCCATGCTGCGACGCTGAGTGCGTGTGAACTACGTTAACGCTGTGTACGCGCTCTCCGGAGACCCATTCTTCTCGTCGCCCCGTAGCAATGTGACACGAGCGGTGAGCAAAGTAACTGATCTGGCACGAAATCGCCCTAAGTCACTAGTGTACTCAAAAAGTCGCCATACTATACGGCCATAAAAACACGATAGTATATTATCGGCTTTTACAGAATAGAACGCACATGCAGCAGCGCCCTTCATACAAGAACATAAATTTAGTAAGCTAGTTTTCGCAGCTGCAATTGCTTCTGTTGCTGCTGTTCCCTCTCCTGTTGTTTTTTCGCGTCCTTGTTAGAGGAAAATTTTTGTAGTGGTGATTGCAGGTTCCTGTAACTTAATGTTGCGCCAAAACAGCTATGTACCCATATTGCGACGAAGCAGTTGCGCAAAAAAATTGTTCTCAGAAAATATCTGAAATATAAGCTATTTAGACCTATTGTGAAGAGACAACATCCCGTCATAATAATTAAAAAAGGCGCTTATTTACTTCTTTTCCCAGCATTACCAGCGCATTTTTCCGGTACTCGAGAAAACAGCAATTGGAGGGCGATTAATGTTTTTCTTTCTCCATCAAGCCAATGGCCAAGCGAAAGTCATGCCAAGGTTGATAATATTATTTTTTTTTGTAGCACGGACGTTGTAAACGATTTTGTCCGGGTAAGAGTTGGCAAACTTTGCGCACAGGACTTCTTCCGTTTTTTTTTTGAAATATAGGAGTAAAAAAATGGAACCATAAATCTTTTCTAAAATTCGGGTACAAATCGAGTTATTCCGGGAAAAATTTTATAATTGAGGTTTTTGAGCATTGTTTTTTTTTCAGAGCAAGGCTATTTACTATTAGCGCTTGTGTTTTTGCGAGACATAAAATTTCATACTTTTTCCCCAACATTTTCATAACGGTATGTAAATGAACGCGCACTTAAAAACACTTCATGAAATCATATATTTTTAAAAATATATTGACAGCCTGAAAAAAACTGGAGGGGAGTTATGAACCAACAAGCCCAAGCATATACCCTTCGGGAGACTGAAGTTCCGCATAAAAGGTCTGTCGCGATAGGGCATTGAGTTTATTTCCTTATATGCAAATCGTTATACATTACATTCACAGAGCCCTGAGAGTCCTCATACCCCACCTGGCGCAGTGGTGCAGTGGTTAAGCAATGCACCACTGCCCTGTAATGGCAAGTGCTCCCAGCGGTAGGCATTCTGCGGCCCAAGTTGCTCTTCCCAAACGACTAATCATTGATTTAACTGCCACCTGTCACAGTGGACAGTTTGTTCACTATCCGGGGGGCAGGTTGCGATGACGCCGCATGGTCACTACTACTTTCTTACTATTCAATATACACTTACTACTCATACACTTACACTATACACATATGCACTTACTGCTCAATGCAACAATTACTTCGTCGCATACATTACCGAGCAGCAATATACATAGATGCCCGTGCAAGACCTCCCTACCTCTGTTTGTGCATCATGAAATACAATGCTAACACTATTACTCTATTACTATTATAAATACTGAATATTACAATTACTTCGTCGCGTATATTACTGAGCAGTAATATATATCCATGTCCGTGTAAGACCTCCCTGCCTTTGTTTGTAGCTCGCGAAAAATATTCATTCAATATCACAGCAACCATTTCAAAAGCACAAAAGCCTTATAACAGGATGTCGCTAGCGTAGTTAGAGCTTAATTCAACGATGCCATTAAGACGATCGGTGAGACTATGTAAGACCTCTCGCTTCGAAGATGTACTTCTCGAACTTATCCTCAAATTAGGCCCCCTTCATGAAGGGCGAAGTGTTATTCGAGGTTAAAACCATCATTTAATAGAAAACACCACTCGGAAATAACCACAAGATGACCGCTCATTTCGGTTCTACGCCTTCAGCTTTGTACACTGGAAAACTACTACGTTCTTTAGAAAGCGCACTTTCGTTCAGAAATCGCGTTTAACCTGTTTTTTCAAAACTCAGTTTTCTGGCGCAAGAAACGGGAAAGCCAGGTTTTAGCCGAAAACGAGGGGCCCTAATTATGAGTAAAGGAGACGCGCAGTAACTCTCGCACTGATGGTGGATACTTCAATCATGCCGTGAGGGATGGGTGTCGCTGTAAAGGGGAAGGCTTCTGATTATTTCTCCACTATGGATTCTTTAACGCGCTCTGACATCGCTCGGCACAAAGGTGTCTTCCCATTTCGCTTCCATTGCAGTTGCCTCAGTGACCCACTAGTTCCAGTTCTCTTTCTTCTGTGGCGGCGCTTCTGTGAGCCAGTGCCCTCCGCACTTACTACCTGGACCTAGAGCGCTGAGCTCTATTATTGTGCTTACGGAGTGGCCTACGCACAATGGCCTGAACAACGTTGCGGAGGCAATTAGGCTTCACGTTTTCTCTGCGCACACCTATAGAAACCCCGACACGCAAATCCGCGCGTGCCTTCGCTCGTGCGTTCACAACGGGGTGCTTAATGAATGTGGTCGAGCTTGCGGCGGGCGTTGAGACGACCGCAGTCAGGATGGGATAATTTTCTACTTCGTGCACTGCACTCGGCGCAGCTTAGAATAATGTATTAATCTGGAGGATCCCGTGGCGGGAAAACAAGCCTCGTGCGAAAATTGGCCCATAACTCCGCGCACACTGCACGGCACGGTCTGGCTCGTAACCGGCGCCTGGCGCGTGTACGTAATAGGGCGCGCAAAGGTATACGCTGCTATATTCGCTGCGCTGCCAGCGGCGGATATGCGCATGTCGCGCCACTAGTGCGCGTTACGTATTTATGCGCGGCAGCGAGCCGTTGTCGGGGTTTAGGCAGTATCGAGAGGCTCGCTGGTCACCTGCACGGTGGCAAACAACAGCGTTACGCAAGGTAATGGGACGCTGACGCGAGCCGACACGCGTCGCAGGCTAGAATCTCGGTCGGACATCACAGCCAGGCAGTCCGCTGAGAGTGCATCGTTGAGGAACTTCGGGGGAATGGTCGTGGCGTTTATAACAATGATAGTATAGGTGTATGGAGTGGCGCTACGGCCCTACGTATCCACACTGCGGTCTGCATCTGAGCGCGTGGCTGGGTAATCCTTGCAGGTGAGACATAGGCATGTTCTCCCACAGGACTATCTGGCTGCGTTTATTTCTAGCTGTTCCGTCTTCCAGCGTTTATGTGCAGCAAAACTGGTTAAATGTGGCTGCTGGTGAGAGTTTATTAACCTGCAAAGGCATCGAGCTAAAAATTAAGGCGTTGCTAGCTCATTTACGCCAAGAATGACTTGCGATGAAAACCTCACAAGGAAGGTTCGCTGCTCTCTTGGGTCAGAACCAGTTTTCCGGAGCACACTATATATAGCGCGGTACTTCTAAGGGCATAAAGCCAAATGCGTACGCCCACGCTAGCAAATGGCTGCAGATTATAATTAAGATTATAATTGACGCTCGTTACATTAAGAACTCCACTCAGCACCACTTCTACTGCTGCCGCGGTGGCTCAGTGGTTATGGTGCTCGGCTGCTGACCACAAAGACGCGGGTTCGATCCCAGCAGCGGTGGTCGCATTTCGATGGAGCCGAAATGCTAGAGGCCCGTGTACAGTGCGGTGTCAGTGCACGTTAAAGAACTCCAGGTGGTCGAAAATTCCCGGAGCCCTTCACCATGGCGTCGCTCATAGCCTGAATCGCTTGGGGGTGTCAAACCCCCATAAGCTAAACCACTTCTACTGCGGAATGTTTTGACCAGAACGTAGGTTTATGAAAAGTTATTGGGCGTAAATCGAACAGGCACTACACTAGTGAATGAAACATTCAGGGTGTTTTCCCGTAACCCTCTCTTCTTGTTGTTAAAAGACAGTTCGCAGGACGCGTGCACGTTTTCTACAAACTTTAGAATGCACATATTAGATATGCTATAGTGTTAGTGGCGCTACCATTAGCTTTCATTTGTGGTAAACAGAACAACGTAAAAAATTCAGGGGGCACTTTGACTGTCTAAAGTGGGTAGAGGCGGAAGCGTTTCTGTGGCACTGGTGGCGTCACATATAATTGAGTACTAATTACTGAGTGATGGCAAATCACTAATTAATTGTTAATTACTGATTAATGCCTGAATACTAATTAACTGCTACTTAATGACGCTTAAGCTTCGCCTTTAGGAGTGGAACGCGACAGCGCGTTGTAGCGCTGCCAGGGAGTCCACGGAACGCCACCACCCGTTCGGCGCGATGCCTTGCCCTTTGAACGCAACGCTTTTTGAGGAAAGGAAATGACGCTGTAATTCTTTGTCATCTCGATGGACATCTGAACCGCACCGTAGAGGAAGGGAGGTGGGAGTGAAAGAAGATAGATAAAGAGGAGCCGTAATGAAGAAAATGAAAATTGTATTTGAGGAAAGGAAATTACGCAGTAACTGTCTCACATATCTCGGTGGACACCCGTCAAAATTCAGGGGGACACTTTTTTGACCTAACGTGTGGTCACTGATGTGTGGTTAAGATGTTAAGCTTCGCCCCTAAGAGTGGAACGCGACAGCGTCTTGCAACGCTGCCAAGGAGTCCATAGAACGCCTTCGCCCATTCGGTTCTACGCCTCGCTCATCGGTAAATTGGTTTTTGAGGAAAGGAAATGTATCTGTCTCTCATCTGTCGGTGGACACCTAAACCTCGCCGGAAGGGAATGGAGGAGGATGAGAGTGAGTGAAGACACCGTATTCACTAGACGCGCCTTTGTTCATTCCAAACCATCGAGCTGGCATGGCGGAGTGGAAGCATGCTCGTCTCTCACGCCGAAGCCGGGGTTCGATTCCTGAGCTCGACCAATTTCTTAATCGGTTTTATTTATTTATATGGCCTGAGTAGTAAAGCTAATTAGGCTAATTTGGGAATTAAGCAATTAACTAAGCTCAGTCCCACTTACTTGGAGCATCACTATACGATCCCTTCAATTGGTTGCATGGTTACTAGCCAAAGTGCAATTGGCCCCGTTTGAAATTCGCGCACTGTGACGTCACGACCGTTTCCACCAATTGAAAAGCGTGACATTTTCTGTCGACAACTGCTGCTTACAACAATGAGACATTAAAGGCTTCCGCCTTAAAAAAAAATTCATGAATTAGATATTCTGTAACACGTGTCCGGAAAGGTGTGTAAAACTTGCCATGAGTACCCTCACAATGAATGTGTTTGTTGAACGAGAAGGAGCACCATGCAACTACTTCGGTATCTAACAGCGCGCTCTAATCGCGACATTTTAAAATTCAGAAAAATACTACGAAGTGTTTAATCATCATTATTCGGGGACGATGTTTACAACCCTCTAGCATTGGGCCTTCTCCTTGCTTTGCATTGCTTCTCTTCTACTTCTTATCCACTCTTAACAGTTTTTAAACACTTTGCCATGTATTTCTTTGCTCATTAAAAGGTTCCTTGCTCAACTTTGCTGAGCGCCCGGCTGAGTAACTTTGGTGGGCCCTTCGTTGAGTCGTTCGCAGTTCTTACCGCGGCAGCCGTCTTTCGGCCTCTCCCTCATCTCCCCTAAAGTCGAGAGGGGATTTTCTTCTCTCTACTTTGCCACCTGCTAAGCGTGTCAGGTGTCGGGTGGCAAGTGTACACAACACTAGGTGGCCGGACACTATTAACGCGATAGCAATAGGAAGGCCACAAAGGCGAAAACTGTCCGGCGGTGTCGGCGTCGTCTGTGTGAAGCCTCTACCTGCTATAGGTTATGTTGAGGGGGATTTGCCTCTCTCCACCTGTCAGTCATCTCCATATTCCTCTGCCTCTCTCCCCCTTTGCACTTGAAGGGAAGAGGAGGGAGACGCCGGGCGATTAATGATATAGCAAAGATGAAAATGACTGAGAAGAAAATGACTCAGACAACAGGAGACCTACGTACAGCCTCGCGAAGAACTATCTGTGCAGAAATGGCGCTTGCGGGAGGTGTTCCTTCTAATATTCATCTGGAGCAGTAATCTGGTTCTCACACGCCACACCGGTGGCTGTGCTTGAAACAACCACCTGCCAGTGCAGTGGAGTATTGCTTAACCGCTATGTCACTGCTCCAGTATTGGCACAAAGACTCGCCATGATCTATCAATGTGACACCTTTTGCGTAGTTGGGCAGTCGGAATTAGAACAGGATCCGAACGGGATAGATTAGGGATTGAAAGACAATTGACCCAGAATTTGAATAATTCAAATTGGAATAGAATTATAAATGGAATATATCGGCAAAAGAAGAATGCTATAGCACTGCTTGCGCATCAGTCCTATTCGCCACTCCTAAATTTTTTCTTCATGGTGGGGCTTCTGATGCTGACGCGTTATTATCGCGGCTGTGCAAATTGTTATCGTTGTTGTCGAGTAGTTTAACTTCACCTGCGTAGTTTCCATCCAACTTCTTTCTATGATTAACTGAACGAATGCGTCCAATTTCATTATAGTCGCTTTGATCCTTAACGGAAAGAAACTTTCGCCTCTGCGCGGGTTAGCACTGGGGCAGAAACCTCGCTCTCTTCACACACCTGTTTATTTTTCTAAGCATCCCCGGGCACACAGAACAAATGTGCGACTCTAAAGAAACAATAGCACAAAGCGGCGCTATCAAAGAGAAAAAACAGCTGTATCTAATACTCGAAGGACGGCCGTTTGGGTGAAGGGGACCTGCTGCAAATCTGCGAGGTGGCTCTTGACTCGATCAGCTCGGCATGGTCACTTCTTTTCAGGAGTAAAGGTGATATCTGCGTATCTGGTGGATTTAATGCCTGATAGTACAGATAGTTATAATGCGGGTAGTCGGGGCATACAAGGAGGATATACGATGCGCCGCTGCCAGAAAACGGGATACGAAGGTAGAGAAAATGCAGAAGTACAAAGAAAAGGAACGAAGGTTAACTAGCCCTGCGCTTCATCGTCTATCTACAAATGAAAAGGAAACAACTGAGGACATAGAAAACATACATGAAAATAAAACGTTTAAAAAAAATGCGCTCACGCACGCAATAGTTCGGCTTTGAAAGGGAAACTATCTTTCACACGCGAGCTGTCCGGTGCAGTTCTAGCACTGACATTATCCTTCTTGCCGTCAGCCCATTTAAGCATTAGATTTCAACGCTTTCGGCAAAGTTTAGCCTGGATAACGAATCTGCCTGTTTCAAATAGTTTTAGTTGTATTCGAATAATCATAGTTAAAAAATGTAACCCAAAGGCGGAAAGAAAAAAGAAAGATACCAGAGGCTTGTAGATGATGTGACAATTTTCGTTTGCAACATCGCTTGAATATATTTATGCAGATGACCGGCCCTCGGCAATTAATTACAAAGTGAACCGCTCGTTTCTCCCATTCTTGTAGGCCCGCGCGGGCAACGAATGACTTTGGGCCACACGGGATTGTTTTAAGTTACCTGGCTTCGACATCGAGTCCAGAAAAGGAGTAAGCGTTTCGAACTAGAACGTTCCGTAACCAAAGAGGAACTACATAAGAGGATAGAGGTGTAGCTAGAATTCAGTGTACTCGGTTTCATTGTTTTTTGACGGAAACAGTGCTTACTGGCTTGTTTTTGAACGGAGGGACCAGTCTGCTTTCTTTCAGTAAATGTTAACGCGCAAGTTTTCCTTCCTGTTTTTTCTGGTGATGTACTACGTGCTATATTTTTCTTCGGTGTAAATTCTACTTTTCCAATGGTGCCTTTTCTTTGCATCATTGAAACTCTAGAGCTTCGGGAAATCCCCCGGCCACCGAGTTCTTTTATGTGTATAACTGGGCTTTGTATGGCTCTTGCATGACGAAGCAAGACGAAAAGTATCCTGGGAGGAGCTTTGTATGAGGTTGACTTCATTTAGGACCACGCAATGGCCCCCTGACAAAACCTTGTATCTCAGTTTTCTACGCCTCTCGCTGCAATCGGCACACAATAGCCGTGCTACGCAAGGCTGTTATGGGGTGTATATGGGCCACCGTTGTGCAAGCTTTCCAAAGTTTTGCAGGGAACGCTGCAGCAGCACGAAGCAGATAGACTTGGCACGGGCTCTGCAGGGACCATGCACGATGGGCTCTTTCGGCATCTGTTCATTTTCTCCGCAGAACATTTCCCTTCTGAAGAGAGAGGTAACGTGAAAAACGTACCACAGAATTTTTTCTTATTTTACTACAAGTCAACTGTGTAGCAAAGCAGATTACCGTTTACAAGTTTTCGCAAAATTAATAAGAATATCTCTGGCCTGTAGTAGTTACTTCTCTTGCATCGCTTTTTTTTTTATGCGAAAGGGCGTCGTTGGCATACTTATACATACACTTTGCAGCATATATTTCCAGTTTCTGCAAATTTACGCTTTAGGCGCGTAGAGGTGCTGTTCCGGTCGTTTGCGTTGCAGAAAGACAGACAAATGCATGGTGTGCAACACTTGAGCAGTGCACACTTTTAGACTACTGGTGGGTGTAAACGGGATTATTTAAATGGGGTCCGCAGATTTCTCAGGAATGTCGACGCCACGACGTCATAACGATAAAAGGCACCGACCAGAGATCAGATTTCGTTCTTTCGCCAGTTGCGGGCTTCTAAACACGGAGAATTTGCTATTACTCTAACCCGAATGTGCAATGAAAAGAATTTGAAGCTATAAACCGACACTTCAGTGCGCCATTGTAAACCCCGCAAAAAAAGAGAGTGCCTATTTCGTCCTTTTTCTAGCCTTTGTACAACGCTTGCGCAGCCAAATCTTCTGTCGGAAGTTGGATCGCGACAGTTCCCCTTTCAGGGCGTTCTGTCGACACAAGCAGGCCGCGTTTGCAAGAGGGCGCCCGGACGCCAGCGACGTTAGGTCTGAAATTGTGGGGGGCAAAGTCTCGGCTACAGTTTCTGGCTAAATCGACATTAACTTGCGGTGCATGTTGAAGCTTCAGTGCTCAGTGGTACTGCGACAGAGATAAATAAATTTATGTTACGGAAACAAAAGAATTAAGTTAGACCGGCTGCTTGAAGTCCAAATGGATTGCCACTGTTGCATGACAAAACACACAATAGTCAGTTCAGCTTGACTTCCAGCTAGGCTTCTCGTGGGCACGTCAAGAGCTACCGTACTCTGAATCCGTATTTACATAGCTTTTGCAGAAACGCCAGCCCTGCCTTCTCATTGTTCATATCTAATGAGGCCGCTTCTAATAATTTTGTAACTTATAGGGCCTCTTATAAAATTACGAATAAAAACAAACATCATTCCTTAGGTGTATTTTATTGCTGATCCGTTTTATTTCAGGCGCCGCGGTGGCTCAGTGGTTATGGTGTTCGGCCGCTGACCTGAAAGACGCGGTTTAGATTCCGGCCACGGCGGTCGCATTTCGATGGAGGCGATATGCTAGAGACCCGTGTACTGTGCGATGTCAGTGCACATTAAAAAACCCCAGGTGGTCGAAATTATCCTGTGCGCTTCACTACCGCGTCGCTGATTTCAGTACATTAAAATACCCCAGGTGTTCGAAACTATCCTGTGCGCTTCACTACCGCGTCGCTGACTTTGGTACATTAAACTTCACCGACCGACCGACCGACCGACCGACCGACCGACCGACCGACCGACCGACCGACCGACCGACCGACCGACCGACCGACCTTTTATTTCAGTGCAGTGTCACGAAGGTGCGTTACAGCTTCCGTAAATCCCGGTCTCTTAATTCATAACGAATTAAACCATGTGTTTCATGGAAGCCAACCACAAACTTTAACAAATAGCTTTTTGAGATATCCAGACGCTTTTTGCTACATAGCAGTACCAGTGCTGGCGGGCACAGGGAAACAGGCGAATAATGTTAACTACTAAAGCCATTAACCAAACTGTTATAGTTATCTTTGAAACTAGTACAGATAAGCGCCTGATTGCATTTAGAAATTTGTGGCTGGCTATTATTAAAAGCCAAATTAGTTTTTAGAATTTAAAAAACGCGATTGCCATCGCTGCTCCGACTCGACAAATTTTGGCCGTTTCGCGCGCAATACCAAAACGGCGCGGATACTACGCACGTGTGCACAGCGATGTCCACCAAACACGTCACTCTGTGGCCCGCGTCCCAAGTGACACTCTCTGCCCACTTGCGCTGCGGTGCTCACTGCTCTTCGCTGCTTCAACCGAGGCGATGTAGGGAAAGTCACGTGGTATGGGCTCCATGGAGTGACGTCATTTAATGGAGTGTGCGCTCGCAGCTGGCGCGCGGTTTTCGAATTGCGCGATAAATGGCAGAAGTTGGTAAAGTCACAGCGGCGTAGGTTATCGCGAGGGTAATATCTCACTCTGAGAGCCGGAGTTCACTTTTAAATGCATTATCACCGATACGCTAAGGTTTAAGCGACAACTAGCCGTCGTTCTTGTTGCTGACATTCAAGCTAACTTCGTATGGCGTGCATTGTCGTCATAGATGAAAATTTCTTGATTAGTGTTGTCTGGCGCATTTTACTCTATATTTAACATTTTACTGCTTGAAAACCTACAAAAGCTTCTAATACACTCTGCGCGCGAAAAGTGTTCCTTCGACCTTACATGCCTTACGTGTTTTGCCTTACGTGTTAGTGTTTTACGTTTGTGGGGCACTGCATCTGTCATTCTCAACTAAAAGTTTAATTGCAAGACTTACGGAAGCATGCCGCAACGGCTTTGCATGCGGAATTGCAAGTGGACGCTACGCTATACTAAAACTGCGCAGTATTGAGCACATTCTCCCGAAAAAAAAAACGCCTAAATTTTGGCATAACGTTATCACTTTTATTTACCTACATACAGGCCGCCACAAAAATTTCCAGGATGCTGCACATGTATCGAACATAAAATGTTGCGTATTTTTATTCGGCGACGGTTGTAACGCAGCTAGTCAGCATGGGTTTTGCTACGGAGAGCCTTGGGATACTTAAGCTCAAGAGAGATTGGCATGACAGTGTGGAAGCGAAAGTGCACTGCCTGGAGAGTGGAAAACTAACGGCGCAAAAGATCTTTTCAGCCAACGAATAGCCCCAGGGCTTGTATCTTACGCAACTGTATCTTGAGAATTTGCTGTCTCAGACTTCGATTATGCAACCCTCATGAGCAGCTTGATGAGAGCGAATACGTTTTTCTTCCTTTTTCGGCGCGTCGCGACATGCCAACAAAAGGGGGGGGGGGGGGGGGGGGGGTCGCTATGGCACTAGATGCGCTGCGTGGGTTAGTGCCCTAACGTTATTTGTGTGCATTGAGACGTCAGTTGGAAACGTTTTCTCTGAGCGGTAATCTGCGCGTAGGTTTCAATCCCTTCTCTCTGCAGGTGGAAAGCCCAGAATTTAGCTTTTTATGCTGCTGTCTTCTTATGTGAGTGTCTTTTTAGTGCCTAGCACTTATACGTACGCACGCACATACATACATACATATATATAATATATATATATATATATATACGCACACACACACTCACACGTGTATATATATATATGAGAGAAGCCAACAGCCACAGAAACCAAGGGGCACAGGGGATTTTTTTAAGCAATAACATATTCAGTAATATTATAAATTGATCAGCACCACAAAATAAATAAATTAAAAAATCCCCTGTGCCTCTTGGTTTCTGTGGCTGTTGGCTTCTCTCATATATATAACGAGCCCCTCATTCCCCTTTCCTTGTCTGCTTATATATATATATATATATATATATATATATATATATATATATATATATATATATACTGAAGGGGTCACAACATTCCGATTATCTTCGTTTATTACCAACAGTTTCGGACGGAGGGCCGTCCTTCATCAGGGTATGCAGAGAAATGAACGCAATTTCGCATTTTCGATTCACCGTACGCAAAGGGAGAGGGAAATCACTCTCTCTCCCGTTAGAGGAAGGAAAGCCAAAGCCAGTGTAAGACGCGAGTGCTCCAGCCCATTTAGGTTGAAGAGGGGGAGGGATGCGAAGGCCAGATATATGTATATATATATATATATATATATATATATATAAAGCAAAAATAAAAATAAAAAATATAAATATAGGAAGACAACGGCAAAGGCTTGGGTGATAGAGCTATAGCAGTAGATGGGGAGGGAATCAACTGGAATCCGTCCAGAACCGGGCGGCTCGTTTCATTCTTGTTGTCATCGCAACTCCAGCGTCACGGCTATGAAAACAAGCTTGTCACTACCCTTGCTGTCACAACGTAGGGAAATATACCGTCTTTGCCTGTTCCATAAGATTTATTACGACAATCCCATTCTTAAGAATAAAATGATATTACCGCCCTTTTACATTTCACATCGCATTGACCATCGTCATAATGTTGGTATTCCGTCATGCCAAACCAACCATCATCACAAATCATTCATCCCAAGCACGTCAGTAAGCTAGAATCACCTTCCCGGATCTATCGTCGAAATTTCTGATAATTCTACGTTTAAATCTGCTTTAACCAACCTGCTGCTGTCATAAACTCGGGAATCCTTAACACTGTCATCTTTTTTTTTTTATGGTTCTTCCACTTGTTTTATATGCGCGCATGTTACTGCCTTTTGAACGTGATTTCTCTTGTCGTTTTTGTATTTCTTGTATGCTGTTGCTTTTTGTTGTTGTTTTTATTCTGCGATATGCGCTGTTAATTTTTTTAATGTTTTGACGTAACCTGTTTGTTCGTTTTTTCTGTGAGCTTCATTTATGTCTAAACTTTAAGTGTATTTACAGCTGTATTTTTTGTTTCACTTTCGTGTGTAACCCACTCCCCTCTGTAATGCCCTCTGGCCCTAAGGGTAAATAAATAAATAAATAAGTAGTTGCTTCTAAGAAGGCGCCAGCAAGAATATTGTTCAATCGGCTTTAATCGGCTTCAGTCGGCTTTAAGACTCCATTGACAGGGCAGAGACAGGACCCGTCTTTTAAAGTCTACTCGTTTCTACAGATTTCGACAGACAGAGTTTCGACAGATCGAATCGTGGCGGTAAAAGACCTCTTGAAAGTGTTTATTTTGGTCGAAAATACCATTTATCCGCTTTATCTGTAAAATATACGTTTTTAAACCTTGCCTTCTACCTGGGAATTGATGTAATACAGTTCACGGCGTCTTCCACCTCTAAACAGTTTCCCACAGCATTCTGAATCAATTCCTGCTTTTCACTGTACACTTGCAACACCATCTTCTGGGCCGACCTGTCGCCTTCTCGTTGATGCTATCCAGGTGAAAAATTGCCCAGAAAAAGGCGCAAGCACCGCCAAAACGTGCGAGCGACATCGACCCTGTCAGAGCCTGGCCCCAGCGTTGCCTCAATTGTCTCATCGACGCCCACAGCTCCTCAGTGTTGTGCTTTCTAGAAAGAAGTCCATCTGTCTTTTTCCTCTCTTTTTCTCTAGGTGCGAGGTCTTATGTGCATCTAATGAGCCTAACGTACCGGGCGACGAACCTGGTAAATAAAAGAGACCGACAATAGACAGGTCCGGGCGTTCCCCTCGTCGGCGGTCCCCTCGGGGCAGCGACGCGTTCCGGCGGCGCACGAACCTTCCGCCATTTGCTCAATGGGCCCTAGAAGTGCTGAGCCGAATTCCAGCGAGTTCGAGAATCGGACGTATAAATAAGGTACCCCAGTGCGAGGCACTTGGACGCGCGCGGCTCTGGGCGCCCAAGTGCTCGGCGGCCGCCTATATACCGAAATACGTCATTAGCGCCTCTTACAGCGCGCTGGCCTGAATGGCCGCGATTCTCACCGAAAAAGAGGTTCTCCCTCGCCGAGCGCTTCGCGAGCGCGCAGGCGGACCCCATCTTCCTCCGGTCGGCCGTGGGCGAGGCGGCCGAGTCCTTCCAGCTCCGACTCCAGCCATTTAACGCGGCGGCAGTCGTCGCGCGCCCGCCCGGCGCTTATAAATTATTGATAGTCGGCGAACTAAAGGGATTGCCGGCCGCGCTCGCCTGTTCTGGCGAGCGGAGCTAGCGCACCGCGGATCCCGATAATGTCGCGGTGCGCCGCAGTCGCGCGTGTCGTGAATGCGACGTAACCAAGCCCGACACTTACACTCTGTCTGCGTAGTGCAAAACTCGCCTCCTCGATGCGAAACTCTCCCTTGTCTCCATCCCTAGACACGCCGCGACGACTGTAGAGCGGTACGCTCGTCTCCCTTCGCCGCTATTGCAGTGCGTCCCCCTTTCGACGCGCACTCGCCGCTTGGCTATCGATCAGCCGGAGCTATTCGACAGGCGCGTTCTGCGCGGCTGGCGTGCTTTTCGCCCTTGAAAAGAGTGCGCACTCACGCATGCACACGCAAGTGCCCGAGGCGTTCGGCGCTGAGCGTCATGGCTCATATACGGGCATTTCCATCCAGATTACGGACGGCCCAGCGTTGCTTTATTCATAAATAAAACGCTCATTACGTGCACAGCGTGTAACAAATGTGCGAAGCTTCGCGATCTGTTTTCGCAGTGATTAACGGACACTTCCCCTGCGGCTAAGCGGCGTCTGCGTTGGCGTCGATGGCGTCCTCACCCTATGTGGCAATCGAAAACTCTGGCTTTCGCTACAGCCTAATGACGATGCCCACGAAGTGACCATATACGGGTGCTCTCGAGAATCTGCCCCCTGTTGTTGAGAATGCACTGCAGGATGGTCGGCCATTTTTGCCTCGTAGGATGGCTAAATATGGCACTGAAAGTATGGCCCGCAGCGAAAGTAGGGCCCTTTGAAAGCCAGTCGTCCAAAGGGCAACTTTTGCTTTCGAACAGGTTTGGTTTCATTCTCTATTGGTTCTAATATCATGCGCACTTGAGTCTTGAGCAGAAGATTGGTTTGTGAGTGTGAATAAAAATATTCTCAAGTCTGAGTGTTCCCCTGAACGCTGGAAAAAATTTGTAAGCATATGTTAAATAGTTGTTTATTATATTTCTTTGTGGCCTGGGTCTCGGTGCCTTCAGAAACCTGCAAAATCGTATTTGGACGCATACTTTGTTAAGTTTATTCGCGGAACGGTAAGTATTTGAGCAAAAATAAGACAAATTCTCACAGCGAAGCACAAGAAAGCTGACACTTATTTGGCTGTCAGAAGCTGAAAGCTGTTATAGACAAAGGAAATATTTTTATGAGATATTTTCGATGACTACTATTTCCAACCACATATAGGCTGCGGATATGGTGAGTTTTTCTTTTTTTTAAAGCTGCTGTAAAATACTGCCATGCTTTATAATTCAGGCAAAGTCTCAGGAAGTTATATGCCTGCCCTATGATTACCATACCGGGCAGCACAGGTGAATTATGGTGTCTGGTGCTCTATACACCGGGAAAACGTTGGCTCCCTATAATAGCGCGCTCATAAGAACTGTGGTGATCATCGCTGCACTCCTACCTTGAACCTTTAAGCGGTAATCCAGAAGATAGCCGAGCGACTATCCTCTTGGCAATTGCGATCAGCATTATCTTAAAGAGACATTGTTCCGGATATTCGCTTTTTCTTTGTGCCATCGCGGGCAAAAGTGAGAGACCCCCCTTCCAAGTTCCGACTTGTGTCACTCTGCGTAGGAGCGCCACCTGACAAAGCACTTCTGGTGTCGATAACGGCCAATGGCACCGGTCACGACACCAGAAGCGACGCAGCGTGGCACGAGTAAGAACTTGGAGGGTCCGCGATGGCACATATACGTATAACGGCATAAAAATCAGTTATTCGTCCTGGTGCAGCCTAGCGGTGCCGTGGTGAAGGAGGAAAAACGGTTTCGCGGCAGCTGCAGCCACGTGGAAAGGACGAAACCCGTGCACGCTAGCTGCAGCCAAGTGGAACGGATAGTAGCGCGCCTGCTTCAGCTTAGTGGAAAGGATGCAAACCGGTTTCGCGGCAGCTGCAACCACGTGGAAAGGACGAAACCCGTGCACGCCAGCTGCAGCCAACTGGAACGGAGGGTAGCGCGCCTGCTGCAGCTTAGTGGAAAGGATGCAAAACGGTTTCGCGGCAGATGCAACCACGTGGAAAGGACGAAACCCGAGCAGGCCAGCTGCAGCCAACTGGAACGGAGGGTAGCGAGCCTGCTGCAGCTTAGTGGAAAGGATGCAAGCCGGTTTCCCGGCAGCTGCAATCACGTGGAAAGGACGAAACCCGTGCACGCCAGCTGCAGCCAAGTGGAACGGAGGGTAGCGCGCCTGCTGCAGCTTAGTGGAAAGGATGCAAACCGGTTTCGCGGCAGCTGCAACCACATGGAAAGGACGAAACCCGTGCACGCCAGCTGCAGCCAACTGGAACGGAGGGTAGCGCGCCTGCTGCAGCTTAGTGGAAAGGATGCAAGTCGGTTTCGCGGCAGCTGCAACCACGTGGAAAAGACGAAACCCGTGCACACCAGCTGCAGCCAAGTGGAACGGAGGGTAGCGCGCCTGCTGCAGCTTAGTGGAAAGGATGCAAAACGGTTTCGCGGCAGCTGCAACCACGTGGAAAGGACGAAACCCGAGCACGCCAGCTGCAGCCAACTGGAACGGAGGGTAGCGAGCCTGCTGCAGCTTAGTGGAAAGGATGCAAGCCGGTTTCGCGGCAGGTGCAATCACGTGGGAAGGACGAAACCCGTGCACGCCAGCTGCAGCCAAGTAGAACGGAGGGTAGCGCGCCTGCTGCAGCTTAGTGGAAAGGATGCAAACCGGTTTCGCGGCAGCTGCAACCACGTGGAAAGGACGAAACCCGTGCACGCCAGCTGCAGCCAACTGGAACGGAGGGTAGCGCGCCTGCTGCAGCTTAGTGGAAAGGATGCAAGCCGGTTTCGCGGCAGCAGAAGCCAAGTGAAAAGGCAGAAACCACGTCGTGCGAGCTGCCGCCTACATTCTCTGCAAAACCGTCATAAGTAACCTGTGTGAAGGGTCCATACATATTGCGTCCGCGTCGTCCGGTCCGTCTGTCGTGTTTCCTTCGCGCATTTTTTTTTTACATCATGGCACGTACATATTGTGCTAGCTCACCTACGTCGCATTTAGTTCAACAAATTAAATCAGGGGTTAATTTTTTTGCGAACAAGTGGGCATCGCTGAGCCCTTAAAGAGAACGAAGGTTTTCATCATACAAGAAACAAGGAGCGAACAATTACACCGCGCTTTGATCTACAAGCTACAATGTTTTGCAGCTCGAGGTGCATGAGGGAAGATTTTAGGCGTGAGCAGCATTGTCATCGTCAGTAACTGAAAGCTCTGTGACGTCGTTGTAATACTACGCTTTGAAAGGCGGCACGGTTATACAAAACGCCAATTATCGTGCGCCTAGGGAGGTCGCATAATGGACTGACCACCTGTGGAGCAAAGACAAGGACACGATGACCCAAGTTTTGTCGCCACCTTTTCGCACATTGCGACGAAATTTGACGGTGGCCATTTTTTTTTAGAAAGCGGCCGAATTAAATTATAATGGGAAAATTTTGAACGAGAACAGTTTCAAAAAGTGGAGGAATAATTGGTTTTCTAGTGCTTTCATTCCATGCCTTAGCTTTTGGAGGCACGGCACCTGCCTCTTGGCGTTCGAAGTGAATGAAAAAGTGCAAAAATAGATTGCTAATTTTCTGTTCGCATTCCTATTGCCCATTAATGCATGTTTTGTCGATCGAAAACAGGAAAACGATGCTGTTATTCAATTAGCACAAAAATGAGTGGTAGCACCACCAAAGCGAAATAAGAACATTAACTACACAATGCGTATTTATGGGCAGTTTTTTTCTGTTTGTGAGCACATCAGAAAGTTCTGCTGACTTGGAAGACCGTAGCTTCCCGATCTCGGCACCGACCCCAGAAGCCGCAAGTGGGAACAACCGGTATGGCTTGCCCAGGCGTTGTGCTCAATTTTCTGGCCCGATTTCGTGCTTCTAGGAGTAATGCCCATGCCGTCGGACTTAAAGGGCAACTGCAGCACTTTTCGAGAATTTTGCGATATTCAAGGATTCAACTCTATGTAGGCTATAGGTAAAGCATGCAAAGGTTTTTTGCACTAGCATTTAAAATAGTGACATAATCGACGATTGAATTTTGCGCTTCTTCTCAATGCACCAGAGGAGTGCAGAGAAACTCAGCGTGACGTCAGGGAAGGTATGATTTCCAATTACCGCTGTCGTCAGCCACATTCTGCCCTGACTCGTTAGACGCTGCCAAAAAACTCTCGGCAGGGTTCGGCTTCAGTGGCGCTGTTTTTTTCTTCTTCAAGGCAGGGGTTTGTGCGTTGGAAATGTACCGATACCTTCGATGACGTCATAATGCGCCACTCACTTGGCGTTGTGCACTACGGAGAAGCTTGAAGGGCGTCCGGATTTTAATTGGCGATCACTTCACTATTTCAAGTGCTAGCCCAAAAGGACTTAGCATGCTTTACCTGCAAGTTACACATTAGACCCTCTTCAGCTCGTTGATTTCTAAAACCTATGCAGTTTCCCTTTAAATCGAAAATCGAAAAGCGGTTCCTTCACTGCTTGCTAAGCGGAAGAAAAGTGTATGATTTATAGGTTAGAGCAGCGTATCTCTTTGTTGTCCGCTTTTTCCGTTCCTTAATGTGCCGGGTAGCGTGCCTGACCTGAGTCAAGTTAACCTCCCCATTACCTGCTCTATCTGTCGCGTGTGCTGGCTAATTCAGCAACTGAGGAGGAAAAAATTGGTCTGATTCGGGGCCCTTAGATGTGCCACTTGAACCTGCTGACATTCTAGAGCGTTCATTCGTTGTTATCTCCGCAGGTGCCTCTCTTTTTATCGATTAATGCACACAGCAGGCACACCAAGGCAGCACTCTATAGATAAGACTGGGCACCACAGCACAAAAACAGATAATACTTTTTGAGACATGCTAGAACCACAGGCTTTTCTTGAGGAAAATTGAGAAATTTGGCCCCACGTTGTGGAGATGGATTTAAGTAATGTCCTTAAGTGTTTATAAATTAGCGACTAGAACGCGCCTTCAACAAAACAAAGCACGTAGCGCCGGCCTTATTATGTTGGAAATGTGTCACCGCAACTCTGCCGCACTTTCCGTTTTCGTATTCCACATCAGAGGTGCTGGCAGAAAAAAAAAACCGGCACAGACAGTTAAGAAAGCTTACACGTGGGAAGCGAAAGCATCATTCTTCCTGGGTGCACTAATACCAATTCACACATACACCACCCAAACAGCACACACACATACACACATGCGTATGACACCATGCGGAACGCTGTAGAACAAACGGTTGCATTACAACTTTGATCCGAAAATTGGTTTTTGAAGAAAGCAAATGGCACAGTAACTGTCTCACATCTCGATGGACAACTCAACCGCACCTTGAAGGGAAACTGCATATGTTTTAGAAACCAACGAGCTTAAGAAGGTCCAATGTGTGAAACTTGCAGATAAAGCATGCGAAGTCTTTTTGGGCTAGCATTTGACATAGTGACGTGGTCGCCAATTAAAATCGCGACGCCCTTCAAGCTTCTCCGCAGTGCACTACGCCAAGTGAGGGGCGCATGGTGACGTCATCGAAGGTATCGGTACGTTTCCAGCGCACAAACGCCTGCTTTGAAGAGAAAAAACCAACGCCACGGAAGGAAATTTCCACCGAGAATTGCTTGGAAGCGTCCAACGAGGCCCGTGAAGGTGTGGCTGACGACAGCGGTAATTTTAAATCATACCTTCCGTGACGTCACGCTGAACTTCCCTGCACTCCTCTAGTGCATTGAGGAGAAGCGCAAAATTTAATTGTCGATTACGTCACTTTTTTAAATGCTAGTGAGCAAAAAATTCCCTTCGATTACGTTACTTCCTAATGCAAAATTTGAGCTCAGCTCATCCGCTGTTTCAGCTTTTCGACAGATTGAGGCAAAGAATTCGAGCAAGACATGTATGTACAGTTACAGACAACTTTTTATTTTTCACACATATTCCTTCTTCAAGAAACACTCCACTAACAGTTCTTGATTGTTATGAAGGAAGCTTTGTGGACGGAAAAATAGATAGATATATGCTCCACTTGCTTCACCAACGCCTGGTTCTCAAAGACGAGGTCTGCGCAAGTATTTCGCGAGGTTGTCACAGCCGTGGTAAGAAATTCCCGCTTGTCTTCATATCTACACCAAAGTCCCCACCCACCCTGCCACCCTGGCAGGTGGCAGTGTTTCTGGCACAACGTTGTCAATGCCAAAGCATGCAGCGCACATCTGTGACTACCGCCGCGTAGCTTAAAGCACGATTGAGGTGTCTACTTTTCCAAGAGGGCAGTTATGCGCCTTCCTTCTTGTTCAGGTGTCGACCGAAATCTGTGAGACAGATCCTTACCTCAAAAACCAATTTCCAAATTTTTCCCTCTGCTTTTCAAGCCCCCGCTCTATTGGTTTCGCAGCTGTGGGAGACAGATACAGCGCATTTCCTTTCCTCAAAAAAAAAAAAAAACGAAGACACTTTGGAAATTCTAAAGTGCACTTGGCAAAAGCCTTGTGGTCAACCGACTGCAGCTTCCCCGAACCGCTTGGCGCGGAATCACTGGGCCGCTTCTGAGCCATGCGTCTCACTCACTCGACTGCAACGAAAGGTCTGACGAAGGAGCGGCGGTGTAGCTGACACAGCCGACGCGTGCGCGCTCGTTCTACCGCTACTGTGTGACGTCACGGTTGCTATGCACAGCTGCGCCCCCCACTGGCGCGCCGGTTGCTAAGGAGGGGAGGAGGTTGCGCTTTTGCTTTCTCCTTTCCAAGCTCCCGCTCCATTGCTTTCGCAGCTTAAATGGTGTCCACTGCTGGTTACAACGGACAACGGCGACGGCGACGCCGCGAAACGCAGAAACGGGCGCCTAAGAGCTGCGCTCTGAAACACTTGACATGCTATACCCACAGACTATACAGATTTGAATCCTACAATATAGTGAAATTCTCAAAAAGTGGTGCAGTTGCCCTTTAAGGGAAGAGGTAAAGAGCCTGGGAAGACACATAATTTAAGGTGCTTATGTCGTCGGTTCGAATCCCCTGTCGCAAGCTAGTCTCCAACTTGACTAGTAAATGTGCGCTATATGGAACGAGAAATCGTACGACACCACCCGGAACGCTGTACGACAAACAAAAAGAGCGGCAAAGTGGCAGAATTTAAGCTATTTTAGTACACTGCTTTGCGAGAAGCATGGCGCCTGCGGTCTCTCTGCACCGGCTATTTGTGCTCTGCTGTCCACAATTAATCCGCCTTTATGTGCACAAAAGCAGACGGGAAGAGCTAACGACTCGTTTGGAACGTCTATTGTGCATGTGTAAAAATTAAAGAAAAAACATATGTCTAAAGACGCTTTTATGGACCGCTTAGTTTCAGCAGGTCTTTGTTTTCTGCCCAGGGAGAAAATGTAAGATGCAAGAGACGCAGACGAACAAAGACGAGGGCGCAGGCTGTCTTAATAAGAAAGAATAAAACGTCGGCGCCAACGGCCAGTTGTCTTTCAAGACGTGGCATTTTGGGCGTTGACGTGGCTTATGCGCCTGACTGAAGGGCTCCCCGGTGTTGGGCCTTCATTTGGCCAAATTCCTTCTCAATGGCAGCACACCTCGCGTGTTTGCTACTGAACGCCTACTTTCTGGCCGTGGGTGCTGCGCGTTCACGACGGGTTGTCATTCCTGGCACGACACGACCACCGGAATTTCCGCAATGCCACAACGACGGCAAGTAAACTATCGCTCCGCCAATGTTCGTCGAATGCGGCAAAAGCCTGTGGGAAAAATTTCGACCTCTCTCGTCCCCCCTCCTGGTCCCTTAAAAAAATAGAGCCATAGCTGACCTCTATTCTATGTGTGTGCATTTCTATACGTCATATGAAAGACGGTCAGACGGTGCTCATAGACCACTGGCCACAACACGACGCTGTGCAAAGCAACGCCTGTGCTTTCCTAGAGGTCCGACTGTCGTAAACATCCTGTTACGCGTGGTGGTGTACACTTTGAACTCTTGGGGCTTGAATAACCGGGCCGCTTACATGTGCTTACCTCGCTTTTGTCACAGCGTCCTGCTGGAGGTGTATGACTGGCAGGAAAAACTGACTTGAAAGCCGATGCTATCGCAGTCGACGTGTCTCTGCCCTGCCCGCCACGCCAGCGTTGCCGTCAAAGATTTTGATGCGATGGCGAAAAATGAGATGCAGTGGCACGCAGCTCTCTTCTCGCCATCATCATGCATCCGCCTGGATAACATGCAACCATTTTCGTCCTTCCTTCTGGCCAATGGGTTTCTTCACTTAGCAGCGTTGAAGCGCCTGATAGCAATGTATACAGCCTGAGCCAAAAGTAAACAATCCAAGGTGCTCGCCGCCAGGTCGGGCATTTGGGCTCCTGTAGCGTCGGTGAAAGCCACAACTATCGGAGCAGTGAGGGTGCCAGATTCTCCCGTTCTCAAGAGATCTGGAAGCTGGCGCTGCATAACGAGCCACACAGCTTGGCTCGGAAGAAAATCCCACTGGGTTCCTTACTTTTGATAAAGGCCAGGATGTCTCCCTTTGGCTACACTTTCGCTCTAGTTTCCTACCCTGAACTTTTTAATTATGATGTAATCAGACGAAAAGGAACTTTTGTGTTTTATTGCAACCGAGCACGTTTATTAGAAGAGGCCCAAGCGCACCCAAAACAGGCATTTATGCAGGCGGCCTCAAATCTGCACCTGCGAAACAAACGGGCAGAGTTGAGCATAAATTAAAATTGATAGTTTTTATGAAAAACTTCCTCAAGTTCTGTGAAACTTACCTCGCAAGGTGAATGTGACCGAGGCCAAGAACAATCCCACTTTCGCGGCTGCGGACGTTCTCTTTGCAGACACACTCAATGCAACGTAACAGCCGTAACTGATGCCTCTTGCATTGGAAAGGCACTGAGAATTCTTGATAATAGAAGGGCTTGGCTCAAATGTCGCAGCTGATAAAACGAGCGCCAACCAAAGCTTTGGTTAAAAAATGTTAGACGCTAGAAAAATGTGTAACTTGTTTTGTTAGATGCCAAAATATGTTTCACATTACGAACATTTTTCGAACGTCTAGCATCTGTTGACCAAAATTTTGGTCGGCGCTCATTTTTTCTGTTGTGACATGAATTTACTACCCGTCCCGATGACGGTTTGTCAAACCTTAGATTTCAGCTTCACTCTATATGGTATACAAATTTAATAACAACGAAAAACAAAATCTAATTTGTAGTCATTTTAATAAAGGGTGACAGCTGCCATATAAAGACAACTTTTATATCAAAGTATCCTAAGTGGTGATGTCGGGGCATGAAGTCGTCTGGGTTGCAAGCTCAGAAGCTTCTAAAAACCGCTAAAAAAATAAAAAGAAAATCCACCGGCCACTTGCAGAAGACAGAGGCCCCACATGAACGCTTTGTGGGCGCAAGGCGCGGAACTGCTTAAGAACACTCTTTGTTGTCGATTTGGGCGCTACGATACCCCACCAACAGCCCAGAGCACAGATCACACTATAGGAAAACGATGTCGTAAAAATGTCTGCGTGCGTCGATGTTGATGGGCTACAGGGTGGCGGCAGAATAGAAAAAAGTTTAATCAGGATATATGCATTCGCGATGGGTTGGAGATCAGGGGCTAAGAACAATGGCGACGGTCACATAACGCCTACCTCAGACCCGCCACATTGTAGGCACACGGTGCCTACTATAGTGCCTGTATAGTGGCTGCATAGTCATTTTGGCGCATAGTGAAGTAGGCCCACAGTACGAATTCAGTGTGGCGTACAGTCACAAATGTAAGATAGTCATCGTGATTAGGCCCTTTCATTGTCATGCATCCAAGCGCTCTTAATCGCAGCTCGGCTCCTCTTTTGGGCTTTCCTAGCTCTCAGATCTTCGTCCACATATATACAGGCTACTTAACTCGGCTCGTTCTGATTTACAAAAATAATACAAATTCAAGTTCTTAATAGTTGTTTGTGGCATCTGTTTTCAGTGAACAATGTCGTTACTGCTTGCGAAGGCAAGCTGGCGTCGTTGTTAGGCAGCCCGAGCGCCAGGAACAAACGCATGACTACAGTACGTATATTTATTCTCTTCAACACATCCACAGCGAATTCCATCTCCGATATTAATTGGTCGAATCATCGCTTAACCTTATTTATTTCTGGGCGAGCACCATTACTACCTCTTGTTTATTATTTTACTGTTTCTATCCTTCACCTGTTAGCTGTTTCAAGCCGAGATGGCTTGGCAGCTGTTCGGTAGCGACTGGCGGGCTTTCGCGTTTCGCACCGTAACTTGTTGCTACATCGTGTCATGTGAGCTCATGCCCGCAAGAGAGACCGTATTTTCTATTATTTTCCTGACTGACTCTTTTCCGTGTCTACTAGTGGGACCACATGTGATGTCAGAACTTTTGAGGGCCACTGGACTTCATATTCTTTGAGGGGACTCATCAGGAGGCCGTAATCATGGTTGCCTCGGAGCAGTTGTTTGAAGACTGGGAGACAAGAGGCTCCGTAAAGCGCCACAGCGGACCTAATCTACCGTGCTAATTGCAATCGGATATTCTCAATAATGCTCCGTCCCCCCCCCCCCCTCCGCTTAAGGTTCAAGAGGCTACACAAATATAAAATTACCTTTCCCGCGCCACTTTGGGGAAGGGAAAAATAACATCTAACCAGCGAAAGAACGTGCTTTTTAAATACTAGGGGTGTGCGAATATTCGGAAATTTCGAATACCGAATCAAATATTCTCTTGTTCGATTATTCTAATGAATTAAATAGTGCATGCTAAAAATTATTCGAAACGAATCGAATAGGTCCTCAATTTTTTCGGGCACTTTTCGAATATTTGACGTGAAGTTCGAATAAGGCCGCCGTATTTTCCTTCCACGACTATTCCAGAAACAGATATCATACGTGCCTCCTACCATGCTGCCGCGATCGGTGTGCGCAGGATGGAGAGTTCAACGCCGCGGTGCGGTCCATTCGCGTGGCGAGGTTCATCATAATCCTCATACATGGCCTCAGAGATTGGACGACGTGGCAGGGCCCAGGCAGGTTCATTAAACGCGGCCTCTGTGCCTGACTTCGGAGGCCATGCCTCATATGTAGCTCTCGCTCGTCCCATGCACTGTGATGTGGCGCTAGTTTATTATCTTATCGAGAGCAAAAGGTACTTTACCTATGCGCCTAACACGACAACGATAACGTTAATACGCTGACTTCATTTTGCGGCCTCACAAATGGAGATCAGTGTTGCAGCTTTGAACAGATACAGCTCTAACTCAGCGCTTTGCTGCTTCTCACGATTGCTCATTGCATATTCACACATGTAACGAATATTCGTAAATTATATGATTCGCTTCTGTCACTATTCCTTATCTATTCAATTCGGTTTCTCGCTAAACTATTCGTATTCGATTCGGTATCAAAGCTAGAATATTCGTATTCGATTCGGCTTAGAACAAGTGCTATTCGCACACCCCTATTAAATACTAAAGGTTTCCTGACGAGTGTTTTAACCCGCCCTTCTCCCTCCCGCCCCCCTTCCCAAAAAATAATAAATGGAATTAGAAAGAGCAGTAAGTTAAACGCTAGCTCATAGCAAATAAATATTACTCTGGGGTCGAATCGACTGACCTGTTCGCATGCGAGGGGGGTTGTCTAGTAAGGTGACAACCACCACGTATCTTACTTTTATGCGAAGCATATTAACGTAGGTTTCGGGTCTTCGCGCGACGCCCGGCGGTGGCCACCATTGACCTTGAAGTGAGATCACATGATGTGACGTCACGTGATGACGTCACACCGGCTGCAGATGGGGCCTCATATCGCGCCGTCGGACGTCGCCCGGCGGAGGCCTCCACGCTTCGGTTCGCGCCGTCGCGCGCGACGCGGCGGCGGCGCCACCATTGCTGCGTCACGTGATATGCGACGTCACGCCAGGGATGAAGCGGCGCGCGCCCGCCGTCGCGTCAGTCTCTGTGCCCGCAACCGCGCTAGCGTCTTTGCGCCGGGCGTGTATGCGGTCAAGATGCCTCCAAACGCTAAGGACGTTAATAATAAGAATGCAAAACGAAGGCTGCTTCGCATCCACTGGGCTTAACCTTGATAAGCCTCCAACTTTTTTTTTTCAGTTGGGGCCGACTGTGCACTGCTCCCGGTCGATCACGAACCGTTCTCACGTGCCAACGTGTCGGTGATGCGAACCTCTGGTCCCTACGAGTCGCGACTGTTGTTAGTTTTCAAAGAATCCGCTATTTGTTGTTCAAAACTTCTCACGAGCCAGGGAAATGGGGACGACGTCAGCTAGTCGCGAGTTAGGCTCGCCATCAAGGTCGGCAGCTGCTCCGCGTCAGTGTGCCTTGCGCAGTCGCCCCGCGGTTAGGGCCACAAAAAAACGAGGAAGAGCAAGTAGCTATTGAAAAGTTCATAAAGCAGCCTGCATTTGCCGCACTTAAATATCAAAGTTTTAATTCGTGTGTTGAACCATAGGTGTCGCGTGTGCAGTCTTCCACAGACCTGTCTAGAGCGCTCAGACTCCGTGCCGTCTGCGCTCTGCAGCGCGCACAGCGACGTCTAGCGGCAGCGTTTGGTTTCAGACAGCGCCTGTCTGATGCTCAGACCATACTCAAATGTGCGCAATCTCGAACGAGGCCCTGCCGCTAGACGTCGCTGTGCGCGCTGCGGAGCGCAGACGGCACGGTGTCCGTGCACTCTAGAGAGGTCTGTGGAAGACTGTACTAAGTCAGCATGATGCAGTGTCTGGCAACTAAACTCCTAAAAAACACTGCAAGATGATAGAAGCGCAGTTTTGTTTCGACCATACGGTTCTAGTTCCAGCTTACTTTCTATGTCTTGAAAAGGTGCAGGCGCGTTTTTTTTCTTGTCATGTGTGCGACAGTTTAGACCACCTAGTTGCTTTGTCTGGAGTAGAATATATGGCAAGTGGCGTGCCTCAGGTCTGCAGTTTTCTGTTATGATTGTTTTTCTTTCTGTAGCGTGGACAGACTCTCCACGCTCTTGGTGTGGTTTGTTTAGGTTTAGTTGTGTTTGTTTTTTCTTTGAAAGATTAGACCCCCGAGCCAGACATCGCGGGTTATGCCTTTTTAACTGCACTGGTGTGCTACACTCATGCGTGGTCACCAGTTTTCCCGTAAGTAACCCGCAGTAAGGGCTGAAGTGAAATTGCGACATTTCTTTATTGCCATGATTATTCCGGTGGAAGATTGCGAAAAGAGAAGAGCTCTGAGGTGGAAAATGGAATTCTGAGCCTTGGACTTTTGCATACGCGAACTGCACGAATGTTCAGGTTATATGCCGAGGGCTTAAGTGGTTAAATTAATCTCAGAGCAAAGTACTTCAAGGTTATTTAGTTAATAAAACAAATGGCTGCACAGACTGAACCAGGAATGCATCTCGAAATCGGGCTGTTGGCATTACAGTGCAAAAAAACGCTCAACGCACGTGAAAGATGAAGAAGGTTGGGTTACTGCTGAGGAACTGCCGTCGTTACTCAGCCCGATGTAGCCTCTATCAAATTTCCTCTACTGCTACTTCCTTGACGAGATTTGGTTCACGGTACAAAAGGATGCGTTGTTAATATTTTGTATGTAAGGGCCTTTTACCAATGGGCAAGAATGGGAAAATGACACCATCGACATCGAGTGAGGTATAAGGTAACCGGTTTTTAAAATCCCTAAACGTTGGCGTTTTTTTTTTCATAAAAAAACTGAATGTTTTCTAGCTTGCATTCGCGCAAAATGACGCTTCAAACAACATTTCAAAGTGTCCAGGCTCTTTCATACTTAGCTGGAAACTGGAAGCACGTGACCGCCGCGCTTCGCGAAGCGCTGCCGCCGACATCGCGGGAGATCAGCAGCAAAGGCGCATGCGCAATGAACACAGCTGGGTGCACTTTCAGTGCATGGGCCTGGTGCCGACCATTTTCGCTGGCTCTCGGCGGCGGTGGTTCTGTCCCGCGCTCCCAGGTTTTCCTCTAAATGTGAAGCAGCCTGTACTTCAATATCTGATACACCTCGACACTGTCTCTTCACACGTCTGCTCGCAACTGCGCACGCTGTCAGCAACATATATATCATTGCCCTTCAGAGTGCATGTTGCTCAAGTGTTTGAAACAGCCGTCAAAACAGGCAAAAAATTACTCGGAGAGATCCGTACGCTGAACTAAAGCACGAAAGTCCTTGTTTGTTTGCATGTTGGTTTAACTTTGCGGCTTCTTGAGATTTACACGAGCAGGGTTCGGTAGGGGTGCAAAACCGCAAAAGTAAGCACATTGCTTTAGCAAAGTAAATTTCGTTATTTCTCAATGGTTTCTCTCTTCAAGTCTACATGACTATTTGCTTAGCCTACTAATTTGCATTTTTTTTTTCATCCAACGGGAAAAAAAGTATTGTCAGTCCGCCGCGGTGGCTCAGTGGTTCCGGCGCCCGGCTGCTGACCCGAAAGACGCGGGTTCGATTCCGGCCGCGGCGGTGGAATTTTGATGAAGGCGAAATTCTAGAGGCCCGTGTGCTGTGCGATGTCTCTGCACGTTAAAGAACCCCAGGTGGTCGAAATTTTCGGAGCCCTTCACTACGGCGTCCCTCATTGCCTGATTGCTTCGGAACGTTAAACACCAAAAAAACCAAAACCAAAAAAGTACTGTCACAGAAAGCAAAGCACAAATTGACGACGCCGATAGAATCTTCATCGGACAAGAATTTCTTTTTACTGTGCCAAATTTTCAGGCTTATGAACAAAAAGAAATCAGGTGAGGTAACATCCGGAAAATTTTAGGGTCGAAGAATCAGCTCGAAGGCCGAATTTTACATTAGTTCTATTGCGTGGTCGATTTGTAGGACGGCACGCAATATCGATGAAAGACCTTTTTATTTTGACTGTCTCGGACATCTTTTTTTTTTCGCTCTTTTCGAACAGTCTAAAATAATGCATGATATGATTTGCTAACTTTACTTTTTTTTCGTCATTATGCAAGTAGCCGAAGAGATTTTCAGTGACTTAGGCACTGACACGGACTTACAGCAGAGCGTTGTCTAATCTTATAACTGCTTCTTCATTACGAATGTTTAACGGTGAATCCAAGTTTCGCCCATGGCAGCAAATCAGGGCAGAAGGTCCTGTGAGGCGCAATTGCCTAACATCGTCAAACGCTGCATGGGACAGGCGCAAAAACAAATAGTCACTTCCACGGTTCCGCAACAATCCGCTTGGGGTGATACATGCCGGGGGCCTCTTCGGTCCGTTAAAGCGACGTGCCTTCGTCAGACTACGCAATTCGTGCCGCAATCGACACTAAACAGACCAGCGCATTTGCTCCTACGCACCTGGCAATCGCTTGAGCACTTCTCTGGAAGAATTCATGAAGGTCGATTCGATATATGAGGCGCACCGTTAGCAGCATCCCGAGGTGGTTTGGCGAGGAAAATTTGTGTTTTGCTGAAGGTACGTGAACCACGAAAAATTACGAAATATAGACTGCTAATCCTTTGCTTTTTAGCGGCCCCTTTGAGTCAGTAACAATGCGGTGATGCCTTAAAAATGTCTGCCATGAAGGCGTATACTGCGGCACCCATGCTTATTAGCGGCCAACCGTGCAAAGGGCGCCATACCGCGGTACATACAATATGACTCCCATCATGCTATTGAAGAAGTCATATATTCGCGCGTATTAACGGGGCTCATCTGTGTCAAACTTTCGCACAGCAGAAGTGCCTGCCAATTTGTGCGTTTTTATTACAAATAAAAACAGGTGTTTTATGTGTCTTTGCATGGCTTCCGTCTGGCTTATGCAGTCGAACTTCCTGTCTATTGTAAGTGCCTTTTTGTTATTTGTTTCTTTCTACCACTTGAGGGTGTCGCTCGGTCGCCCCTCTTTACCTCTATATGAGCGAGAGAAGGCTTCCCACTTCTGCCCAAAGGAAAAGTAAATCGCGATAAGTCGCGTTCGAAGAGCGAATTGAAACCATTTACCAAGAACAATAATGATCGCTGGGCGCATTTTTCATTAAAACAGAATCGGACAAGGAAAAAGATGCTTGCGATATACGCCCTGCGGCGCACTGTAAGAATACATCCCATGCGTTGAGCAGCTCGCTCAGTACTAAAACTTTCCCACAAAAGAAGGGAAAATTATCTCACCGCATCTCTTGTATCTCTTGCATCCTCCTGTAGCAATCTCTTGTGCGTCGACCTTCAATATCTCCCAACAGGTTGCATCTATTGCGCTTTTGCTAGGGTTTGTTATACCGTGAGGCCGTTTATAGATTTTAGTATTAGCGATTTCAAATGTATATTAAGAAATTAACCCTTCATTCTCAAGGCTACTTAAGCAGGCATCTTAAAATGCGCGCCAATTGTCTCTAGGCTGTAGAGAAGTTTTGTTGAGTTTTAATCTTTGTTTTTAACCTTTAGGAGGAGGTGATGGATTTCGAGAACTGCATCTTGCACAGGCAGGAGCTCACTCTACGAGAATTCATTGCATGGTGCGAGCATAAGTCGTCACTGGTAAGCATCGTGGCACTGCGCCGCTCAACCTAGGCCTCGGTTCTGTCTGTACGAACGGATTCGCGCTAATGATGCTCTCTGAATCTCTTTACCGCCTGTCTGTTTGCGACCGTGAAGAAAAGGCCCATTCTGATATGTCTATATTTCGTCCCCGAATGCACTCGTCAGGTTCAGCCAGATATACACGGCGTTTAAGGATTTAAAAAAAAAAGTGGCTCACCGGAGCTGGGCGCAACCAATGAAATATTGTTTCCCATCGTGTGGGGCTCCTCAAAGTATTTTTTTTAATTCAGCTTGATTAGTTAATTAGCTAAGGTTAATTATGCCAATTTTGTTATTAACTTTAGGGTCACGCGTAATCCCTTATGTTGTAGAGGGGGTTAAGAAAGAAGCGATGCAGTTTTTTGCAGCAACCTATCTCGTACGTAGTCCTTCTTTCTTACATTTAAAGAAAGCTCACGAAATATAAAAAAAACAAACAAACACGTGACTGCGTTCATGCGCTACCATACTCCAGCGCTCCCAACCATGCTTTGAACAAACAAAGCGTGCGCGCTGACCGTGCCTAAGTGAGCGGCCGCCGCTCAGTTTGACGGGCTGCAAAATGAGAAAAATAAAAAAAATAAACGAAGGCTACCTGTAAATACGCGACTTCTGTGCTTTCTCTTTCTTTTTTATTTTGCTATGTGATGGCTCAGTAGAAGCTCCATCTGAATTGGCTGTCGATGGCCGCCTATCACTTATTGCAGATCACGGCGCGCGCTTTGCATGTTCAGGAAGAATGTGCTGACGCACTTTCAAGACTATGCTGAGTGCGGCGCCGGCCGCTCACTTCAAGACGGTGAGCGTTCACCCGGAACGCGCTTGGCAGCGGTGCAATACGGCAGCGCAAGAGAGAAGTCACGTGTTTTTTTTTTTCACATTTCGTGGGCTTTCTTTAAATATTGGAAAAAAGGACCAGATAGAAGATATGTTGCTACAAAAAATTGGATTGGTTGTTTCGTAACCACCTTTAGGACTTAACGAAACGCAAGTGACCTTAAAATGATCAGTAAAACTTTTGCGTAATCAATCTAAGATAATTAACTAATTAAGCGGAATTTAAAGATACTCTGAGCGGTGGTTCACGTTACGTGAAACGCCCTGTATACTATCGCCATCTCGAAGAATACGCGTATGTTTCTGCACTACCTCATCACGGAATGGTGTTGGGAATGTTATGATGCAGGTAGGGTACACGTTGCAAGAGCACTGTCAGCCGTAGCTCCACTTGTTTCTTGTTGCGACAAAACAACTGCAGTTGTCGGTGCCTCCCATAAACACCAGATGTGGCTGAGCACCGCGCGCCTTTCCTTTCGTGAGCGAGAAGTCTACACAACGCGAACGGCACTGTCAAACAGCAAACCCTGCTTCTCAGGTGCGCTCCTCACGAAAGAAAGTTTCACTGGATAAGGAAATCTTGCAATCAGCATAAAATGATTACAGACGTACGATTAATGCTATTAATGCGGAGGGGGATGCGTTAATACTGCGAATCCGATTGTTTGACGAATTTTTGTTGACGAACTGAATTCAGTCACATCAACGGCAATTAAAGTTTTGATTTGACAATGCATTTATCAGCGTGTTGCTCAGTTAGTTCAAATCAGGCGTATAGTAGCCATCATTTTTCCTCTTCGGTGTGATTCTTGGCTTTTCACTCTATTACACCTAGGCTTCATACCACCAACACCACCGGTTGCCCATAGTGACCCTACTTCTTGCAGATTTAGCGCAACAAAAACCAGGGACAGTCAAGAATAGACGACACGGGCGCTGAGCAAAAGGGAGCGGGAGCGTGTGCGGCAGAAAAAAAAAAGAAAAAAGAAACACCTCCTTCTTCCCAAGAAGATAAACGAAGTTGCACAGTCAAGCATGCCACCGAATTCATTGCTTGCAAGAAAGGAGTTGCGTACAAAGTGCCTTTGTCTTACTGAAACATCTATTACAGCCAGACGGGACGATGCCCGAATGTCGTGCTAAAAGAGTACCAAACTAGACAAAAAGTGATAGGTTTCTTCAAATGTGCTGCATTGCCGAGAGTTCAAGAAACGCGACAATAGCGCATGTGCGCCGAACTTAGATAACACAACGATTGCGTACAGTCACAGCCAGATGTGCAGGGAAACATTTGAGGCATATTGCGTCGCCAAGACCGTAAACATGTGTGTGTGGCCAAACCTTCTCTAGCTTTGCAAGCAAGAAAGCTAGCGCACCTGAACAAGTGCCTGTCGTTTTCAAAGTAACCGTTGACGTCACTTTCTAGTTTAATCTTTTGTTCGTGTTGTTCAAATTGTTCTCGGGCGCTTTTCTCTGCATATATCACATATTTTCCGACAAACTACCAGTTGTCAATAAGCGCCGGCGTCGTGTATTTTGCACTATACTTCGTTTTGGAGCGAAAGCTCCACTTCTCGCGTACAAATCTTTAAGGTCATGTTACGGCGCAAATATAACCTTGCATCGGTCTTAAATAAAAAAAAAACAAAAAATTTCAATGTAGGAGGTCATTGAACCCGGTCCACCGGAATGCGAGACGGGGACGCTTCCAGCCCGCAACGAGTGTTCTTTTTTTTCGCAGCATGGCATTTATTACAAGCGCTTATATGCAGGATAGAGCTATATACATTGTTTACAAAGTAATCAGCCAGTAGCCGAGCAACTTGAATGGCGACACAACTCCACACAACTGAAAACCGCGTCTTCACACAACTTAACTAAAACGGTGGTAAGGAAAGACAGGTCACCGATAACGGGACCCAGTCCTGTTGATAGTCACTGTCTTCGTAAGTGCCTTTTAGCTGGCCCACCATCTGACGGAAATGTGTGCTGAAGGAGACGACAGGCTCAGCATGCCAGTCCAACATGCGCGTTTTCTACAGGCTGTGCAGTCCGAACAGGAAAATCGTGTCAAAGGGTTCGTGATCATGTTGGATGGCCATTAGGTAACGCACTCTGTGAGAATTAAAAACAAAGTCTCTCTTCAGTGACATTTGTAGAATTGCCCAAAATAATTTCGCGCCTTTGCAGGCAATACTGCAGTGTTTGATGATTTTAGGTGTACCACGTAGGCGAAAATTAGCAGAAGAAACAAAAATATGTTTTTTGTGTGTAGCCTCATTTTAACAGACAGAACTTCGGCGTGAAGTTTAAAGAAAAACGTTTTAGCACAAGGCAAAACCGGCTTTTAACGTACTCAAGTACGGCTTTCTGACAAGCTAGTTGGTACATATTCATATTTGAAAGGCCGTGAGCTAAAAAGACGTTCACAGGAAAAAAGGGGGTCGAGAACACAGGAAAGAAGCGCAACTTTTTTCCTGCGAACGTCTTTTTAACGCAGAGCCTTTCAAATTTAATTTACGTACACGTCTCAGCACAACATGACCAATAAAATTAGAGTAGAGAGAGTGATACAAAGGAGGCGGAAAGATCATAAATATCAATCCTTTATATATTTTTTTTGCGTGAAACGGAGCATAAGTACCCATAAGAAAAGCGAACTGCTCGGAAACGCACTTAGTCATAAACTTCCTCCATAAAAGCAAATAATATGGGCCGCTCGATAAAATTAGAAGAGACCACTAAGTTGAGAAGAAGGTTCACTAAGTTAGTTTTCAGGGATGCTGTGATAACTGGATGGGAGCTGTCACGGACAAAGAAGAAACGTGCAACTAACTGTCTCATATATCGATGTGTCAAACCTAGTCCGGCAGCAGAAACAGGCCTGAATAGGTCATCGCGCCCAAGTGGCTCAAAACTGGAGGACCATATGAACGTCGCACGTGTACGGTGAAAGCTTTGGATATAGTGAGTACCTGCAATACGTAATAATTTGTGTGCTGCCAGAAACATTTAGCAGGCCTGCGCTCGACCAAAAATTGATAGGCTGCGCGGAACAGAAGTCTGAGCATAGTTCCAAAGGGCTGGGTCCGACTCCCTCCAGTAATGCCTACTAGACTTGAATGCACAACAATATCCGTGGTATTGCTTTCTTTGGCAATGAAGTCAAAGTGCTTGCGTACGCCGATGATTTGGTGTTTCTCTGCACTGATAAACCCAGTATTGACAAAACTGTAACCACTATTGAGCAGTTTGGCATTGTCTCTGACGCTCAAATGAATAGCTCTAAAGGTTCGGGTCTGTGGTTCGGCTCATGGGTATCAATGCCGACTCATTATGCTGGAGTTGAATAGCCTCGTACCCTCCCTCCCCCCCCCCCCAAATACCTTGGAGTTCCCCTTCATGCTCCGCCACGACTGTTCGACTGTTGGAAGAGAATGATGGAGCGTCGAGTGAATACACAGATGTCTAAGAAATGTATCTCCGAGATATGTACTTGGGCTTGCATGAATAATTTAAATATGACCATGTAAATTACAGATATCCCAATTAAGACTGTAGCGAAGTAAATTTCCGATTAACTTCCTTCGTTAATGGCGTGCAGTCGTAGCGCCATCATGCGGCACCGACTGAAATCCCAACACGCAATGTACGGCGATGGTCCAGCGGATGGCGCGCGTCTAGTGAGTGCACAGATGTCTTTGAAACTTATCTTCGATTTATGTACTGAGGCGCTCATGAATAGTTTAATTTTGAGCGTGTAAATTACAGATGTTATAATTACGTGATTAGTGAAATTTTCCGGAACGCATTCAGCTTTACAGACGCCAAGCCGCGTCTAGTTGACGGATACACCATAGCTTTCGTTCTCTAACCAGGTTCCACAGCAGTTAAACCACAGCTAATTTTGTTCCGTTAAATCTGCAAGATATATGATAACCAACTAGCCCGAAACGCCATACTGTTGAATGACCCTACCAATGCTAGCGCACTGAAGCTCCACCTTCCTCTCCACTTTTCTCATTTCCACAGCGCAGTTGATGGGTCCACCGAGGAGTAAGACAGTCACTGCGCCTCTCCTTTCCTATCAATTTTTTCATTCCTTCCTTCATCGATTCCGCCTTCCTCTCTACATTCTGCTCTGGCCTCTGTACCATACAAACGACGGTCGTGAAGGTGGAAGTAATAATGCTACCACAGTGCATCATGATTCTTATTGGTGGTGTCATGATTCTTTACTGTTAAAGATAAGTGGCTGTCTCGCTGTTGTTCATAATCTATAAGTATTCTAGAAACTGACGTCCTAAGAATACGTTAAGTACTGCTCTAATAAATTATTCCCATGCACCTTATTCCCATGTTGCGTCTTCCTTATTCCAGGCAAAAAAGGTTGCTGTCTGCTATCGCTTTGTTATTAAAAAGTCTAAGGTGAGTGCCCATTTATCTTCATTTTTTTCTACTGCATAAGTATAGACGAGCGGCCAGATTTATGAAAGCACAGCCTGAGAACGTCGTGCTATTTCGAACTACTCATAAACGATCTTTCCTCTTCACTTGACTGAGCACTGCATATTAATTACAAGCCAACACCACATATCAAACTGAGGAATACAAGACGCGTGCATGAACAGTAGACAATGCCGAAGATTGCCTACTTTACTTGACTGATGCAGGGTTTTAATTTAGGAGGACCGCTCCAGACGCCGGTCCCGACAGAATAAAATAAGTGTATGTGGCTACTGAACCTTACGCATTATGGCAGCTTCCCGGGCAGCATTGAGAAATAAACGAAGAGCACAATGTCCATTACCTCAACCACACTGATGTTATTTTGTTAGGCACGTCAGCAGTTCTTTTATTTCAACATCGTTCCGTAAAACTACTACTTGTCTCTTACAGCGCCGTCTATCTGATTCTAAGATTGCAAAAGGACTCCAGAAATTTCAGGTGAGTGGGAAAACGTCAGGATAGCAATTTCTTTCGCGCTCTCAAGTGATATAACGCACTGTTCATTATAACTATAAAGTTTTTTTTTTCAATAAGCAACGCTGATTGGACCACTTTTTGCGAGCATGTGAAGTGCGGTCAGTGAAGCCTCCTCAGTGGGCGTGATAACGAGCTAGACTAGGACTTCTTTGGGATACCAGCGTGACCTAAGCGCCTTTTTATCACCGCATGACATTGTTCTGTTGAGAACCTAAACACGACTTGGAAGCGATAACCGCGAGTATCCTTGTGGTTAAATTTTACCGCAGTGTTTAAGAGTATGAAGTAACCAAGCACTGAATAAGCGCTTCGACGTTGATAATGAAGTGCGGGCTACTAAAAACATGTAGCTACCGTGAAAATACAGCCGCTGAGGGACAAAAAAAAAAAACAAGCTCAAAACTGGCATGACATAGTGCATAGGTGAGGTCAAAAGAAAACAAATCGTGGTTCTGAGATTAAAGTGCACTTAATAAGCTCCTCGTGCCATTTAGCACGCATACTCTGCCCTCATGCGCGCGTCTCAGTGATACATTTCTACTCCGCTATAGTGAGGCCTCTACTTTTCAGTGCCCCGGATGCCAGCGCATTCGATCGCGAAGCATTGGTCTCGCTCGTCTCGCACATTTTAAAAGAGCTTCGCACTAATAAGCAAGCCAGTATATGCATATGGCACTGGTTGTGACCTGTAGTATTATTGTAATGTAACCCCCCCCCCCCCCTCTTATGTAATACCCCACCACTCAGGGGTCTTTAAGGGTCAATAAATGATGATGATGAAGCTCACCATTATGTACGAAATTAGAAGTGCAAGACAGCATGTGTTGCAAACTCTCGATGCTAACCTACCGAACGGTAACTTCACTTTGGGGCATAACGAAGGACCTCGTAGACTATTCAGAAACAGCTGTTTAAAGCCCAGGGAAATATAATAACGACTGTGATGCGAAGGGATAAGAAACCAGCAGCACAGAACTAATTAGCACAGAGGACACGTGAAAGAGAAGTAGGCTGTACATAGAAACAGAGTGAGTACGAAGGTACGGGAGCCCTAAAAGAGTAAGATAAATAACTGATTGGACCGTTTTTCTGCGCTCCGGAAGTTCAGGAACGAGAAAAAATGAAGCCTGCATGGGGCGACCGAAGCATTTGAAAATTTAAGGGATCCCTTTCTTCTTCACTGGAAAGACAACATTGTTTCCGATTACGCAATAAATTCCCCCAAAATTGCTTGTCATTTTTTTCAGATAAAAGAAGTGTAACAGGTATGGTAAACGGGTATTTAGTAAATGTACAGGGACTGTGTTTCTGCTCCTAAAATGCGAGGCCATAAAAATCTAGTTTTCGTCGTACCCTGGCCGGTCTTCATCAAAGGAACACAGGCTTTAACTTCTCAGTTTTTGGTCACCTAAGTCAAGAAGACAACATCCCAAAGACTTGTGGCTGGTTTGCTTCAGATGGTAGGAGTCCAACTTCTGCTGTGTCATTTCTGGGCTACTATGCCAGGCGTCGACGTGTATGCAGCCGCCTTTACGTCCAGCTTTTGATGTCTTAAAATTGAATGTACCCGCGTCCGGGCGCAGTCCGTCGTGAAAAGGCGTGCCGGCCTAGGACGTCTGCTTCGATGGCATCACCACAGCTTGGCTTAGTGCGTGATGTCTCGTTGACAAGATGCTTCGTTCGTAGTGTCGGCCTGTCGCATGACTTCGCGTCCCACTTGAGAAACGCTTCGCCCGAGGTTTGCGGCCGGTAACTGGTGATGCTTGCAGCTGCCGCCCTTGCGAGAGGCAACGACCACGCCCTGTTCTGGTACACGTGACAATGCGTTGAGCTTCTCGCCGGCGTCTGTTTTGCTGGTCGGTACGTAGCCGATCTCTACAGCGCTTCTATAGTAGAATGTAGCAGCGAATGCTTCTCGAAGAAGGCCCGTTCAGCCAATGGCGTCGTCCAGTTCTGGCTCTGCTGCAGATGCTAGGTAGGAAAGGGGCATTTGTCCTGAGCTCTAGCGACCCCGCACCGCCTTTCCACTTCCCTCCGTAACCCCTCCGCTCATCTGACCCGAAAAACGACCAACCCATTCCCCATGACACAGGAACAAAGGCATTTCTCCTTCCCTTTCTAGCCTAGACTCTGCCCCACGAAAACCGATTGATGCCATTGGCTGGAGTGCCTTCTTTGAGGAGCATTCACGGCTGCATTCTTGAGTTGTGACTGATGGCAGTCGACATCAATGTAACGCCCAACGCGGAGGCATTCTCCTGTGATCGCGTTTCAACAAAGGTCCGTGTTGTGTAACTGCTAGCAAGAGGCCGCCTGCCTGACGCGCAGCCAGGCTGCCGTACCCTTGGAAGAGATCCACAGAAGGCGAATGCGGCATATGAGAGATGTCCTTCCTGCGTGCGCAGTGCGAGAGCCAAAGCAAGTGACGCGTTAATTAACTCAGTTGCCAGTTACTTTAGAATATGTGCTCGATTCGTAAGGACGTTATTTGATGCAGCTTTCAATGCCGCTGGAGGGAAAGTATTTGTTGTCTGGCGTTTATCGAGTTTGCTTCATCGCGCTGCTGTAATACAACTCTGTAGATCTAAGCAATATTATTTAGGAAAAGAATTTACGGAAAATATTCCAAGTTCATTGGTGTTTGTGGGTGTGATAGTAGGTCAGAAGATACCACCTGAGCTGCACCTTTATCTGCTATTAGAGCTTCACTTTGTTAAAAACTTAAGTTGAGTTGTGGTCATGCCGTTTCTTTCGCATCAGTCACGCACCTGTCTGTCCTGTTTTTACCTCAGCTGTACTTTTTGTCTTTCTGCTTTTGTTTCCCTTTTCCGGTTGTCTTGGTCTGTGACCTTATATGCACCTCTTAAATACGGGTTCGCCGCTTGTTGAAATAAAAGCGGATAGTTCAGCGCTTCGTCCCGTCGTTATCCTTGTTCTCTTGATCCGTTGTTTTTAGCGCTGGGTTCTGCAAGCATGAAAACAAACGAACTCGCCCAACAGCAAGTGCTACAGGTGTTATTTTTTTTGTACGCTCACATTCAACACCCCCCCCCCCCCCCCCCCCATTCACCCGTTTTTTCTATTCGTGATCCCTTGAGATAATCGGTTAGTCGCTGGGCTACTTTGCCGCTCAGCCGCTGTAGTCTACAGCCTGTCGTCCTTGCGCAAAGTTTCAGCGAATACCTCTCTCTTCGATCTATCTTCTACTGCATCTCATCACTCCCCCTACCTCTTGGTCAACGTTCAACAGCGCTTTTTTTTCCTAGGGTGGTTACTGTGTGAAGCATCTATGATGTCGCAACGCATCTTGCTCAAGCGACTGCTTTGTCTCGAGGAGTGGAGGCCAGTGAAACTCCCTACCATAACAAAATACAAAAACTCTGCTTCATAAGTTTTCTTACACAGTATTGAAAAGAAAAGCTCATTCCAAGGTTGCGATTTTGTTTGCCTTGTTTTTTACGGGGCTTATAAACAGGATAAGAAAAAGGCTGTTGGCATCTGAGATTTTATTCTCCGAAGCGGCTGGAGGCTTTACAGAGAGAGGCTGCATAATCTAGCATGCAAGCTAACCTCATTTTTGACGTTCATGCAGCTGTGGACGACAGCGATGCAGGGGCGGGCAATTAATGCGCTGATTCCTTGGTACAAAGAGATCGAAGTACATGCTTGACGGCGTGAACGGTGCCGTAGTCTGCGAGATGGGCTTGGTTCGAGGTGATATATACAGGCACGGGCAGAAATAAACGGAGCAAGAAAGCAGGAGCCGAGAAAAAAAATTGGAGGGGGCACTCAAGCGCCGCCTTTAGGGTATGACGCGATAGCATAACGGGTTAATTCCCATATATGCAGAAGGTCATTCTCTACATTCATAGATCCCTGGGAGTCCTCATACCGCTCCTGCAGCAGTGGTGCAGACCAACTTGTTACTCTTTTTTATTTATTAATCTTTCCCGGATTTTTCGCTCACGGCCAACGCCTTCGACGCCGCTTGAACCTAATGCTGCTGATGCTACGTACGGTGAAACAGACGCGCGGAGCGGCAAACTATGAAGAAGTGCAGCCAGACGCCTTGCCGAAACGCGCGGGCTTCAAGTTGCAGTCGTAGTCCGTTGGCACATTGTTCTCGAAAAACCCGGTGCCACGAACGCCGGCATAGCTTCCGCGCCGAACGAACGGGCAGCAAGCCGCAAGCTTCCTTGTGAACGCGCCTTGCATGTGCGCTGCGTTGTTCGCCGCTCACCGCGTGATTCCTGCGTCCCCGCACGGCCCCACTGCGCCCGAACGAGACGAGCGGGAGGCGCTGCCGTCGCGCGCTATCTGTTGGGGCAGTAACGTACATTGTGAGGAGGAGGAGGAGGGTATGGCTATAGTAGGCGTCGCCTGATGGCGCTACGTACGCGCCAAACGAAGAGGAAAAGTAGCGGAAACGTACTTTGCTGCTCACTTAGCTGCGACTTCTGTAATTTCCATGCTCATAATTACTAATATACACCACAGTACATGTCTCTAAAGCACCCTTCTAAGACAATACCGTATTCACTAGACACGCCTTTGTTCATTCCATATCATCGAGCTGACGTGGCGGTGTGGTTAGCGTGCTTTTCTGGCAATCCGGAGGCCCTGGTTCCATTCCCCGACTCGACGAATTTCCTACTTGGTTTTATTTATCATTGCTTCTGGGATTTCTCGTTCACGAAGGCGCGCACGCCTAGCTGACAAGGAGCAGCGCTAAAGACGTCGACCGCAGCGCCGCACAGCATTCGTAGGACCGCCGACATTGAGCATGCGCGTTGAAGATAGCATGCGATTAGCGTTTTGGAATGTGTAACTGGCATGCACATTCCGTAAAAGACTCGTGCTCTGAAAGATTCTTCAAAGACATGGTATTCAGAGCGAACATAACTGATACTTTGCGTGTTTACATGTTGAACTGTGACGAAAATCAGAGCTTCTGACCTTGTTTTTACAATTCGTGGACACATTAAACGCCGGTTTTGCAAAGTGGGGAAGGAAAAAAGAGTAATCTGTAACACTGATTATAAGAATGCAACAACCATCTGTCTGGCTAGACCAACAGGATTAACGCATGCCTCCTGTCGAAGTTCATAAATTTAGATCTAGATAACTAGACGTCGCATGTTATCATGATCTCTTTTTCCTCTCCCTCTCCCACACTCACGAAAACACAAACATGCACACACAAAACTAAGATCACCGGTATTGCACGTGATATATTCATATCGCTTGAACTATGATTACATGGGCGGCGAAATGAAGCTCTTGAGTTTAAAATTTGCACCTTCACTTGTTGGCTATTAAGCTTTTTAATACCAAAGCATTATATAGCTCAGTTGTGTCTGCAGGTGTTTTCCGTAGATCTTGTCCGCAGAACTTGTCTGCAAAACGTGTCCGCAAAATACGTCCACGCGATGACGTCACTCCAGATGATTGTGCGTAAAAGTTTAATGATAATGAGTAATAAATTAATGGGTTTATATGCCGGGATGAAGAATGATGTCATCACACCGTTAATTAGTGAAATCAATTAAGAAATTGTTAAGTGTAATTAAGGAAAATGAGTGAATTTGTAAAGTTAAAAATAGCATAATGAAAAACGATGACGGCATGAACAATTAGCGTGACTAATTAAGCGAAGTAATCAGCGGTTCACGTGACAAGGTCACTTTCAAAAACGAGTCATGTGTCGAGGTGACGACGTCATACAAAAGCCACGTAACAAGATGACTTGTAAAAATGAGTTACATGTCAAGGTAATGACGTCACACAAAAGTCATGTTGCATAAGGACGTCACGCCAAAGTGATGACGTGACACACGAGCGGAGTCACAATCGTTTGCACATGCAGTCAGGAGAGAGGAAGAATGATGGAAAGAGACGCGTGCCACACAACCGCGTCCGCCGAAGCGACGACGCTGGTTTGAAGAACAGATATCGCAGGTGCAGACGAAATCCCAGCGATTGCAACACTGGTTGACCTCAATGTGATGGCAGTATTCCAGAATACATTCACCAAAATTCTGAGCAACCATTCGCCATAGAGCATTCTGGGTTTGTGTCATAGCATTGCTCTTTGCATATGGCTTACATGTTTTAGCCAAGTTGGAGGCTAGCTTGTGACAGGGCTTCTGACCAATGACATATGCACCTTCAGTTGCTTGCTTTAAGGCGAGGTTGACGTTTTCACCGAGATGTCAAGATCTGAGAGCTACTGCCTTCTTTCCTTTTCTCAAAACACATGCTTTCACATTCCTCCATGTAATCAGACTTAAGTGCTTATTATGGTATGACATCTCATATTCTGCAAACCCCCTCAACGCCTCAGCATGACTGGGCGCATTGGTCTGATTTGGTTTATGGATGTTTATGTCCGAGAGCGACTCAGGCTATGAGGGATGCCTTAGTGAAGGGCTCCGGAAATTTCGACCAGCTGGAGTTCTTTAGCGTGCGCTGACATTGCACAGCACACGGGTCTCTAGAATCTGTCCTCCATCGAATTTCGACCGCCGCGGTCGGGATCGAACTTGCGTCTTTTGGGTCAGCAGCCGAGCGCTATAACCACTGAGCCACCGCGGCGGCTGGGCGCTTTGGGGATCACGTGGTCCACAAATCTCTGAGATATCTGGCGTTGGAGATTCTGTGTCAGGTGTTCTTTTATGCTTCGCACCTACACTGTTAGCAAAAAAACACCCAAAACGGAGGGAGTAAATGGCTTGTCCTCTAACGCACACCCAAAAGGAGGTTTTTTTACTCCATATGTATGGTGTTTTTTTTATTTACTCCCTTATTTAAGGGAGCTATTTTGGAGTATAAGAGAGTAAATTTTTTACTACCCACAGAAATGGAGCCCAAAAATGGCGTCATGTTTATTTATCCTCATTCAGGCATATTCTTACAGCAGTGACAGCGGCGGAAACGGGCAGTAGCCCTGCGGGCCGCCGGCAACCCAACTTGGGAAACTGGCGTCGTCGGCGGGAGTCGTCTGCTTGTCGTCTCCTTTTGCTGTACGAGCTCGTATGGTTGGCTACATTCGTAGATAAAGGGATGTAGCATTATAATCAGTAGTTAAAACTGAAAAGAAGTCGCTGGGAAGTTTCCACGGTCATGCACCACGCTATATTTGACTAGAAACCAAAGCAGGAAAGTTGAAAACACCCCTGATGGTAGTTTGGGATGGCAGTATTTGCTTTCATATTCACTTCATTAAGGCTTGGTTTTTCAATATGTCTGAGGAAAAATGTAGCCTCATGAGCTCAATCAAGAGCTCAGCGTTGACACTATGTTCTATCACAGTTCCATGTTCATGCAACACATAAACTACGGCAACACATTTCGAGAACCGCACTGAAAAAAGCCTGTGAGAATTAGGCCTAAGCGGAGGCTGTAACGGGGTGGCGACACTAACAAATGAAAGTCAGGTATGGTTAGAGCACCGGAGGCTTCACAGGAGTAATTCAGTTATGTAGCGTACTGTAGCGGAAAACGGCGACAAGCCGATATCTTGTACCGCGGCAGGCGCCGGTGAAAGAGCAGAAGTGAGCAGAAATACAGCGACGATGGTAACCAAGCGGTCTTCACTCACCGCCATTATCAGACGACGGACCAGAAGCAGACGAGACGCTAGGTGGCGGGGCGGATTGCACAAAATGGGGTTTTTTTACTCCATTTCGGCACTGGTGGAGTATTTGGCACAATTAACTCCCTTTCTAGACTGGAGTAAATGCAGGTAAATCATCATTTTTACTCCATTATTCCCTCATGGGAGTAAAATGGAGGACAGTCCACCTTTTTACTGCACACTCATGGAGTAAGTGTTTTCACAAATGGAGTAGAAAGGGGGGCCGCCACCATTTATACCCCCTTTTGGGTATATTTTTGTTTACAGTGTATCGCTCGTAAGCTCTCGCTCAAAACATTTCCAAGACGAATCTTGGAACACGGTGACACATTTAATTCGTATTTACAAGTAGTCACATAAATTGAAAACTGCACAAAGAAATGCGATGAGATAAATACTTTAATATAGAGACACATTTGTAGAAAAGGAAAGCACACCAGCCGTCTCAAAGCATTTATTTTGGCTACCAATAGGGTGTATGATTCCATACATGAGCCACGCCCGCCTCGCGCCGTCTGCTACCTTTACCTCCTGCGCCAAAATTCGATACGCTCCAGGCCTTGAGGTGACAACTTCCCGTACATATAAGCGTTGCACTGGTCTAACTAGCTCCGATTCTTTTGATAGGCGTATTGTGCATGTACGCACTATCCCATTCTTGCTCTTAATGCACTCTGCTATAACACCAGTCTGCCAAACAGTTTTGGTGCGTTGTCCTAGTGAAAAATCACATCTCCGGCCTTGAGGTTGTCAGCTTTGTGAGCATGCAGAGTGCGGAGAGTAAGGAAGTATTTAACTGCTGCCTTTCCAAAGGTCGAAGCTCCGATATGACACGCTGCCTGTGAACCCAAAGATTAAGGAGCTCTGTTTGCTTCAGCTCCTGAGAACTTTCTGGGGTCGACAGGTGCCGACATCCCAGCAAGAAATGGGACGGAGTTAACACACCTGGATCTCTCGGACTGGAGTAGATGAATGTGATGAGCCTTGAATTGACCACCGCGTCACTTTCAGGCATAAATGGGCCCAGCTGTTGTTTCTTCAAAACATCCTTTCTCAAATGATTAGCGCCTGTCGCACTTGTTACAGACGGAGCGAGGCAAGCGTGGCTCATGCACGGAATCGTACACCCTATTGGCAGCCGGAATAAAGGCTGGTGTGCCTTCCTTCTTCTACATTTGTGGTGCCGAAATACGGGAGGACAGCGGAAGGTCCATCGTCGGACCCTTCAGGAGAATAGGAACGCCTTACCGACATTAAATGGACAACGTCGAAAGCAAGCGTAGCGCCCAGCGCGCTTCGCATACCCCGGCTGCGGAATGAGTTTGTCCACTAATCAATTCAGACGCTCTCACTCTTCCCGACTTGAAACTGGTTTACAAACGCCTCAGGGTTTACAACGATGGCTTAAGATCCCTATATCAAGAGCTTAAGGCATTTGTTTCCGAATAGGAGACGGTGGAAGTCTTTGTGTCAGTCTTATAATACGAAGATAACGCTGTAGAGACCTTGGCGCTATTCAGCCAACACATCAAGGCTCTTCAGGCGCCCACTCCTGCTACGGTATTCCTAGCCATTCTGCCGACGCTGCTACCTCTCTCCCTGCAGTAGGCTGCCCACCTCCCAAGGGCACGACCTCTGGGCGACCAGGCCGCGTTGGTTCACGGCTGCTGAAGTTAGACTTGCTCCACTCTGACGGCAACGTGTCTTTACTGGCCGGCCTTCTGCGACATGTAGCACCATTCCGTAGACACCAACCTGGACCTGAGCGACATTGATCGTTTCAATTGCTTCAAGAATCTGCGCAGTCGACCGGCGAAAAAAAGTGATCAAAGCCATTCAAGTCTCGCAAGGTCGTAGGGCGCTGCCATCGATATCTTGAATAAACGCTTCGAAAGCCAGCAGATCATTGTACAGCGTTACGTGGCTAAACTCTATACGCTCAAGCCCGTCAAGTCGCTTGGCAAGATTACTTCTTTACGTAGTCTTCCCGACTACGTGCACATCAACATTAAAGGGCCGCAGGCAATCGGTGGGCCGGTGCGGTCCTACTCTACAAGAGGCACAGCCTCGAGCCAAACGCCACCGAACGTCAGGCGACAGAAGTGGAGGTGCACGGTTGCTGGTCCACGTCCACCTCGATGTGGAAGCCCGGGAAAAAAAACTCTTTTGCTTGCTGGCGGTCGATGGAGCAGTCAAGAGGTTGGACATGGTTCGCCTGTCATGACCGCACGGAAAGGTAACGATGAAGCTCCTTGCCTCCGGCTTCTGTTCTGCACAACGACACCTCTCAACAATGCAGTGTGTTTCTTCTGCCGCTCAACCATGCACTCTACTCAACACCGCAAGTGCCACATCAGTCTTCCGGAGCGGAAATGTCGCTTAGCGAGGTCCGGCTGTTGTTTTAAATGCACATCTCAAGGGCGTCGATCGAAGGACATCCTCCGCAACATGCGCTGTTTACAGTGTGAAAGCAGGCATGCGACTTCCCTCTGTAACCCTGTCTACCGCTCTAGTTCCTGCTCCAGCGCGGCTAACAGCGCCAGCCTCCATGCTACGGGTAATGATTCAACTTCTAGCCACGTGGGGGACACAAGTATTGCTGCAAACCTTTCGAGTATAGCTGCTGACCGATTACCAATCCACCTACTTCAGAGGTGTTTTTGATAACGGGAGCCAAGTGTTCATCACAACCAACGTAACGAGTGCCCTTCGGAACGACTGCAAGCCCGATCCTGTTAAGGGCAATGTTACAGCATCATCTCCAACACGTTGTAGGTTCTTTAGAAAGTACATCGGCTGAGATCGTCCACGTAGAATCAAGTACAGCGGCTCTCCTCTGCACTTGATTCTATGTGGACGATCTCTTCATTGATGCTTCTTGTTCGGAGAAAGCCTTTCGCTGTAATGAAGCTTCATACGTGGGCTACGAGTGATCCCACACTTCAACAACACATCGAAAAGGATACGGCACAAACTTCACCTGCTGCGCTCACGTAGGTGCCGGGCCTCTTCTAAAATATCGCTTCTGACCAGCTTCACCTTGATGCTGACGTTAGGCTGCAACTGCTCACGCAAATGGAAAACATGAATCGCTACGTTTTACAGACGACAGCACACCTTTTCTATTCATTAGGGTGGTTTCTTCATTCTTTACCTGGGTAAAGATTCTCTTTCGATACCTTTGCTGCACAGCATCGCCTGAGATGAAACCATGCATGAAGCGTTATAAGAAGTCTTGGATGCATGGTGTGAGGACTTTAATGCGCTACAGACATTTTCCCGCCCGAATTGCGAATTTACATTAGTTTTGGGGCACTCTCCTATCTAGCAATTGCACGTCTTTGCTGGTGCAAGCTCTGGTACGTGCGGTGCTGTCGCATAAGTTCGAGTCGAAGATGTGTGCGTTACTGTCTGTATCCAGCTTCTGCTTTCAAAGTGCAGAGCAGCACCGACCAAACGCCCCACTCTACCTCTCTTAGAACTGGTTTCTGCAGTAGTGGCCACTCGCCTGGTGCAGCTCTTACGGGAGACGCTCCCAAGGAAGCACGGACGCCTCGAAGAGTATTTATAAACCGACTCCTCAATCGCGATTTTTGTGATAAGGGGCGTGGACACTATGTGGAAGCAGTTTGTCTGCAATCGAGTCAGCGAAATACAGACTGACTTTTAGCCATCTCACCTGGTCATCAAAAGCCTCCTGATCTTTTAAACTAAAGAATATCTGCCAAAGACCTTCTAGCTAGGCAGTTCTGGTGGAAAAGTCCTGAATGGCTGTCATGATCTCCTGAAACCTGACCAGACCATTCTTCCGTAGGATGACCTGATGACAGTGAAGCCTTGTCTGAGCTGAAGTGCGAAATGCCGGTTCTGAGCATGAGTAGAGAGCCAATTTGGGCTCCTGATTGGTTCAGCTTTTGGAGGAGAACTGCTAGAGTACAAACGTAGATACCGCGCTTCATCAGCAACTGTCGTTGCGCTGCAACTCGTCGTATCGGACCCCTTTGCTTCTCAAGAACTACGAGACACTGAAATCATCTGGTTCAAGCAAGTTTAGAACGACGTCTTTCCTGCGGAAGTTTTCGAGCTCACGAACGGAAAAGGTCTTGATAAAGCCCGCCATTGTGTTAAGCATGCCCTTGCAAAGTGTGTGCCGTGTGCGTGGTTCCGGCTGAAGAATGCCCCTACAGCTCCCCTTTCAAGTGGAAGGCTGTAAAACACTCGGCCTTTCGAAGTCATGGGTGTTGACTTTACTGGAGTCATATTCGCGAAAGTCGGCCGCACGAGAAAAGTGCACATCGCTTCGTTCACTTCGGCCGCCGTGCGGGCCATTAATCTTGAACTTGCCCTCGACGTTGCCGCAGGGTCTTTCATCGTGGCATTCAGGAGATTCTGTGCTAGACATGGAACCTCACAGGTTGTCTATTCCGATAACGTTGCGACATTCAAAATGGTATCTCAGGACTTTTCAGCTCATCACAGTTCTATTAGAGAGCAGCATGTGAAATACTACTGTGCTAGTAATAGCATAACGTGGAAGTTTATTGCCGAGAGACCCTTCCCTGGTGGGGAGGGCATTGGGAACGAATAATCACAATCTTCAGGATGTGCTTACGGAAAGCACTGGGGAAGGGATATTTTATTTGCATTGATCCCTATCCACCATCCCCTTTGGGACATGCTCAAGTCTAAATACAATATCGAGATGAACGAAAAATGCTCGTTTGAAACTCTAATCGCATTTACTACGAAATTAGTATTAGAATATCATGAAATGCAAGATTTTTGTGCCCTAAAAGAAATGCGCCAGGAAGTTTCGGTGGCCCGGTTACAGTTCATGAAGACAAACGCGAATTTTTAAGCAATCATCTCCAAGCAATCATCTAGCAAAGCTTACAATGCGGCCGCTCAGCCACTCAAAGCGTCATTTTCCAGTCTTGTTTTGTTTTGTATTTGTCTGCAAATAATTCTGAGTGGGTGACGAAAATGCTCCAATAGGCATTCGTGCACATGCTGCGCTTGGTACGCTGACTTATCGAATCCCTTCTTGCGGCCACATTGAGATCGAGTAGAGTAGAAGGCTGTCTCGTCGAAACAATGCAGTGGAACCCAGATTTACCGAGCTCGAAGGGTATCACGAAACAGATCAATATATTGATATTTCGATATTTAAAAAAATGAAAATAGATAAGATTGTCTCTAACTTAGAGGCAAGAATAGATTTCACCAACGCTAGTGACGCTGTCTTCGCAGTGACGTGCCGCCCGATGCGTGCTGGCAGCGCACCGCTACCCTGCTTCACATCGAAGTCGCAGCTGAAGGTGCTTTAGAACTAGCCACTGGCAGTCATAAGATGTCTAATATTTTTACTAGTACACTATAAAAGAATAATCTCATAAGAATTAAGGTGCCGTTGGTTTCCGCAACGCTGTCGGCAGCAAAGCGAGCGAAGCACGCCAGGCGAATACCACCGCTAGGATTTAGTTTAGTTGGCTCCTCTGCATGACATTGATGTGGCCTGAAAAAGAGTGCAAGAGGGCAAAGGCATACTAGACGTTCACCTGGTCACGCGGTTTCACAGCGCTAGCGCTGTCAACAGGTGCCCAAGGCCGCACAGCCGACCAGTCTCGGGTCCGCGAAAATTGATAAAAGAGCGCAGTTAGGGGCTCGAGGCGCCGGACTTCGATAAATGTGAGCAAAAGGTTTATACTTTTGCAAGAAATTTTCCAGATGTTCTGCCTTTTTATGCGGAAGCCTTTAATACCTCATCGTTGTAAGCAGGAGTTGTCGACAAAAAAGTCACGCTTTTCAATTGGCCGAAATGGTCGTGAGGTCACAGTGCGCGAATTTCAAACGGGGCCAAGTGTACTTTGGCTAGTAACCATGCAACCAATTAAAGGGATGGTATAGTGATGCTCCAAGTAAAAATAAATAAATAAAAAAACCGAGTAGGAAATTGGTCGAGTTGGGAAATTTAACCAGGGTATCCGGAGCGCGAGACGAGCACGCTAACCACTCCGCCATGTTAGCTCGTTGGTTTGGAATGAACAAAGGCGCATCTAGCGAATACGGTGTCTTCGTTCACTCCCATCTTTTTCCCTTCCTGTTACGGTGAGGTTCAGGTGTCCACAGAGATATGCGAGACAGCTACATTTCCTTTCCTCAAAAACCAATTTACCGACGAGCAAGGCGTAGAGCCGAACGGGTGATGGCGTTCTGCGGACTCCCTGGCAGTGTTGCAAGACGCTGTCGCGTTCCACTCTTAAAGGCGATGCTTAACATCTTTACCACACATCAGGGACGCAGGCAGCAACACCGCGCTTAAGCCTCTTGCCTCACCGCACTTCAGGTCAACAAAGTGCCCCCCCCCCCCACCTGAATTTTTTTATATAAATAATAATTCGACATACTAGGACTCGACTGTAGCGGCTTCTCATTCAAAAAGTTGCTTTGTCGTCCAAATCCTTTCGAAGGCTGACTACCTGTCCGTATTCATCTTGCAGGAGTGCATCTTAAGCGAGAATGCTGGCTCTGGTGAAGAACCGGAGCCTCCAGAGGACTCGAATGAATCAGATGAAGACCCGATGGGTAAACCAGACAAGATGGATGATGGAGACGCGACGGATGAAGAAGACTCTGAGGTAAGTTGGGCAGGTGCCGGTCCTTAGCCAGTGAAAGGAGTGGTTGACAAAACTTCCTATAGAGGAGGAGCGCCACCTGATTGCCCGGCGTGTAGGCGCTGACCCACCACGGTAGCCAATGATACGACAGCTAGACTGCAGTAACCGATGCGAAAGCCGCCGGCCGATCGAGAACCTCACGTATGTTGAGGAGTTTTGTGAATATTTCCGTTGTAGGAGCGCCCCCCTGGCGGACGGCCGGGTGAAGATTCCGGGGAGGACCGCGAAGGAAATGAAGCCATATGGACGTACCCGCTCCTTGACCAGAGCTATTACTACCCGAGGCGCGAGAAAGGGCTGGGGAACGGAACGGTGCAGCCTGCAAACCAGACTGCGGGGCCGACCGTGTCACAAACAACTCTGGCGAGCGGTGGAGAGCTGGATAAGCTGCCGCAGACAAAGCCGCCAGCAGCGAGCGGCCACTGAATTGCGGCCCAGGCGACATGGGGCCGGCGGTCGACGGAGACGCAACTTTATCGACGTCGAGAACGACTCCAGGACCGGCCGTTTCATGGAGAACAATAAAGGACGCCAGAAAGAAATAAAACTGTTTTGTTCAAAGTTTTGTGTCGCTAAAGAAGGCAGAATATATTAATCGCAACGCCAATATTCACTGAAGTACGAAAAATAGTTTGTAGGCGTATTACACAGTTCAGAATAATGCGTGGGAGCAAAGCAGCTTTCTTTTTGTTCTGGTAAGTAGTAGCCTGCCAATGGAAAAGCAAAACGAACGTAAGGGGGCACTTAAGCTCCGCCATTAAGGGCATGGCGGGACAGCAGTAAAGGGTCCCGGCAGCGGCTCCTCTTGCCCACACAGACACGGACACTGTTTCCATATTATGTGAACGACCACACGTCATACATATAAAGCCCAGCTTTAACCAAGCAGCACGAACGTTCTTGCATGGGCTATGCACGCTTGTCTGATTCGGAACCGAAAGGTGTGGGGTTCGCTTCCCGACTAACTACTCCAATTTACTTTTCCGCGCAGTTCGTTTACTTTATAAACTTCCCTGTCCTAATGACGTTTTAATCCTATTACGACCTTCTATAACGGGTTTTCTAGTGTTTGAATCGCTTTTCTAATTTGCCGCTTCTTGTGTGACGTGGCCAACAAAGATTTTTTGCTCGCGCCGCCGACGGCAACGTTGCCGAATTTTCTGGGACCCTTAACGCTGCCGTGTTAAAATGTACAGTCGTGAGAAAAAGTGGTATACAACACGAAGCCGGTAGCAGAGCTCGGAAAAACTGCATTGAAACGCCATCTAGCCACAGCGACAGGGGTCGCGACAGCTCAAGGAGGACCCATCTTATCTTCAGGCATGTAAGTTGAATCCTTTCGGTGTGTCGCGCGCTACCGCTCGGTGAAATGCGTAGCGGTGCCTCAGCAGAACAGTACCTGTGGCACCTTTTTCATTTACTTTTTCTTTCCAGCGATCAAGATACCACGGACGGCCGGCGCTTGCTCCGGAGTGAGACTGATATCGCACCAGAGCGTTTAGGCGAGAAAGAGCGCGACGCATCAAGTCGCGCTATCTGACATGCTTGTCGATAAAATGGGGCACCGCCACGTTTGTCTCTATCCCAGATAGCGGTCGCTAGACGGCATTCCAATGCAGTTTTCCTGAGCTCTGCCGCCGGCTGCGTGTTGTATACCACTTTTGCTCACGACTTTATTGTCGGGGACAAAAGTCTCCAGAACGCGCGGACAGGAATTAGGTGTATAGATATCGGTTTTGGTTGACGCTCACGCGTGGTGCAGACCTGCGATAGGCAATCTGCATTGCCCAGGTGGCGCTTCAACTGTTCCGCCACTTGTACTCGAATTTGTTGGTTTGCATCTAGATGTCGATGCACGCAGTCACTTTACCTGAGGCCATAGGGTTTACAGATAACAAGCTCTTCACGTATTTTAGTTTTGCCACCCTTCGAGATCTTCCCGTGGCAGCCATCTTCCTGCTGTCCATTCTTCCCCTTTCGCCGCGAGAGGTGGCGTTTATTTGTGCTACTACCTGCCACCTGTTAGGTGACAAGGTGACCTGTGACCAGCGAGGTGGCCTGTTACGCCGACTACACCGATCCGTAGTGGCATGGCAGGTGGCGTGTCAAGGGGCTCGCCACCCTCCGGGATCTTCCCGTGGCAGCCACCGTGCAGGTGGCTTATCGCTCTGCTGCTTGGAGAACCGGTTATGCCGACGTCAACAAGTACGATGCGGAAGCCAGAAACGGGCGACCCTAAAAACGCCGAGCCTGGTAGTAATTGCCACCACCCCGCTTCAAAGGGGACGCTCCCATCCATCCATCCATCCATCCATCCATCCATCCATCCATCCATCCATCCATCCATCCATCCATCCATCCATCCATCCATCCATCCATCCATCCATCCATCCACCCATCCACCCACCCATCCACCCATCCACCCATCCACCCATCCACCCATCCATCCATCCATCCATCCATCCATCCATCCATCCATCCATCCATCCATCCATCCATCCATCCATCCATCCATCCATCCATCCATCCATCCATCCGTCCGTCCATCCGTCCATCCATCCATCCATCCATCCATCCATCCATCCATCCATCCATCCATCCATCCATCCATCCATCCATCCATCCATCCATCCATCCATCCATCCATCCATCCATCCATCCATCCGTCCGTCCATCCGTCCACGGCTGCTACCAGCCGCTTAGGTGGCGATTAACGCGAGACCACATTTTGAACGAATAGAGGTAAACGTATGGCTGCCAACATTCTGTGCCTAGGTGTCTACGGTGGGGTAGCTGCTCCCGATATCTGTTGTGCATGCCGTCGTCGCACTTGCCGCTTCGGTGGCTACACGACGGCTCTTGCGACGCCATCTTACTGGGACCATCTCTCAACACCTTCAACAACAACAATGGCCGTCGTCGGAATTTCGTCTAACGAAGCTAGTAACGTTTTCGCCTTAATAACACGAGAGGCGTAATTGTTCTGCGCATGGGTACTGGCGCCCCGCTACTCCCTCCTCCCCGAAACCGATAGGGTAGTGTCTCCCCTCTTGTTCTGTGTTCTCTGTCTTAGTTTGCGCTGCTTTTAAACCATGATCCCTCTTCTAAACTCTCGCGTCGCCACGCTTGATGTGGCTTGGAAATAAGAACTACAATTGCGGCCTTTGAAACAAGGCATCATCATCATCATCATGAGCCTGACGATGGTCTGGCGAAGGCCTCTCCCATGTCTCTCCAATTAACCCTGTCCTTCGCCAGCTGCGGCCACCGCATTCCGGCAAATTTCTTGATCTCATCCGCCCACCTAACTTTCTGCCGCCCCCTGCTGCGCTTGCCTTCTCTTGGAATCCACTCCGTTGCCATTAAGGACTAGCGGTTATCCTGCATTCGCATTACATGCCCTGCCCAAGCCCACTTCTTCCTCTTGAGTTCGACTAGGATGTCATTAACTCGCGTTTGTTCTCTCACCCACTCCGCCCGCTTCCGATCTCTTAACGTTACACCTATCATTTTTCTTTCCATAGCACGCTGCGTTGTCCTTAACTTAAGCTTAACCCTCTTAGTCAGCATCCACGTTTCTGCCCCATAGGTGAGTACCGTTAAGATACAACTGTTGTATCTGTTTTCTCTTGAGGGATATTGGTAAACTGCCACTCATGATCTGAGAGAACCTGCCATATGCGCTCCACTCCATTCTCATTATTCTAGTTGCTTTCCCTCTCATGATTCGGATCAGCTGTCACTACCTGCCCTAAATAGACATATTTTTTACTACTTTCAGCACTTCGTCATCAATTGCGAACTGCTGTTCACTTGCTTGACTGTGGAATATTACTTTGGTTTTCTGTATGTTAATTTTTAGCCCCACTGTTCTGCTCTGCCTGTCTTACTCATTGATCATGCTTTGCAGTTCATGTCCTGAGTGACTTAGCAAGGCAATGTCATGAGCGAATCGTAGATTACTTAGGTATTCTCCATTAACTCTTATCCCCAACTGTTTCCATTTCAGGCTCCGGAATACCTCCTGTAAACAGGCAGTGAATAGCATAGGCGAGATCGTGTCTCCCTGCCTGACACCTTTCCTTATTGGAATTTTATTAAACAAAACTTCAGTTTGGGCTAGATGGTGCATAGCTATAAATGAAATGAAATTTAAGCGCACACGAAAAACGCACACAAGAGGAGATACACACAGGACAAGCGCTAACTTCATCTGATTTATTCGCAGGTAAGAGAGCGAAAATATATACATAAAACGAGACATGCGCAGTAAAGAAACAGATCGTCATATCACAATGCGTGCTCAAGGTATCTGTATTCTGCCTGCAAAAGATTAACTGATGTGTCACTCACACAGTCATGCCCCCTCTTCCTGATGTGAAATGCTTCCAATAATTCACGTGCCGTCTTATCACCGCTCCTGCCAAGAATCTTTATATCCTTAAGCCGCGGCTCGCACGCTCTGCAGTTCGCACAATGGTCAGCCAAATGTGTCCCTCCACCCCTTAATGCCCGCAAATGTTCCCCCGCCCGGTCATTGACACACCGCCCAGTCTGGCCTATGTAAGCCCTACCGCAGTTTAAAGGTATCTCGTAAACGACACCGGAACAGCAGTCGACATACTTCTTTGAGTGCTTCTTCCTGCAGCCACTCTTCTTTTCCGTGCACGAAATGCGTGAGCAAAGGTGGGAAAGTTTCTTCGGTGCGGAGAACACCACAGGAACGCCGTGTCGGCTTGCCACCTTCTTCACATGATGGGCAACCTTGTGGATATACGGAACCACTACTGGTTTAAACGAGTTCCTTTCTAGTACGTTCGCTTTGGCGAACATGACCTGCTTGGTTTTTCGAAGAAGGGCCTCGGCCACAGAAACAATGACCGCGCAGGGGAACCCAGCCATAAGTAGCCGGAGTACTTGCTTATTAAAGCTACACTGCATAGCATGCGGGCACGACTTCGAGAGAGCAGACCCCAGGCATAGGCCGGCAATAGACCTCTTAACAGTTTTGGAATGAGCGGAATCAAAAGGTAAAAGCTCTTTCTGTGCCCTCGGAGCGTACTCCCAACAAACATGATCAACTCCTATAGTAAAATTGACATCTAAAAATTGCAACGAACCTTGTAAAGGGAGTTCGTGCGTAAATCTCAATCCCCTCCCGTTCTGCTGAAAGCTCTCCAGGATGCTGCCAACTGCTTCGGTGTAAGGAATTTTATTTTAAGGAATGGAATTTTATTGCTGACTTTATAGAGAACTATGGCAGTTGTGCAATCGTTATATATATCTTCAAATATTTTCACATACCACTCTTCTACACCCTGATTCCGCAATGCCTGCATGACTCTGAGGTTTCTACTGAGTCGAATGCTGTCTCGTAATCAATGAACGCTATATATAGGGGCTGGTTATATTCTGCGCATTTCTCTATAACCTGATTGATAGCGTGAATATGGTCTATTGTCGTGCATCCTTTACAAAAGCCTGCCTGATCATTTGGGTGATTGAAGACCAAGATTGTCCAGACCCTATTAGCGATTACCTTAGAAAATACCTTGTAGGCAACAAACAATAAGCTGATCAGCCTGTAATTCTTCAAGTCCTTGACGTCTCCTTTCTTATGAATTAAGATAATGTTAGCATTTTTCCAAGCTCTAGGTACACTCGAGGTCACAAGGCATTGCGTATGCAGGGTGGCTAGTTTTCCGAGCACAATCTCTCCTCCACCCTTCAACAAATCTGCTGTTATCTGATCCTCACCAGCTGCTTTCCGTCTTTGCATTGCTCCTAAGGCTTTCGCTACTTCCTCCTTCGTTACTGGCGGGATGTCCCATTGCTGTTCTCTACTGCCTCTCTCAGTAACAATCTGATTGCAATCGCTACTGTATAGATTTGTGTAAAACTCTTCGGCTACTTTAACTTCGGAATTGCCCTCTTTGTCTCTTATCCCATACCTCTGGTTTTTACCTATGCCTAGTTTTCTCTTCACTGCTTTTAGGGTACCTCCGCTTTTAGAGCATGCTCGAATTTCTCCAAGTTAAACTTCCTGATGCTGGCTACCTTGCCTTTATTTATTACTTTCGACAGCTCTACGATTTCTATTCTGTCTATGGAGTTAGGCGTCATCATGTTTTCCGTTTCTTAATCAGATCTTTAGTCTCCTGAGATAGCTTGCCGGTATCCTGTCGAATCATCCTACCGCCTACCTCTACGGGGCACTCTGTAATGATATCTGTGAGACGATCGTTCATTGTTTCAACATTACGGTCGTCATCTTAGGTTAAAGGGGAGAATCTGTTCTGGAGCAATATTCTGATTTTCTATACTGTCCCTCTTAATGCTAACTCGTTAATATACTTCCGCTTCACTAATTTCATCCGTTCTCTTTTCAAATCTAAGCTAATGCGAGACCTTACCATTCTGTGGTCGCTACAACGGACCTTTCCGAGGACCTACACATCCTCTACGATGCCAGGGTGGGCATCATGACCACGTGCAATGTCTGGCAGCGTGAAACTGCTCATCATGTGCACGGATGGTCAGTCGCCAGTGGTCGCCAGCGACGCACCACTACAACGATGCGTTTAACATGCCAGAGGTGCTTTTTCGGCATTCCTTATGGTTCTCGATAGCCGCGGTGGTGTGACTCTGCCTTGACTCGCGAGTTAGCTGCCGAGTTATTTTTCAGGCGTCAGTGGGCATGCGTGCGCTTCGCACCATGGCGAACCTCTGAAAAATTCGTCTGCGAAGTCTCCCAACGCATACAAGAAGAGAAGCACAGCAATAAGGTTTTTTTTTTGTTCATCCATATGATTTATTTGCTGCAGAAAAGTGAAAAAACCTAAAAGCGGCATATCGCGATTCTTGCAGTGCGCATATAAAAAGAATGAAAAACGTAAAATACCGTCTGCACAATGGTCTGATCGCAGCAGGAACTTACGTTCAGCGATCTTGCAGACGGCAAATCGTCATGGCGTCTTGATGTTTCAGCACGGCAGCGAGCGCGCATTGTGCAGCGAGTGAGCGCATGCCACAAATTTTCCTCCCCGTTCCTTTCCCCCCTCAAGATAGATGCAAAAAGCCGTGTTGTGTGAACCAGCTAGCTGCATTTTATTCACCATCGGCGGTCGGCGGCTGCAGCGGCCGCCATCTGTCACCGCAAAGCCCTGCGTAGTTGAGTGCATTATTTTCTTTTTTAAGTACACCTCCAGCCCTAACAGAGTATATGAACTATTTTTTTCTATTTATTACAGTCCACTGGGTAAATGAAGCAGTTTCTGATTACCCCTTTACAGTGCAATCCGATGCGCAAATGAAATTTTCTTATGTTGTGCTGATCGCGTTTCATTTCTCGTCAAAGAGCAATAGCGCCGCTAGCCGTTTCGCTGCGGCAGTCGCAACGCATTGACATCCTGTCGCCGATCACAGTCGAAACCGAACTGACATCCGCTTCCGGCATTCCTACCAATCAGCTGAGGCCAATTATAACGGTTTCGATTGTGACACAGACTCGGAATACGGACCCTATTCAGCAATGCATCTCAATAGATCAGGTCTACGCTACTCCACTCAGAGGAAAAATGATAAGGATTAGGAATACTAGATGCCCTTCCCGATATTGCCCGAAGAAACGATCTACTGCCGTCATGGTGCAGCCTTCCCGCTGTAAGGACTTCATATTTACGAATTTTTAGACAAAGCGAGCACAACTCGAATACTTATTACAATAGTACCTCACTCTACAAGAAAAATAAGGGAACTATACCGAATTTTGCACATACGGCTAAAAAACGGCAAATCACGTCGCAAGTGCTGTAGTGTCGGAACTCGGAAAAAATATTAAAGCTGCCGATGTAGGCGTCCATTTTTATCCCAAGAGTTATGCTTTCTGTGTAGCTGCATTTAAAAGACTAAATCAGCAGTTCGTAAAGAGAATAAATCTATACTGATTTCCTGTACCCACAGCGCTACACTTCAGAAATGCGCTTGAACCTTTAGTAGGGAGCACCATACATGACATAGAAAAACTCACAACACAGGGACATAGATTAGACTCGGCTGGGTGCCCAGTCATGCTGTAGCGAGCGGCCATGAGAACGCCGACATCTGTGCTGGAAAAGCTCGGAAGAAGGAAATAGGGAATGTAGATTCTCTGCAAAGATTGCATGAAGTTAGTACTCTGTCAGCTTTGATATTGCCAGATTAAATGGGATCAAAAATAAATAATATGCTACACCTGGTAAACCCCATCATAGGAGGAAAAGTCATGTACATCCTAAGAACATTTCACTGAAATTATTTTATGCGGCCTTCGCATTGGACACACCCACCATAGCTTTATTCACGGAAAGCATGAAAAAGCTACATGTGAGCTCTGTGGTGAACTGCTTACCATGACCACATTTTATACCGGGTGTCCCAGCTAAAGGTAACCAAACTTTAAAAAAAGGCGAAGTGTCCTAGTACAGTGAAACCAACTCAGGGTAGTTCATAGTCGCGTGGCGTAGTCTTCAGTATTTTTGTCGCTCTTCAAAGTTCATTAATTAGTTAAGTTTAATTAACTAACTTTTTAATTATTGACTTGAGGAACAAAGTGTCAATGCAAAAGTTTTAGATCACCTCGAAAAACTGCTAGTAGTTCTGTTTCCGTCAAGTTACGATTTACGGAGCTTCATTTATTGGCCTTAAAAGAAAGTTGTCACGTGACCAGCTGCTCGCTCACTTCTCTGCCCCAATGTGCACCCAAAGTCTCATCGAGGAGAGGACTTCAGAAAAAATGGATTTTATTCTTTAAGGCGCGTCTTGGGACGTTGAAGTGGCACAGTTGTCATGTGGAAGCTTTTTCTTATCGTGCGGGTTATGGTTAAAGGCCGGTAAAAAAACTACTTTACGTAAATATTACTTAGCTGCAAATGTCTCAGTAAGCTGTTTCTCAAAGCGATTTAGAACTTTTCCATTGACACTTTGTTCCTCAAATCAATAATTAAAAAGTTAGTTAATTAAGCTTAACTAATTAGTCAACCTTGAAGAACGAAAAAAATAGCAGACCAGGTCACGCGACTCTAAACAACCCTCATTTGGTTTCAGACGGCTAGGACACCTCGTGTTTTTTAAAAGCTTGGTTACATTTAGCTGGGACACCTGGTATATACGTACGCGGAAAACTCGAGCAACTAAAAAACAAATTTTTTACGAACTTTTATAATGAACGCATTCCTTTCCACCTCAGCTTGCCCGTCCCCAAGTTTTCAACGGAGCCATGGGCACCCTGGTATAGGTGGCTTGGCCACGTGTTAGCGATGTCCGTAGTAGTTTTGCACGCCTGCGGTATGAGTTTTGCCACATAACTTAAAATTTTTTTGAGTTATTGGCTTTGCTGCAAGACACCAATGTAGTTCAGTGAACGGGTATGCCTGACTCACAACTACCGTACGGACTTCATCGAGGACGTTATATTACTGCATTGCTTTAAAAGTATGCAGAATAAATAAATGTTGAGATAGACTGCAATAACTTTGTGGCATGGCTATTTACTAACTTTATACGGGCGTTTAAGGCAACACATCAGATGTTGCTTATCACAAAATTAACAAGAATAGGATTTAGAGGGCCATACAAAACGTTTTGATTAAACTATTTCCAGGACCGATATCAAGCAATTAAGATGAATAATATAAGGAATAACTTAGAACCTGCACGATATCAAGTTGCATAGCAGTCAGTTTTAGGACTCTTCTATTCAGTTTACCTATTAGTGACCTGGCGCAACTGTCTCCAAATTGGAGATTGTACCAATAGACAGACGACATGGCGCTTGTATTGGCAGATTCAGATTCCGAACGGCATCTCTTTAATGCGACACGGTATTTACGGATCATTTTAAGAAAATTGCATTTTTCAATGTTGAAAAAACAGAATTATTTTATTTTCATCGCCCGCATCGAGAAGTTGAAAATTTAACAAAGATTTATTTGCACAGCGATAAATGCACAAGGTGTTCATCCCTCAAAATAGATCTTTCTTCTCAAATAAAATGTTTAGGGTTAATATTGACGAAAAAATGTTATGGAAGCGTCAAGGAGATTTCTTGTGAAACGACATAATGATTTCTACTATAATTTGAAGATTAAAGTCGACGGGTAACGGATGTTAAAAAGCTCATTTACAAAGCGCTATAGGAGTCAGTTTGATACAGCGCCATAATATACGAATGGACCTCACCCTATCAGATATTAGATAAGATACTAGCAGTCTAGCACCTAATGTTATATAGTGGACAGAGAGAACTAATCGTTATATATCAGAAATAACAAAAAGGTTTTCTGCATTCAAGGTTTGAGAAGTTATATGGTTGGTAGTAATAAAAAAACATAATTTTAAATACACCTGAGATCATAAATATTTAAAAGGGTGAATTGCGACAAACAGAACACTTTTTCAGGCTCGAAGTGCTTGCTGAATATGGCTTGGCTTGGTTATGGAGTTTAACGTCTCAAAGCAACTCAGGCTATTAGGGACGCCGTATTGGAGGGCTCCCGATAATTTTCACTTGCCTGGGGTGTCTGTTAACGTCCACTGATATAGCATAATACATGAGCCTCCAGCAGTTCGCCTCCATCGAAATGCGACCGCCGCGGCCGGGATCGAACCCGCGTCTTTCGGGTCAGTAGCCGAGCACCATAACCACTGAGCCACCGCGGCGGCTCGCTGCAGGATATGGTAAGATGATAAAGAACTCCTACGTACCTTATGATATCAATTAATTTTCTGTGAACGCTGGAATAAATTCAGTTGATGAAGCGAACAAAACTAATAACTGAATTTGAAGAGCCAGTAGTTTTCGATTTTTACTCCACCTTTGCACTTTTTTTTATATAACGGATAAAGAAAGACCTCCTTCAAGATGTATTTTACATCAGCACTTTGTTGCTGCATTGTGATATTTCTTTATAACTGTCAGAAATGTTGGCTTTAAAATTTATGTGTATATACATATGGATAAGATACGGGGGAAAGCGTATGTTGTGTTTGTAATGGTGATTGCTTCTGTAGGACAGTTACATGCTGGACTGCCATGACCCGTGAAGAAACATTCATTGCTTCGGCGGGCAAGGAGATTGTAAATTTAGTTTAAAATAAAGAATTAAAGAAATCACAACTCAAAATATCATCTAAGGGCATATGATTGACAATACTGTAAACTCTACACATGTGTCTGTACTTAGCCCTTTAGATAAAGTGCAGGAATTTTCCGATGAACTTCGGCATTTAATATTGCCATTCAAAGCATAAAACAAACAAACTATGTGCCTGAACAAAGACCATTTCGCAGCTCCTCGAAACACGATTGCTGTCTGGCAATCTAGGACATATGCACTTCTAGTATGTACGACTACTGCTCAGAATACTAGCCAGCTGCGTAGCCATACCAACAAAAAGGCGATATGGTATTATTATTATTATTATTATTATTATTATTATTATTATTATTATTATTATTATTATTATTATTATTATTATTATTATTATTATTATTATTATTATTATTATTATTATTAGTGGTGGTTTTTGAGGAAACGTAATGGTGCAGTAACTGTCTCACTTCTCGGTGGACACCTCAACCGCGCCGTAAAAGAAGGGAGCAAGGTGAGAGCGAAAAAATGAGAGAAAGAGGTGCCGTAGTTGAGGGCTCCCGAATAACTTCGACCACCTGGGTATCTTTAACGTGCACTGACATCGCACAGCACACGGGAGCCTTTTGCGTTTCGAACATCGAAACACAGCCGCCTCGGTCCACTTCAAACCAGGGTACTCCGGCTGAGTAGCCGAGCGCACTAAGCACTGAGTAACCGCGGCGGGTATATGGTATTCTGCAATATCGCAACCAAAAATGTTGTGCTGCAAAGGTTTACAAACTGCGCAGCATTGTAATTACGGTGTCCCACGGTTTCCTAGACGAAAATTGCTGCATGTCAGTCGCAATGATCTCCTACGATCCAGAAGCACTTTGGTGCGCCCCAAAATGATCGCTGAACGGAAATTTAGAGTGGGCTGGGGTTTTTCAACCGAAACGTATTTACAGTGGACACAAAAGCGCTTTGGCAAGGAATTCCGCAAACATTTTCTGATGTGAAAAGTTTGTTCATTTGACATCCTTTCAATTGGTATTTAATTGTATCCCTTTATAAGCCATGAACACACATTCAGTGCACCGCCTAGACATATTCGCAAACGTGCGCATATACACGCATGCGTAAAATGCATCTCGCATGAATGGAAGCGTAAGTGCAAGCTTAACTGGCTCTCTAAATTCAACTCGATAAAAGGGCTGTAAGTTCCATTAAAAACGAACCTTGAAAAAAGCGGCTGCGTGGATTGCCTACGTAGTTACTGTCATAGCGGATTGAGTTTGGGCATCAGGTTTTAACTCTGGTAGCAGCGCAAAACGGTGAGGGCTAACAGAGGAAGGTGTTTATGTTTGCTCTGGCTCCACTAGTCTCCGTGCTATCGTGCTGTCGTCGCGAAAACACACAACTCAAATGAACGACCCATTCTCCCAAACTTTAGCTCTGGGATGTAAGAATAAGCGGCGAATAACCACCGTTTGCTGGCCGTTTGAAGGAATAAATCTGGTTATTAAACTTTCAATAATGAATTTACATTCAATATTGTAACTGCAGCCTCAAAGAATAGTAGCTGGCGCTGAAGGTGCGGCGCGGACGCCTTGTGAAGTAACTACTTTCACTTCCGAAATAGCTATGGTCAACTATGGTAGCCACAGTTCGATGCTAATGGTGCTTTTCTTTATGATCAATGAATATTTAAAACGTTTCTTTGGTGCACTAATGTATATCGTTTATTGTGCACTGACTGTTTTTTTCTTGCTGCGGCGCTGCCTGACCGTGGTTTCAAAATAGGGCTGTGGACCCAGCAAGCAGCTAGTTGGCAGCTTCTTTTTTGCAGCTTCTACACGTCTATCGGACAGGATGAAAATGAAAATTTTATTTGATGCTATGGATTAAACGCCGAGCACAAATGAGTCGTGCGGGAAGGACTAACATCAGGAGACCTGACAGTGGCGCTTTCCGGCCAACTTTGCCTCATCAGTTCCAAAACATCTGGATGAAGTTATTGTTTCCATCTATTTCAATAAGAGCTGGAAAGCGCAACTGGGACAATTTTTTATATCCAAGGCCTATAAAGTCGTGAGAGAGAGTTAGAAAGCGGGGATAAACCTTGCGCCTAGGACCTCCCACACCGAATAGTAGATGGATCCATAAATTTCGAAAACTTTTCTTATTCGGGTTATGGTTGCATGCCACATAAGACAGTGATTTCTTGTTTCTTTTTTTTTTGTTCAATACAGTGATCTCTCTCATCGCGAACAACAAACAGATCCAGTCGACACAAAATTTTTGTAAATTTCTATTAAGTTGAAGGGGCTTGACACTGAACGGATTGACGAGGCGGGAAAAGGTTGTTGGGCCACATGCACATGCTTACAGAAGATCAAAAAGTGGCTATTATTTAAGCACGTGGCATTAGAATGTGAATAATGGTACCTCAGTGCCTCCAATAAATCTGCGTCGTCCGGCATGGTGGCTGAGTGGCCACGGCGTCCGACGTCGACGTCGGGGAGTCGATCCTGCCGCGATGGCCACTTTCGACGCAGGCGGAACGCAGAAAACCTCCGTGTACAGAGATCTCGATGGAGGGGTATGAATCACCCGAGGGGGATGAAATTAATCCGGAGCCCACTTAAATGCTGTTTTGGCAGTAAAGACATGCGCTGTTCATGAATGGAATGCATTTTACGCCTGCATTTTCATTTTCCCATGCGCGCTTTCACGTGTCGGCATTTTTTTTTTTGCTCGTACGTTCGTTCTTACACTGACGGGAACCTCACCTGGGTAACAATAAAGCTACCCAGGTGACGTCATTGTTCACGCTGTCCTGAAAAACGATAAAGGGCACGCATGTATTTTGAACCGTACACTACCCACGACCATGCATAACACATACTGGATAACAAGGCCTCGTAGGTAAGATGATAGATTATGACGCTATTTGCTGAGGCTAGAAGATGACGGAAGACGTAGTAGACGATAGCCTAGACAAATGGATGGACCTCTACGGCAGCTTTCATAAGAGAATCGCAACGAAAAAAGCGAAAAAAGTAACCCTAGAGCCTGAAGAATTGTAGCAAGAAATGGATTGGCCTATAAGCTTTTATATTAACCTACACAGCCGCGTTAAAACCAAGTACCTGTTCCAAAGTGGTTCCTCAGTCTACCAGCAATGGTACCTGGTGATGTAGCCATGCTTCTAATCAGTAGATACCGACGTTGACAGTGCCGCAGCGTAGTATGAGTGTGAGCGCGCTGAAGACCGTCCTAGTGCGTTTGCATAACAAGAAGACGAGCACAATGACCTAAGAGCAAATCAGAGATTAGATGATGATTTTGCATCGCAAAGACGCCATTTCTTCGCGAACGACGAGAAAATTGCACGAAGCGCTCTTCGCGAAGCCTTGTTTTTGATTCAGGGAAGAAAAATGCGGAATTTTGTCCACATAACTACAGTCCGAACAGTTATTCGAAGAGTTCGCATTTCCCAAGAGTGTCAAATAATGCTTCTCGCACGTCCTCTGATTCTAAGGTTGGACTGACAACACAAAGTATGGGATATTGAATTACAAATTTTACTGACGAGATTAAGTTTTAAGTGAGATATTACCGAATCAGCGACTCAGATTTCCTTCCTATTCTGTTTCGATGAGATATTACCAAGTGCCCTGCATGCATAATGCGTGCGAAGTACAAATTTATACTTCTCTACCGCATTCACCGATAGTACATGCACCCGAGAGCTTATCGTGCGCAACCGCAAATTTAGCGCTTATCCACGCATCTTGGCCGAACCTTTCCAGGGCATCGCTACTGCGGCGGGCAGCGCTATCGCGGCTCTGTATGCAATCACCGGTGCTCTAAGCTCCCTGAATTTTATTTATTTATGGGGCTTACCGGGCGCTCGGCGGTCTCAAGCCTGAAAGGCGCGTGGAGGAAGCTCACCGTTCTTCCTGAGATCTGCCTAATAGCGTTTGGAAGCAGCTGGTGCGCTCTCCTTTTGCCTGGTTACAGGATTTATTTTCCCGCGCAGGCGCTTTAGCCCTTTCTATCGCCTTTTCTGCTCATTTTCTTGCTCCCTTAATTGTATATGTTTCACTCGTCGTAAACGCGTCAGTTAGTCGTCAGAGGCCCGCGTCCTGTCTCCCTGCCCTCTCGTCCCGTCATTCGGGCTATTCGCAGGATGAACGCGCCCCTTACTCCTTCAAGCTTGGTACCCCTCATCGAAGGAGAAAAGTGTGCGCAGTTGACATAGTGTACGCATAAGCAGCCCTGTTTCGAAGGGGGTGAGCCATCTTAGCGCCCGAGGACAGATGCGGTGAAGGCACTGTGAACTGAACTATGAGGACACTAAATTTCGCCTCATAAATTATGGCCGAATAGGTCACGTATACGACGCAGGTCCTTCTTCGAGCATGACGAGTCGCTGAATACAGAAAATACTGAGAAATAGCGGTGACACTCGCGTCCAACATTCTTGGGTAAAAATTTTTAATATTGAAAAATTGTAAGGCAGTGTTATGCAAATATTGAAGCTAAAGGTCCATTCTTCCAATGTGTAGAAAAATATTCCTTTTGAAGTTTTTCCATCGCTCGCATCGAGAAGTTAAGACTGCCATAGAAAACCAATGGTGGTTTTCTATGCTATAGAAAACCAATGGCAACATTGATGGCAAGAAAAAAAAATGCAAGCCCGCTGACGGGAGATCTGCAGGTGTATTGATTGTTGTAGTAAATTCTTGCAATATACGAAAAAAATTGAGTTCCTAAACTCTTTCTCGCTAGTCCGCAAATGCTGGGCATGAAAAAAAAAAAAAAACAAGCAGCAACAGCCGCACAACAGTGAGGCACGCAAACACTCTAAAAGAGTGAGCGCCCACAAGAGATAACTGTATTTGAGTAGCACACTTGCGAGCGGAAACAGCAAACATTAGTGATTATGGCTTGGTGATACTGACCTATAGTTGGGGTTAATAATGGCGCAAATTTCACAACTCTTAACTGAATAAATTTGAAACAATTTATTCGCTCAAAACCGCAGCGCGAAAAAAGAATGAGATGGTGACGTGAGCGGGAAAAGTACTGATCGCTGCGGGCTCGACCCTGATCTACTCCGTCCTTGCGAGGAGACCGCGAGAGAGAGCGAAAACTTCATTAACGTGCCTGGGTCCGTGTCAACGCTAAGTGGGCGGCTTGAGCCTGGAGTTGGGGCCCTATAGTGGTTGCCCAACACTTTGGCGATATGGGCCCCCAAGACCGGCCGTAGCTTTGAGTGGAGAGCAGGAGGCGGAAGGATCCAGCTGTCCCGGAAACATGGCACACGATGAGGGAGCAGCTTGCAGGGGCGCAGTGCAATGGTTGAGTGGCGAGTGGGCAGCACCAGTGTGAATGCGCTTTTCCGTAGGTAAGGCGTCGCAAAACTCTGAGAGGAGATGAGGGTGGCAGCTGGGGAGGTGGTGGTTGTAGAGGTCTCGAAGAAGCGGAGTCTCTATGCACCAATAGAAATTAGATTCTCGTTTTTGGTAAACCGCGGGCAGGCTATGGATTACTTGTAGTCCCTGTGAGGAAAACGACCGCGGTCTGCAACAGACTATTTAGCGCAAGCGACGACGGCGACAAGACGCTCAGAAGTGCGCTCAAGAAGTAGCAGAAAATCTCACGTACTGCACCACTATGTTGCAAAACGGCATTGCGCTCTGATATGTAAACTCAATGACTGCAAGGAATTGGCCGCTGTAACCGAATAAGCAAGTAAGCAGCGTAAAATATACTTTATACGCATGCTAGTGCCATTTCATTATCGCCCGTAGCCGTCGTGCCGCTAAGTATCGCCGACCGTCGACTGACCGTCGACTGGCGAGCTGCGCTGCGTGCCGGAAGGCGAAGCGGTCTTCGCTCACGTTCTGCTCACGGTCATCTCACTATAATTTTATAGCGAATATTGCGGGCCCAGTTCCACATAAGTGCCCGGTAATTTTGTTTTTTCATAAAGCAATGCATTTCAGGGCTGCTACTTGAGATTTCTATAGCAGTCTGCTAGTTTTGTGCAAAGTTCTCTGAACACCCCCCGAGGTGTCGGCACATTGCCCTCATAATAAATAAAAAAAAATTATTCTTAGGGATTGCTAATCACTATTTCTGTAGTTTCATCTTCTCACCATCCAAACGTGTATTTTGAAATCCGCTCATAGCATCTGAATTGAACTGAGTTGAATTTTTATTCTCCAGATAGCACTGCAAGGTTTTAATGCTCCGGGCAGCTTGACGTGGCCGTTGAAACCTCCACTTGGCATTACAAAGACAACAAAAACAGTGGAAAATTAAATAATAGCTCACAAAGACAGAAACCGAAACACAACTTGTAACTTCACATTGAATCACATTTAAGTTAGTCAGTTTGCATCTATACATAAAAAAAAAAAACTACAAGGCAGATGCAATACAAAGGACAACGTAACAAAAAGGAGCAAACGAATTGTATATCACAGTTTGTAATGAGAAACAATCAGGTTTTAACATTGCGACACCTATTTTGAACGAAGCATAGTAAAAGGAATTATGTCTCTCAGTTGAACATCACATTCAAACACGACAGGAACTGACACAAAAGAGACCTTAGATATTTACAAAATACGCCCGCAACTGCTTCATTGTGAGAATTTGTGCGTGTTGATGCTTGCTAAGAATGGTAGGAAGAGCGTAGTGTAACGTTTGTAGCTTGTAGTTAGTGCGAAGATGAGGCACGAACCACAGGTCTGTGCTACGTGTACGTGCATCATTGACACCAGCTGTAAGGCTGTAAGACACCAGCTGTCGATATTAAAGAATATTTTAGCGCTATGGAAGTCGAATGAAAAAATGATGGAATGTGATATGCGTGTTGGTGTTCAATCTTTATTGATCCATAGTTTTGAAATGAGGCACGTGTCGACGCGAATTATGGTATGTTTGCTATTATGCGAACAACTTTCTTTTGCAAAACATTTAGTCTGAATATTTTCTTTAGTTGATGTGAGTCAGACTAGGCTACAATAATTAAGATGTGAAAAAACACAACGCATTGTAAATTTGCAGTTCGATTTGGGCGGGCAGAAAGGACCTGCATCGTGACAATGCTCGAGTGACGGATGAAAGTTTCTTAAGCACCTTAGTTATGTGCCCCTCCCAAGTAAGGTGTGAGGAATAGGTTACGCCTAGTATTTTATGATCTTCAACGATGTCAATACTACAGAAATTGCGAGAGCGTGTGTTTTGAGCGGAATTAGAAAAATTAATCACGCATCAATATCGCCGTCGTCACTAAACCGCATCATCATCATCGCTGGTGGCTCTGCAAGAAAACCCACGTGACCTAAGCCGCAGCCGCTGCGTCGCAGTTCGCCGGCGCCATGATTTTGCCTGAAAGAAATCCGTTCCAGCAAAAGACACATTCAGTACGAGCCAATCAGATTGCAGTGTTTTAATTGTACGGACATTATGAGCGCTGTGTTGTGCCCGTTCCTACTCTTCCCTCTGCTTTCGTCTTAGGCCGTATGCCGTTGCGCTCCTTCGCGGCCTTCAAAAAAACAAAAAAGAAAGAGCATCACATAAAAGCAACTTTTGTTTCTTATTTCAATGTCGCCTCTAACGTAAATGGAGATGCCTAAGAAAGGCTTAGCCTAGGGTGATCGCATAATATCATTGCGCCACACGTGTGCGATATAACGGGAATGAATCCTTGGCGCAGCGTGACTGTTATCCGCCAGGAGTATAGGTAACAGTGGTTTACGAGGCAATGTAACTGTTTGATGTCACTCCACTCTCACTGTTGATTCATTCCGGTGCTGGCTGGACAAAATTATATTTATTTCTTTCTTAAGCTACCCACACTATTTTAGGTTGATTCGCTCGTGGAGAAGGGCTTGGTTGGCAATAAAACCACTTTTCGTTCTTGGGCGCTCGTGATCGGACGCGCTGCCATTTTTTAATGTTTTCATCTGTTTTCCAGAGTTCTGCGCCATCGCGCCGACAAAGAAGGATGACAGGCTTTTGCCATCTGCTTCCTAAAACGGAGATAGCGGTAAATCATAATCACAGCATGGTGTGCATAGTGTTCTAATGCTTTGGAACTAACCTTTCTACTATTGCTAAAAATCCAATAAATTTGGTATGAGAATATCGCATGAAAGTGAGTCCTCAACATTTTTAATCCTTTTTGAACCCCTGTTGTGGATTATTTATTTATTTATTTACCTGTTTGTTTACCCTAAAGGCCCGTAACTGGGCATTAAAAGCGGGGGGGGGGGGGGGGGGGGGGTTTCAAAGAAAGCAGCAACATGATAAAAAAAAGATAGAAAAGGTACAGTAGGCAAAGTTGATTTAACATTTGGGCACAAGAGTAGAATCAGGGACTGTGCACACGCGTTGCAATGCAAAAGAAGTTCAGGTATTGTTCAACTTAGCACAAGGAATAACAGAATATCAGCAAAAAAAAAATGGTACTAGCAAAAATGTAACTGCATTCATAGCACTCACAGGAATCAAGCATGTACTATATGACGCATTTTCTACGTTCAAAAATGTTCCAGCTGTTCGAAAAGATGATGATTCGGTATGGCTGATGATGCTGCTTGGGAAAGCGTTCCATTCATTTATTGCCAATACCAGCGGTGGCATCGGATATTTTGTGTGCAAGCGAAAATTGGGCGGACTTTACGTGCGCTATCCAGGCGAGCTGAGCGATGAGGCGCAGGAAAGGTACGATTTCGGGAGAATGGATGTGCGTTATGGAATGACTTATGAAAGAATGACAACCGGGCAAACTTTTTACGCTTGGTAAGTAGTTGAAGATTCAAGGTGTGCTTCAGTGCTGATACGCTTTCATGACGTGACTAAGATGACAGTATGAATCTAGCTGCTTTATTTTGCACTGCTTCAAGATCTTGTGTAGAAATCGCCTCAGAAGAATGCCATATAATAGAGGCGTGTTCAAGAGATGGCCTGATCAGCATGGTGTAAGAGCTCTGCCCTGTTTCAGCGCTCGCGAGGGGTAAACGGCGTTTCAAAAGAGAAATTTTTAATGCGAAAGCATTATTAGCCTCGTAAACTGAAAAAAGCGGACGTGCGGAGAAGCCTCTGAAGTTAAGTTATGCGGGAAATGGCGAGAAAAAAAATCAGCCGCAGTTTAACTCCGCGTAAGCAGATGCGCTACGTGCGAAAGCATGGTGACGTAAATGGTGACGCCACAAGCGACGCCACAGCAACGAGATGCGCTAAACAGAACGTTCAGTTAAGCGAGTTGGTACAGATGCATTCTTGTGAACTATGTTTTCAGAGGTGGCCCGGGCAAAATCCTCGCCGCTTGGCGTCACAGTTGCTATGGCAACAAGCGATGCACAAGCAAGATGCACAAGTCTGACGATCGTATGAGTGCTTTCGCACAATATTTCGTGGTTAGCGAGGCTAAACTGCCAGCTTGTTTTAAAAAAAGCTTTGTTATGTAGTCTATGTGAGCATCCCAGGTTAGGTTATTACTTACAAATACTCCCAGATATGTGATACATGAAACAGAATCATTTCCGTTACTAATCCTAAAGCATTACTAGCCCCATTACGAGAAAAGCCGGCGGCGTGTGTGTACTCGCGGATGATGCAAAAAAATCCCAGCGAGGGCAAGAGAAATAGGGTGACGTCACCAAGCGCCTGGATGACGCACGCAGCAAGTCGAGCACCACCACGTTAGTCAATCCTATACATGTCGTTCATCTATATATACTGGCCACTACCCGACTTCTATGTGGCTACAGTTTTTCCGACATGCGTTTGTCGTACAGCGTTCCGAGTGGTGTCATACGATTTGTCGTTCCATGTAGCTACATGGGGAGCCGGAAAAAATGTCCCCAGAAAAAACGTTCCCGGAAGATACGTCCCCGGAAAAAACGTCCCCGGAACATTCGTCCCCAGAAAAAAAAACATCCCGATTTGCGAAGTAGGAAAAAATGTCCCCAAACGGGTGACATCAAACGTGTCGTAAGCCGCCGTAATTTGAGCATCCGGCCGCTTTGCATATGTACATGTATACAACTCGCATGCATGCGACTCGCATGCATTCATGCATACATGCATGAATGCATTCATGTTTATCGTTCAACGCTTGGAAGGTTTGCAAAAAAAAAACACGTTATGAGAAGGACATCTCGATACACAAACTAAATACAAGCTAAATACAAGCAAGTATCGCGGACTGCAGAAAGCAAGTGCAAAAAATATATATCTCCCATCAGATCATAACGAAGGCACGTGACATCATGACCGAACGTTTCTTGCTGGGCATCGTGTTTGTAGGCACAAGGACTGCGCGTGTCCTAGTACACTATTATCGATCTATAACATGACGCCGACGCAATATTTAGGGGGTGGTAGTTCAGCGCCTATGCACTGCACCTGGAGACAGCAGCTTCGCCCTTGCACCAGCTCTCATTTCCATTTCTCATATAGCTCATTTCCTTTTACTGTCGTCGCATTTCACTGATTTTATGTGACATCATCTTTTGTAGATTTAGCTGCCATGTATTTTTGTCTTTGGTGTATTTCTTTGCTTCCAGCTGCATTTGTTCACTGTGATATCAAGGTTAGGACTGCATTTCTTCTTGGAAAGCTGTAACGTTGCAAGCTACAACGATTGCAGATGTCGGCACGGAAGCGACTAAACAACGAACAGATACGGGGCCTCCATGAAGAACAATGATTGCGGCCAAAGGGAAGTGGTCCAGAGCAAGTGCGTCTCTGGATTGTTCGGCACTTGTGCGAAGTCACCCGCAGAAGTGGTTATCCTTTGCATGACCTTGACTGCATGTGCTAGTCAACTTGGAGGCTAGATTGCGACAGGTGTTCGAACCGACTACATATGCACCTTGAAATGTATGTCTTCCGAGAATTTCGCATCAAAACTGCGATGTGTGTGGATGTGTGTGTATGTACCCAGGGACAGTAATGTTTTCGCATTCCCACGCGTAAGCAGACTTAAGTGTTTTTGCCGAATTTTTAAAATTTAATCTGTACTTATCCCCGCCGCGGTGGCTGAGTGGTTACGGCGCTCGGCTGCTGGCCCGAAAGACGCGGGTTCGATCCCGGCCGCGGCGGCTGACTTTCTTTGGAGGAGAAATTCTAGAGGCCCGTGTACTGTGCGATGCCAGTGCACGTTAAAGAACCCCAGGTGGTCGAAATTTCCGGAGCCCTACACTACGGCGTCTCTCATAGCCTTAGTCGCTTTGGGACGTTAAACCCATCAACCAACCAACCAACCAACCAACCAACCAACCAACCAACCAACCAACCAACCAACCAACCAACCAACCAACCAACCAACCAACCAACCAACCAACCAACCAACCAACCAACCAACCAACCAACCAACCAACCAACCAACCAATCTGTACTTATTTTGTGACGTTTCTGTGACACAAAAGAATCTAACATGTGAAGTTTTCCTTACAATAATATCTATCTGCCATGATGAACACCATTCCGTTAGTTCAGGTAAATCGGACTGAAGTGGTGGAACATCCCAAAATTTCCGAGCGCACTAGATCGAAACGAAGACTGACAGAAAGGACACACACCACAAAGCGCCGTAAACGGCGCTTTGTGGTGTGTGTCCTTTCTGTCAGTCTTCGTTTCGTTCTCGTGAGCTTGGAAATTTTGAGATGTGTAACGAACTAGCCCGCCAGTTCGTCCTGAGCTGGAACATCCGTCGGGGTAGGTATTTGCCTGTAAATTACGCAGCCTTCTACGAAAACTCGTTTAGATGAAAAGATATTAGAGGCTATGCCGTTTATATAAACCATAAAAAAAGCAAGACCGCCAATACTGAACCCTGCGGGACGCCGGTTATAACACGAATGGGTTTTAAAATGTAGTTCTCAATTTTTACCGACTGGTAACGATCGTTTAGAAACTGCTCGATCCATGCAGTTGTTCCATCGTCTATCTGTAAATTACAGGCCTTCAGTAGTAGACAGCTGTGAGCTACGCTGACAAAAGCTCTCGAAAAGTCGATGAAAACGGCTTCGGAGAATAGCGACATGTGCAGGCTTTGTTGAAGGTCAGTCTCAAGTTGAAAATTTTGCGAGTGGCATTATCGATTTCTTCGAGATCCATGCTGATTCTCGAGAAGTTAGTTGTTTAGGTTAAAATGGTTCATGATATGGGAAAACAAGATATGCGCTAGTAGTTTGCAGCAGATACAAGTAAGCGAGATAGTTCTGTAGTAGTCTGGATCTGTGTTACTATCTGGTTTAAGAATAGGAATGATGTGCGCTTGTTTCCAGTCGTCCAGAAGCATAGTCTTCTGGCGGGCTAGTTGGTTCTTTTCGTTCATGGTTTAACTGCGCGAAGGAAACAAGGACAGAGACAGAAACACACGTACACACTGAGCGCAGAACTTCCAACTTTTATTCGAAAAAGGCTTCGGGCATTAGCTTTTATACGCACTAAACAACCACCACATGACACAGCCGGGATAAAAACCGATAAGTATTGACAGTAACGTGTCCATGATGCGCCGACCCGCCAGAGCGCCAATCTAAACTATACCAGTGTGTGCAAGCTTATGCACCATTGATACCTAGATACAAGGAAAAAGAAAAGGGAGACTGGAAGATTAAGATCCTAAAAGTGAAGATAAAACGAATACCACCAAAGAGGTCATCAACAAAACGCTGTATTACTAGCGCAACCTACTCAGCAATGGGATGAGACGCGGAACAACAGTAATAACAATTAACGATGAAGGTGCAAGGCCACTAAAACACGTAGGCTGAAAAGAACTAAGAAAAACACACGAGAGGCTAAAACTGTGAAACTGAGAGTTCGTTCTCTCCATCTTTCACTCTCAGTTTCACAGTTTTAGCCTCTCGTGTGTTTTTCTTAGTTCTTTTCAGCCTACGTGTTTTAGTGGCCTTGCACCTTCATCGTTAATTGTTATTACTGTTGTTCCGCGTCTCATCCCATTGCTGAGTAGGTTGCGCTAGTAATACAGCGTTTTGTTGATGACCTCTTTGGTGGTATTCGTTTTATCTTCACTTTTAGGATCTTAATCTTCCAGTCTCCCTTTTCTTTTTCCTTGTATCTAGGTATCAATGGTGCATAAGCTTGCACACACTGGTATAGTTTAGATTGGCGCTCTGGCGGGTCGGCGCATCATGGACACGTTACTGTCAATACTTATCGGTTTTTATCCCGGCTGTGTCATGTGGTGGTTGTTTAGTGCGTATAAAAGCTAATGCCCGAAGCCTTTTTCGAATAAAAGTTGGAAGTTCTGCGCTCAGTGTGTACGTGTGTTTCTGTCTCTGTCCTTGTTTCCTTCGCGCAGTTAAACCATGAACGTCCAGAAGCAATGTAACAACTAGAGATTGTTGAAATATCAGTGAGCGGAAAGCCCATGATTCGTGGCATGTTATTTTCAGAATTTTAGTGCTGATCCCATATCTGGTCCTGGGTCTTTAGTTCCAGCCTGTCGACTGCGCAGGCAACGCCCTTTGTTGTGATAGTAATAGGTGCGAATTGAAACCGGATGATTGGTGGAGAAAGAGGCGGTAATTTATCAAAAGGGAGCTCATTTGGCATTTAAGACTTGAAGATTTCGGCGCACTCGTCTAATGGTACGGGCGAGCCGTCTGCTGTAGTTAATGCTGTCGAAACGCTGCTCCTTTTAGAATGTGGAGTGCGCCAAAACGTTTTGGGATCCCTTTTTAGGAGGTTTGGAAGTGTGTCGTTATAATATGTTTGCTTCGCTCTATCGATTTAGCTTGCAGTAAGCCTAGTAAGTTGGTTGTATTTATTCCATTCTAGTGGTGCACTAGTTGTCGAGGCTTTTCTGTATGCGTTTTTTTTTTCTGCTTAAATAAGTTTCGCAGTAGTCAGTGAACCAGGGGTACTTTATTTTGCTTGTGATTGTGAGATTTAGAACCCGTGCGCCCTCAATTTGTTTTAGTTTATAGCGAAATAAACACCAATTTTCATTCTAGTGCGATATGCGAAGTCACGGGGGATACCAGCTGCCAAACTTGGTAAATGCTATTCATTCTGGGTATGTCTGCGCGCGCATAATAGTCAAGTATCTTTTTGCTGACTTCAGTATTATGAGTACGAGTCAAGCTGAAGCAGCAGCGAATACTCTTGTGAATCTGATTTCCTTCAGCACCCGAATAGACGCGTGGTCAAGATGGTTGGTGAAAACTACATCTAAGATATTATCGCCACGTGTGGGTTCATGATCCATTTGGGCTAGTTGATAAAGTCGCAACAGGTGAAGAAAGTGAGGGCATTCGGCTCAGTTCGATGGATGAAAGAGAAATTCAACCAGTTGATAGAATGATTGTTGAAATCCCCGCACATGACAAGAATAGATTTGGCAAATTTAAGTGCAATGTGTTCTAAGGCTTCATTCAGGCTATCAGTGAAATAGTCAAGTGATGATAAGAAACCGCTTCCACATATGACGTGTGGTGCTCGACGGAGCAGCTGTTAAAACATACATCATTTAACAAAGCTGCAAAGCTATATAAAAAATTGGGAAGAGAGATCTTACCCTCGCTTCGCCGGAACAGATATAAATATTAAAGAAAACTACATACGATTTCATGCCAGCTTTTATTGTCCTGGTGGTGCCACTAATTATGCCCAGCCCTCTGGACACGACGATGGGCTGGCATGCAGAGGGAGAGTGAGATGGGGCGCTCGATAATGCTCACCGGGCACGGCAGGTCAATAGCACTCCGCACGGGCGCCTAGCACTCGTAACACTCGTTAAGCCCTGAGCTTCTAGTCGATAAGAAGCTGCTTGACCACCGTCATCGGCTGTAATCAACGCGGGCGCTCCGATTGGAGCACCCGCAGGACGTCGCGGGCTCGTCAGGGCCCCGGGCTGCCTGTACCGCCCCACTCTGTATTTGCGAAACGCGAAGTTCTGCATTCATGAGTCGCTTAAACCACAAACCCATTGCGTGGCTCTATATGGTATGTTCTTTGTACTGAAGTTTTGCTTGTGACACTTCGCTTATTAAGGACAGGCTTTATAAGTGGCGTCACCCAAATTTCAGCCACTCTGTCCCCAAGTCTCGCCCGAACGGATCCGCCACTAGCCATGAGGTCAGGAAGCAAAGAAAAAAGTCTGCAGCGCTGGTTGAACAGGGAACATAGCCGTCGCTTTTTTATGTTTATAAGGGCGCCGCGTGTCTGTTGAACAAAGCACACATCAGCGCTAACATGCACTTGCAAACTACAGTGCTGTTCACGGAACACACCCTGTGTTAAAAGAGGAAGTCAGAGTTCAGATTTCGCCGTGAGGAAGACGGCTATGGCAGCGACAACCAAGTGCAGAATTAGCGAAGTAGATGCCGCTTTCATCTTCAATAGCGTGCAGTTCGAGTTTTGCTTCCACCGACAGATGAAGTGCTGTCATCTTTTTTTTTCAGATAAAAATTGTGCGGGTGTATTCATAGGTATTCGGAAGAAGATTAAACATCCAGGATTTCGCTTTTGGTGCCCGTCATCGACGTAGCCAAGCTGCATGGACAGCAAAACCAGAGCTCACACGTCGTTGAAAACCTGCATTCTCCCCTGGAGAAAATAGTCGTACCAACGAATTGTACGGCATGCCTTCGGCCAGGCTTACAAGGAAGACTCAGCACCGCATCTCTCACCCCAGGCTAGCAGCCGAGAACCAAGTCTGGCCATCAGGGCTTGTGCTTGCCAATCTTAAAACACTGACAACTCCACGTAGCGTACGGGCGTCTGGCCAAAAATCACTGCGTTCGTTGCCGCCAGCTAAGACTTAGCAGGAGTCGCAGCTGGAACCGCATCAGCAAACGGCCTATTTCGTGCAAGGGTCTTGCTTTTCCCCGTTACGTACCCTGATCCTGGGCTTCGATTATGATGCGCAGTTTGGAATGGCATTCTTCGGCCGGCACCTGAACACCGCTGCGCTCACTGAACAAACAGAACAAGCATAGTCTCTGACTGCGCTAATGGACACGGTAATAAAAGTATGCTCTAGTACCAGTGCAGAAAGAGCCACGATAAAGGTGAAGAGGCATAACAGGCATAACAGGCATAGCCGTAGCCGTCTACGGCGCATGGGTGCGTTCGCAACGCTCACTATAGTGTTGGCAACCCTGCTTCTCGGTCAGATCATAGCCACCGATTTCGATACCACACAAGTACGAATTAGTGCTATAAACCCGGATAACATGAACGAATGACGGCCTTGAAGCGTGCGCACCTTACTTCTTTATATTTTATCCTAAGGGGTGCACGAGACGGTGATCTTCGAAGTCAGCCGCTTTCACCCTCCTCCGCCTCCAAGCGTACGTCTAAGTGTGTTCCAGATCCTCGTGGAGTCGAGCAAGAAAAAGAGATTGCAGCACACTTCTGTACCCTTCTACTTTGTGTATAATCCTGCGTCTGCTACTACCAGACATAGGCTACCACTTACGTATGCCAGCAGTACACGTAAATATGCGGAAAGAAAACTGCACACCATCTTCAAAATCACGCCACAAGGATGTGCACTTAGCGCAAAGACAGTACATAGAGAGAGGACGACGAAACAGGCGCCCGTCTCTGCTCTGTTTATCGCTGCAAACCTCCAACACTCTGGCCCGACTGGTGTGTGCCTTTTTTTTTTTTTCTGCTCTCGTCCATGTCTTCTGCGCCGTTTTCCATGTAGTCCAAGTTGGACAGCTGTCAAGTATGCATGCGAATGGAGTCGTTATCAGGTGTCAGTGAAGCTCAGCCGTCGCTTTCCAAAACTTGATGATATATTAAGTTCCTGAAAAAAAAACAAATGCAGGCGAAGCAACACCTTACTGGTTCCAGCTAAAAGCTGTGCAGATGAGTGAAGGGAAAAAATAAAAATAAAAGTAACACAGTAGGATTCAACACAGAGATGATCCGGAAGAGCTGCCATAGCTGGTATAGAGGGAGAAAAGGATAGCGGGGGGGGGGGGGAGGTTCTATTGCATTAAGCATTCCAAGACCCACTAGCCTTTCACAGCTGCGTACACGGCTGCAGGCTGCGCATGATTTTACGACCACTGGCGCGCAAAAGTTGCGCTGTTCTCGGAAGTTGGTAGCGCGAACTCCTTCCGAACGGTCTCTCAAATGGCAAAGCGGAAGAAATTCGCAGCTGCGTCCAATCGCGTCTCAGCAGAGCTGTCATCGCTAGCTCTCCGCTCCGGAGCTTTCTTTGCGCTCTTGCTTTTCGCGTGCCCATTGGACGAAGCGCTCAGAGCGGATGGGGAGGGGACATGGAAAGGAACGTGGGAAAGGAGGAACTATTTCTCTTCCTCTCGGCTCTATCCAGCCGCGCGCTGGGAGAGCCAGGTGGGAAGGAGCCGGTCATTTCCTCGCCAGTTTCCTTCGCGCGAACCCCCTCCACAGACGCTTCTCCCCTCCGAGCCGATCAATACAGCACGGCGGGTGGTGTGCTAGGCGTTATCGCCGCTTGGCGCGGCCGGCGCATGCGCTGAGGAGGAGAGGCCACCGATCGCAGCGCCGCTGCGACGAGCGGCTCAGTTAAACGTAAACAAAAGTGCTCCGAGGCTCGCGAGCAGATTCAACACGTAGCGAGCGACCCGTGCGCCAATCCTTGGCCGCTGGCAACGCCAAGTCCGCCGCTTCTCGCTTTGACCACAGCGCGCCGCCGTTCAAAGAGACCTCGAGGCGGCGGTCTTCGGGGCGCGTCTCCGCTTCCAAGTCAACTGCGCTGTCCGAGACCGCACGGCGGCCGCGGCGCGCTCGGCCGCGTGTGGGCGCCCCGTGGTCGGCGCCGGTGGAACGGGGCTGCTTGGCAAAAAGTTCGCCGCTTCGTGACGATCCTCCGCGACAACTTTATTTCGCAAAGGTGAGCTTGGCCTGTCCTTGAGTGACCTGCTGTCCGCATACGATCCTGGGGCCGCTTCCTGTGGATACCCGATGTGAGCAGCAACTTCGCTGCGAAGTTTTGCGCCACCCTTTTCTTCGCACCTGCGCGCTGCCTGGTAGAAAAAAAAAAGAAAAGCAACTTCAGTTTAAGAGTCCGACCAAGAAGTCCGGCGGTTTAACTTTGTTTTCCTCTTTCTCATGGTGCATTAAGTAGCCCAAGTTCAAAACCGACTTATGATTTCACGACGCCGATTGAGAGAAAAAAAAAACACCCTTAATTTTACGCGATCTATTCTCGTGTTTTTTTTTTCTTCGCTAACCCAAAGCGAGAAATACGAGGAAGCAGTTTTGCATTGACTATAGTCCGTGTATGGAAAACCTGTGCTCAGCAATGAACAATAGGAACTGAGGTGCGCGACTTCCAGGACGGCTGTCGGCTGACATGTTCGATATAGATCGTTTAACTCATTCGACTCGCTAGTCTGGTGCGAGCGTATCGACACTTGCGATACCTTACATGTTGCTGGTCGTAAACAGATAATCAATTCAATTTATACAGTTCTGGTATTTCTGGCCTCACTCTGCGGCTTCAGCAGCTGCGTACATTAACTCTACCTGCACCTACTCTCCAAATCGCTCACCATGTCCCGCTGGGCGGTTTCGAAACTGACAAAGAAATCCAATCTTGAAGGAGGGCCTTCAGGCCACTTCCAGTGCCTTCTCAGAAAGCCACATCCATTACACGCATTCTGCAGTCTCCTAGATGAACTGACACGCACAAACACACACTCACAAAGAAAGAAAATGCGCCCTCCTGCCTTCTTCCTCTTCTTCTGCATCACCGTGAAGCCTCTAAGCTTCCACTAAGTTCCCGGGAATTTCCATCTACGCTTCGGGTCCTCAGAGAACACGCCAAGAGAAATGCGTTCCGGCTTCCCGTCATCGCCTTTTTCAGGCAAGGCTTTGGGAGAGAAATGTCGCGCTCACTTTTCCGACGTGTGAGCCACGGCGCCGTGGGATGGCATTTCGCCGCGCGCTCTTTTGTAGCGCAGCTGCCGCGCACACGGCATTTCGGTTCTGCCGGCTAAATTCGGCTCGCGTTTCCCTTCTTCTGGCCTACAGCATTTGTCTGAGCCTTTGCCATTTTTCCTCCGCCCGTTACAGTTCTCATTAGACTGTTTTTTTTTAAATGCTATGCTTGAAGTTTTGGCATAAGTTCGCGGTATAATTTTGCTCCTTTCTTTCCTTTTCTCTTTGATGCTTCAAAAAAAGTTATCTCTCGATACTTTTCCTTGCTTAGGAACCTCTATCTTTCGTCCTCCCCAGCGAGCAGCGGGTGTGCCTTGAGGAAGAGGCTGAAGCTGTACCTGTTAGAGATCAGTTGCGGTTATGCATGACCGCTTATTTCCTCTCAGATATTTGCTCACGACTTGCGCAATGGCTCGAAACAACATAATTATCATCATAATTGAGTAAGGAAACTATAGAAGGGCAGGCGCTGCATGTGCGAATCATAAGAGCACTTGTGTTGTGGCATTTCTTCTGCGCGCGTAAACCCGAAAAGACAGACAAAGAGCTCAAAGAAGGGAGCTTCGAAATCGAATTGCCACGAAAGGAAAAGTGAGAGCATGAGCTTCTAAACAAGCTTGCCCCGTTTAGGTAGCTTTTAAGAAAACGAAGTTTGGCCTCTGCGGAACCCATCAGCTCGAAAGAGTGCCGAATATTTCTTGCGCCTGCGTCGGGATTCAGCTGCGCTATGTCTCAAGAACAGTGGAAAGGTCTCTCTGAACATATTCGCGTTCAACTAAAGAATAAAATCCCGCTGTCACGTGCAGCTATGCACATGACGCGGGGTAATAGTTTCTCTCGGCGTGCAATATGCAACGGCAATTCGCTCAAGCTCTTTTATACGTTCGAGCTGGAGAGGTGGCGCTTAGGGATGGGGTATAGATTAATATTCATTCTACTATAACTCAGCGTGGCCAGTACTGCAGCGAAGGAACGAGAATACACGATTGGCAAGACACCTCAGGCTAGTCGCAAGCAGCCTTTTTGCGTGGTTTTAACATTACACCATAATCAAGGACATGCATCCCGCGGCTGCGTTCTTTTACAGCAATGAGCGTCCTCACTCTCTCATGGGCAGGGGAAAAAGAGAAGGACGGTGAGAAAGATCTCGTAATGGGTTCTTTTCACGACGGTTTGCTGTGCCGTGTTCGAAATTTCTCTTGCTGCGCTCGAGAACTGCGTGATCAAAAACGCCGCGGCACCCCGTTCCTACCAGCAGCGAAACTGTTTCCTGAAACTTGCACTTTGGCCTGCATGCTCTTTGCCGGGTGGCCCTTGATGTCTTCTATGGCACTGTCGAATAATTTCAAAGGAGCCAACATACCGGCCGGCCAGCATGGTCAAGCCAGAAAGTAGGCGCTCAAACCAAGTCGTCTGTCCTGCTGGTTTCTTGCCCTTCCTTCATTGGCTCAACCATGCTGCGCGCTGACTGAGCACTGAGACACCCACCCATAGCCGCCCCAGTATTCACCAAAGAGGTCCCCACCTGGCATGTTTCCGGAAACCGAAGCGCGAAAACGCCAGAAGAGCAGCTGTGCTGTTCTGGAGTTTTCACGCTTTGATTTGTTGAGGGCGCGTCTATTGTAGACGATGCATTTTCGGCATGAAACAGTCTTGCTCTTCAAAACCGCGTCGTCGGCTAAGTAGCCACGGTCCCGAGCGGGTGCCTGCCCCAAAATGGAGTCCTCGAAAAGGGCTGTGACAGTAGCGGGCATGATGGCTGCTCCAAACTCACAGTTGTGGATAAATCGCGCAGGGAATTAAAAGGAGGCAGAATGAAACGCAGACGGAAGGAAGCATGTCTATGTGATCTATCGTGGTATGTGGTGTATGCCTGCAATGAGATCAGCTTACAATAAAGGGAAATGATTATGCGCGCACTTTAATGTGCTAACCAATGAGGCTGCGCAACAGGAATTCTGATTACACACCTACGGATCATTAGTGCTATATAATCTTTCGTGCTTTCTTTATCATTTGTATATTTGTTTTAACGAGGTAGAGAAAAGTGTAATTAAAAAATTAAAGAACACAGAAAAATATACATCTATCATGCATCTCATACAGCAAGGGACCTCTGCTTTTGATGACCGAATGATGGTCCTTGTTCGGGTGGAAAACGCAACTACGCCTGAAAGCTGGGCCTGAAACCTGGTTGAGTGTGTCTGAAAGCATCTTAAAAATATGCCGGTAGGCTTTTGGCAGCGGCAGCGCGCTTTTATTTTCACGGACATTTAATTCAAGATGTTACCCGTTAACTGGGTTTATGTTCCACCTCTGCGGAAGTTGGCACAAACAAGTGTGAGTGCAAACACCACGATACAAACGCCCCCCTAATTCGCGGCGTTCAGTCTCTTGCTATCTCTGCTCTAAACCACCGAGATAACTTCCCAGTTAACTTTACGATCGACTAAATATTATTTAAATGGTGACTGAACGTAATCTGCGGCACTGTGACACTTCTTTTATTTTTTTTTACCTCCTTTCAGGCGCCTTTGTTAATCTTTTGCTGTAGTTACGTGAAACAGGCGAAACGAAGTCTCTTTCACAGTTCCACTCAACTTACTGAGCGTGAGATGTGGCCTTGTCTCTTCGACCGAGTCAATCCAATTTACTGCCGGCTAGCTAGGACAAGTAACTCTGATTGGCTGAGAAAACCGTTCACAATAGTTCTGATTGTTTTCGACTCGACATGTCCGTGTTTTTGTCATTTGTTCACTTTTGTGCGTGCTTTCAGTTGGGACGCTCTGGTATAGCTCAAACTTTTGTTTTATTTAAAGCATGGTATAACTACGACGTCTATCTGATAAGTGTGCGGCTTTTTCTTTTTATCCTTTTATAAATGAGTTGACAACTTGAGGAAAGGACGGCGTGCTCTCCTCCTAACTACACCTATCAAGAGCTCACGCGCATAGTTCAGCATTCTTCCTACTTCTCGAAGTATGGTATCATTGTTCGGTATATATATATATATATATATATATATATATATATATATATATATATATATATATATATATATATATATATATATATGTGCTGCCATGTTTCGTTGTCCTTCATCTGTTCGGTGATCATGAAGTGGCTTGCCTTCCAACAAAATAGTTGAGCTTTTCAAACGACCCAAATTCGCGCGCATACACGTCTGGGATGTATGGGGACTGGGAGACCAGTCTGTTGCCATGCTTCTCGAAAAAATCTGCGCAAAACGTGGCGAAAGGGCAGACGCATCAAGTTGTTCCGCAACTCTGAACACAACGCCATCTTTGCAGTCCACCTCAATCAGAGGTATCTCACTGCCGGCTTAGCTGAAGGAAAATAGCAGCAGTGAGGGACGCATGCAGCCACAAAGCTGGACAAACGAAATGCAAGCCGGAAGAAATGATTCGGAGCTAAGGAATGCGGCTGAGTGCTTTCCGGACTGATCTTGTATGTCATTATACCTATGTGAGCGAAAGATGTGTGCGTTGTTGAAGCTTGCGAAGTGTATCCGTACAGAAATGGCAGTCAAGTTGCAAAGCAGATATTGACTGAATATAAGCGTTCATTTCATCTTTGATAAGTGTTCGGAAATCTGAGAAAAAGTTTGGTTACTTCAAGCGTAAAAAACTTCGTCCAGAAAACTTCCCGTCAAGAACAGAATTTCAACGAGTACATCTTACTTCGGAGACGTGATTTTTAGCGCGTGAATAATTTATAGTGCTCCTGAGAGAAGGACAGGAGGTGACAAAATAAAACATGACGTACTTGAAACTGCAAGTTATTCGGAGAAGGGTGCGACTTGCGCTCGAACTGAACAAAATAAGGCGCGCAGAGATGAGTTATTGTGTGCACTAAGGCGGGTGAAGTTGTAGAAGCATATCTGAAGCATCGTAAGATAAAAAAAAAAGTATCCTTACTTGACGTGGCAGGACAAGCACCCGATGATTGCTCTCTGGGAACATTATTTGGTTTTACTGTATGTGCAAAGAAGACGTTTTTAAAAATAAACCGCACTTTAGGGTAGCGTTATTCCCCTTTCCTCCGTAGACCTACTTTTAACAGGTCTAGACATTTTTAATATCAACCACCCCAAAATACAATGTCGTAATCTTTAGTTGGTATTGGCAGCAAAGAATGGTTGCTCGGCCGAAGCGGTAAAACTGGACGTCGGTCTCAGCGCCTTTTAAATATTCTCAAGGTCTTACTATGCCCCCCAAGCACAATGCAGCAGCACTGAGTATAACTCATAATGTAACTTTCATGCGTTCGGTGTTACGCAGCTCTGAAGCATTGAATAATAGAGTTGAATTATACGAACTAGTTCGTGCAAAACTTTTTTTAATTTACTGCCGTTAAATCTTTTCTTCGTGCAGGGAGCCACAACTGTCTATCCTTAGAAACATTAATTTTCGATGCGTTCTCACAAACGCGCAAAAATGTTCGAAATAAAGACGAGGTTAACGCGTTGGCAAGAAAAGAGAATATGGTTGCAGTGGGCAGTGATCTTTAACTTTTCTTTTGTGAAAGCAAGAAGAAAGCTTAGGGATTTTAAGTTAAACTGAGTATGAATACAACGTAGGATTGGATTCATGCATGGGGAAGGGCAGTCAGGCCAGCTGGAGCCTGAGTATACTGCAGACTGCTACTCTGCACTGAGGAAGCGGAGAAAGATAAGGGAAAAAAAGCAGTTAGGAGCTGTTATAACGACCAGAAGGAGACATGAACGCACGCTGACCGACAAAGATCATAGCGGAGGTGTTTAGAGCTTCCAGTTTAATACTACGTAGCGCTGGAAGTTTTAGACGGTCCTCGCTATTACGAATGCATTGATTTCTTGCGCGTAACACACAAATCCATGCTTGCTGAATGATAATGAGATGTCAGAGAGTCGTGGTTGTTGATTATTGGTTTCTTCACAGCAGTACGCTTCTGTAGAAAAATGCGTGTGGGACATTAGAACGGTGGCTTACCGCATCTAACGACCCGGTGGAAAGCATACCATACCCGAGTGAACATTGTACTTAACTAAGGCTGGCTGACGATGCCGGCGCAGTTAAAGCACATAGAATTGAGAACTATTTTATTTCCTTTGGAACTGCTAGCGCACACCTAGGGTGGTATAGTAATAGTGGCTGTGGTGTCGTTCGGGGCTGACCTAAACTTTTCTTGCTTTATCGCATCTATTCTCCCTTTCACAGAACTAACTACAAAACTACACCGACCTGGCCCTAGTCCACGTGTCTTTGGGCTGCCTGCCGTGGAGGCGGTGCTCCACCTGAGTGGAAGGTGGCAGTCTGAAATCTTTGACACAGCGCCGCGTTGGCTACGCTGCAAACACGTTCACTCCGGGGCTTGTGAGAGCGCAATTAAATTTCAGCGGTCTAAGTGGAGCCCACGGAGCGAGAGGCTGTAGTGGCTGCGAAAATTTAGGCGCGTGCGCCAAACTCGCACGGCTCGGAGGAGTCCTCGCAATGTGGCCGCAGCTGGCACGGCGGCCATGAGCGCAAGCCCCTTTTGGAAGCGCGTTGCCTCTTCGGCTTTCGGCCCCAATCCGGTCGCTAAAGTGCCGCCCTAATTGTACTAAATGCATTCCGCTGCACGGCACAGCCGTCAGTGCGTTCGTCTCTCTCTTTCTCTCTTCTTTTTTTTTTTTTGCTACGCGAGTCCCTCCACAGCGCCATGGGACCGCATCGCCGTCGGAACTTTGCTCCTCGCCTTCCCTTCCCCCCTCATCTGTCGAGTGTACAGCGTGTGGAGTGGACGCGTCACGACGCGTTGCTTGACGCCAGGCGACTGGCGTTGAGCTGCTTAATTCGAAAAGGGTGGACAAACAAACTTTGCTACTCTGTCTTCCATCTGGAGCTAATGCGAACAGTTTGTTCGGTCGTGCAGTGTATAATTGTAAAGAAGGACCCGCTGGCGATATGTGTCACAAATTGCGTGAGACATCGCGCGGCGCAAGTGTTGCGTTTATTGAATAAATAACTTGTAAACCCACGCGCGTTTGCTGAATAAGCGCTAGTATAGCAGCGCGTATGAACTGCGACGTTAACTAGGCGAAGTAGTGCACGCCATTAAAGTATACATAGCTTTTGTTTCCGATATTTTCTCGCTAAACTAGCTCTCGGAAATAATATTTACAGAAGGTTATGTCTACTTCTCTCGCTACCTTTTTGCACTTGAAGCGACTTCTCTGTTCAAGCTGGGATCAAAGAACAGCGCGTACCTACAGGAAAAAGAACAGATGTTTCTTACAAAGTGGCTTGACCTTCGCAACCGTTTTAACCAAAGAAACAGGAATCCCGAAAGCTTAAACACAGAAAAAACAGCGTTTAAGGAAGGCAGCACACAAATAAGAGAGCTGCAAAGGCTGACACAAGCAAGTAGTCATAACCTGAATTTACATACTTTCTTGAGCTTATAGTATGAAAGAGAAAAACGCAAGAAGAGAAAGGAAGTGGCTGCCTATGTAGGTCGTGACAGAATTTTAATAAGCATGATAGAGTGTCCGCGTCCCTAAAATACTGAAAGCCTTAGTGCAAAACATCACATTCTTGAAGCTCGTATTTCTTAATATTTTTTTTTTACACTTCCGCGTTCGTGCAAGAACAACATTGCTAAAAACAAAACGCAAATATTGAAGTAAGACACTAATAGGCTTACCTAGTGTAATACGCTTACTCTTCGACCTGACGGCCGCAGCAGCTGACTGCGTACACGAGGAATGACTTTTGACTCGAAAAGGCATAATATAAGGAGACAAACGGTTCTCTGGCGCAACATTGGGGCGGTATAGCGGGCTCACATTCAAACAAAACTATGCATTTGCCGCAAAACTAGCGTAACATCCGCAACGTTTTGTTGAAACGCTGCCAAAGTCTCTTCACTTTTAACATCATTGTATTGTTAAACATCATTTTTTAACATCATTGTATTGTATTGTATTGCATTGTATTTTAACAGTATTGTTTGTCCTTAATAAGTTTTGTCAGGCAATCTGTAGACGCACAGCAGTCAGGTAAAATATGAACCCATCTTCACACAAGTCCTCGTGTTCTCAATGAGCTTAACGGCAGCTTTAGGATGAGTCTGTAGTGCTCCTGCTTCGGGCAACGTTCCGCTCCAGGTTTTTGAGCGCCCTGCATCAGCCGGCGTCGACAAACTCTGCGCATGTTATTAGCTTCTGTGGACGAAACATTCAACTTCAACAAAGGCTTGCCACATTGCTCGGCTTTATGGCTCGCAGTTCGCGTGTTGCTGCGACATACGCAGTGGTGACTCGTTGTACCTGTGAAGCACATACTCATTCCAAGAACGAAGGCAGGAAGGTCAGCCAGAGTCGATCGTGCATAGAAGCAAAGTACTGCTAACATCCACAGTTGAAGTGAAGCTGACACAGCAAGGAAAGAAGAAATATGGTGTTCATTGTGCGTGGGCACATGTGCCGGCGTGCATGACATAATTCATAGGCGCATTGTTTCGGTGGACGGAGCCGGGAAAAGTGCTTATAGAGCAGACCTTAGATGTTTCTATCCTTATTTTGTCTCGTTCTCGGCATCATGGTCATCAGCAACTATGGAGAACGCGCCGTGGTGGATTCCCTAACGGTCATAGTGAAAAGTACTTCACCGCATGCATCACTGCATGAATCTCATCACGCCTTCGACCAACACTGTATATAGGCTGCGAAGGGCTCCGCGGTTTAGTAGAAGCCCGTACCATTTTCGACGTCGTATATTTATTCGCAGCACGCCACAAAAATTTGGTACGCAGATATGCTTGCATTTTGTTTCGAACACAATGCGACCGCTGCGACCGGTCCTTGACTCTGCTGCCTCGCGCTCGTGTGCTCATATCTAGTGCAGTGATCCACTGCAGGTAATTTAATGGTGTCACCACTGCCTGTGCCTGTAGCTAAGGATTATAGCTCGCATCGTCTCGCCCTTCACCTCACTTTGTAATTTATCGCAACAAGAGCGTCCTCTTAGAGCACACGAGTTCTGTATTGAGGGCGACGGCGCTGGACTCTTCTTACAGGCTGAGAGACGAAGTGTTCGGTTCGCTGTGCGTAGAACGTTTCTGTAGATGTGTAATTGTTACAATTATAGACTGTTAAACAGAGAGCTCTCCTCACCCCGAGAATATAGTACACATTCCCGTTGCAATACCTGTGGTAGCTGCGCATCCTTAAACTACCTTTTAAAAGCGATTAATTTGCATATTACAAGAACAATTTTTATTCCGAATATCAACTACATCACACTGAAAATTACGGCACACTGAAACTAATTAAGTTACAGTACACTCAGTCTTCAAAAGCAATGAACCTGTTGCAAGGTTACTTTCCGTCCTACGTTCACTTTCAAGTAAATTAGAGAATACATTTTAATCGCGGTGAGAACATGACTGATAGCGATTGCATGGTGCAGACCAAAAACAGGTACTTTTTAATGAAGGAAGTCGACAGTAATGGTGAAAAAGCTTCGAGTGAGCTCCTCTAGATTTCTCCTGAATATTCACCGCATTTCGCGCTCCCACTTATTTCCTTTACTAATCAACAGGATTCAAGTTTCTTGTTTTTCTGCAGTTATGAAAAAACACGCGTTTCTTAATTTACGTGCCTAGCTAGGTTTATGATCGTCTGTAAGTTAAGAATCGTATTCCTGCAGAAAGTGTCACATGTCAGAAGGCTTATTTACCTTAATATCATACGTGAATCATGACAGTGCAACGGCAACTGCAACGCAACGGGAGTGCGGCAGTGCAACGGGAAGTGTGAAGTCGTCTGCTGCGAAAGATACAGACGACCGTTAAAAACGAAGCAGCGGAGCAACAGGAGTCAGTGCGTGTACTTAAGGGAGAAAGAAAACATATTAATGAATTAGGACCTGTCAAAAATTGCTCCTTACATGATACAATGCCCTATAAACAACTTTTTTACTTAATTTTGTTATAATAACTTTAGCGTTACTGTCATGACTTTCGAAAACGACGACGTCTATTGCACTCGTTTAAGGTGTTTTAGTTAGCCCCTTTGCCAAAAGTAATCCGAGCAGCAGGTTTTTGCTTCTGAACCGTATAACGGAACCTTTACAGCACCCCTAAAGACCGAAAGGTGTCAAAACGGGAGGAAAAGGGCTCACCTTACTTTACGCAGGTTCAGAGCTTAAGGGCTCCTAACTGCTTCACTACGCGGCTAAGAAACAAACCACCGTTGCTCAGGTACTTTTAGAAAAAACGGTACATACTTTTTTCATGTGTACCAGACGCGCAACGCCCATCGTGAATCCCAGCGGCCTCGCCTTTTTGTCGACTAAATCGACAGAAGAACACAAGCTCACACTTGGCTTCGCCAAATGCCTTAAAGCATTCAGGCAAAGCACGCTTTACAGAACCAGAAAGCTTGAGCGTATTATCTGCCATCGAGGGTAATTTCGCTTTACTAACCGCGACACCCTTCATGGTTTGTAATGAGATTACGTGCAAGCGAGTCAAACTCTTCATTGCACTGGCACCAACCTGTCGGCCGAGAGAGCCACAATTTTCAAATTGCATTTTCTAGCCAGTTGGGCGGTTGCGAGTGTGTAGTGCTGTTGCGAGAGGCCGCCGGGAGGGGAAGGGAGATGATACGCAGGAAGAAAAGCGGCATGTCGGGGTGTGCGCAGAAGGAGGGCATGAGGAGAAGTGAAGAGGGGACGCGAGACGTTAAGGAGGGTGGTAAGGTGCGGCACAGTTCGGCACAAGGACGCAATAATCCGCCGCGAATGGCGGTGATGGCGCCGAGGAACATAAAATGCGGAGAGTGAGCGCCTCGAGAGGCTCTTGTGGTTCCAGGCAGCGCAGAAATAAAACAGGGGACAAAATGACCGAAGCGGGCTGATAAGGGACGTCGAGTTTCATTTGCGGCACCTCTAGCGAGTGCTTGCCTCGAGGGTAAGAGGTCCTCTTTTCTTTACGAGGCCCTCTGAAAGATCAGCGTTTACTCTGGCCTGAACGGCGCAATGGTTTTGGGACGCAGCTACTCTTGCAGCACAGAGGTCGGCGGCTAAATATAACTAACCACGCGGGGGGAGTTATCGGTTCGAGTTAGCTTCGTGGGTCGTATTTCCAGTGGCACCCGTCGTGCCAAATGGAGCCTCGTCGGGTCTTGGTGGCCTCTGCGTAAAACCTCATGATTGAGCGTTCAGTACAAAGCAAAAAATAAAGAATAAAATGCCACTCCCGTCTTTTTCATCTTGGGAGGGAAATTGTAAATGCTGCGGCAGGCTTTTGTGGCCCACATGTGGCGGCTATATTCCAGGAAGTAGAATGTAATGTATTGAATCCATGTCTGACAAAGTGTGCTACGACTTGCTAGCTGGTCTAACTTAAGAACATTCTCTTGACGCCTAACCGCCCTTGCGCATATTGATTTTCGCGTATGCGCATTGTGTTTCTCGCAGACAAGCGCACCGCTGTGCTGCGGTCTAGTGCAACGATACTGTCCAGAATTCTAGCGGTAATGAGACCGAGTGAGAAAAAAAAAAAGCCCCAGACTTTTAAGCCTCTCTCAAAAGTGACACACATGAAAGTGATACCTCGTACCCGACACCGCCTCCGAGACTGCTCGAAGGTGAGCCAGGTGAAATTTAGTGGCATTTTAATTCACTAGAAGGTGAATGGGTAACCCGAGGTTAGACACCGCAGCGGTAGCGTAGTTGTTTGAGCATCCGCCTCGCATGTGGAAGGTGCGGGGTTCGATCGCCAGTGCCTTCCACTGGTCTGGTGCTCGGATTATCGGAGGTTAAACGCTTGGCAAATCGGTTTTGGACGCAACTTTGAGCATCCGAGGAATACCTTGTGCCATGACACTGGTTGGCCAAAGCTGCCCTTGTGTCATAAAAAAAAATCATTATCATCCTCTAAAGGTTAGGAACTATTATACCTGTGCTGGTTGTCCTAAAGAACGTCCTCTGTTCGCTATCGTTGAAAAAAAATAAGAATAAGAAACAACCAGCACTAGTTTAGGAAGCTCAATACCAGAAACGGGTGCATTAGTGCGGTACCACGGCTGGTGATAACAGAACGTGGTGGCTCAGAGAGCCAAGGCTTTTTGCTGACCGACACGGTGGCGTACGTTTTGCTACTTATTTCATTCCATTCCATTCATTAATTTAATTTCTTTATATTCCAGTTCTTTTTTTTTTTTTTTACAGAACTGAAAATGGCGAGAACAAAAAAATCAGGGATGTTGACTGCTTGACGGGCCTCGCCGCTCTCGTACGTAAGCAGTAATACAATGAGAAATAAGTACATTGAATGGCCATTGTAGGTAATCTCATTTGTAACAGAAGAAAAAAATAGCCTGCACATAATCATCATCAGAGAAACCGCACAGAAGGAAGTGTGCAAGATAGGTATACATTTTATGACTAAGGTGAACAACTCAACCTGCATCAGAATAAAACTGGTTACATATAAGACAAGCTTATTCAAAAATATATCTCTAAGAACCCGAAAGGACATAGTATTTAATTGATAATATAACGATGTACTTAAGCTTTTCGGTAAGATGCATCGTAATACTGTAAAGCCATAATTTTTTTAATTTTGCGACAATGAGGTAGCATTAAAATGTTTCCAGTTCTTAGCGCGTATGATGTTACAATGCTAGAGGGAAATCCGTCATTGGTGGTTCACGTTCTTTTATCTAGCATGGCAATGCTGTCTAGCTAACCTTCCCCCTAAGAAAAATAATGTCAACAGACACCTCCGCATCGTCGTACTTCGCTGCACATCATGGAGACCTCAAACCGCGGCAATTAGTCCCCGATGACAGCCTTAACAGCGCGTCCCTTAGAGCCTTGTGGGATGTTTTCGTTGGCAGCAACACGAGAGCGCAGATATAATCAATATCACTTGGGGTAATGTGCAATGCCAGCTTATCAAGCCAGCGTCCTTCGGGAACCCAGTAAATGGGCGTAACGCTATTTTGTCTCTCAAGCTTAGTGGCCGACAGAATGACATGAGAAGAGCACAAAACTAGCCTAGTTGGTAACCGTCTGCCCTCACACGGCGCAAAAACAACCTTGCCTTTGTCTTTTTGCGCGGTGTAAACATGATTGACGGAATGTCGCACTGGCGCTACGAATGCCACTGACGCGCGGATTGCAGAGAAAGCACCATTGATTTTCCATTTCTTGGGGAACGCTATTGATTTTTTTTCAAGGCGGCCAGATTTCTTTTTCTACAGGATTCATTTCTAGCAAGCGTTTTATAGACCCGTAGTTTAAATTCTCAGCCAGGAAAGTGCCAGAGCAAGTTCCTGAATGGCCAATAAATTCTTTTGCATTGTTCCTTTTTTTTTCTCATAAAAAGCATTCAGATATCAAAATAGTACGGAACCCTGCTTGTGCTTCCAAAGCTTAGTGAACCAGTGCGCTCAAACCCGCACGGCCTCTAATGGAATCACTTAACTGCTTTCTTTTTACTTTATAGCACTGCGCTTACAAACTTGGCGGAGAAGTCAGTGCAGGGTACTCGGCTATGAGGGGCTCTTTTCGCGAAATTGAGCGGGCCACCGAGTCTTTACATTAAGGAAAGGTAAGCGGTAAAAGGAAACTTAGCAACGTAAAGCAAGCACTTGTTCCCTGCCGGGATTTTGTAAGGACTACGTTCGGGTTCTTAGCTCGTGTCGCACCCAAGCCGGAGCTCGCTTTGGTTGTATATGAGCTGTTTAGCGATGGGCTCGCCGAAGCTGTGCGCGCAGCAGTCTTGAGGAGCGGTACTGTAATTGAGAATTGTAGCAAATGTAATCCCACGTAGGATACGGCAAGCAGCATGGCCAAGGCAACGATGCTCACATGAAACCACGATTGTGCATTCGGGGACACCAACAGTGCAAACGCCTCAGTTTGCTTTCAACTGAAAGCCACTGGTTCAACAAAGAAAAAATAAATTTTCCTGAATACATGGCCGTGTATAAGTTGCGCATTATGTTGTGGCTACTGATTGTATTCGGCGTTGTATATAAATGCACTTGACTGGTTTACTTACATACAATATAGATGAAATTTCTCTTCTCTTATTTTTCCACTCTGCCATACAAGTTTTTCTTCGGTTCTAGTTAAGCACAGTGCCACTCCAGCGCACGCCAAGTGAAGGAATCTCTTGAAAGTAGGTCACTGCTCTAAAATTATTCAACACAAAGAAAGCCTTTTGACGAATAGGGGAAATTATCTGATTTGTTTGCAGAATTTGCTGCGAAAGCGAACGAAACGTTCTGCGAGGAATTTTTGCCTCACTTGCTATAGCTTTTTGATGAGAAACTGGGAAGGGGTCATATTCAACTGAAAACATGTAATTTCCTTTTTCCCTCACAGCCTCTACTAGCGGCGATGCAGTTCGACCACCGGCCCTCTTGTTGCTTGGTAGCGTTGTGGAAGAATGAGGGTCACTGTTGACGCCAGAGGCGCAACGCGTCAGGGATCGCTTCGCCAAAGCGCGTACTTTTAAGAAGAGAGATGGCCAGAGGTCCGATATTGTGTGTCCGGGCCGCAGACAGGCGAGGCAGAACGTTGTAGAACTACAGCTTCTCCAGCACGGCGTTTTTTTTCGATTTCTGAGGGGCCGGGCGCTGCAGTGTTAAATAGTTGCATTTTTCTCGAAACCAGCTCTGCACGTGGCCCAGTGAGTGGACAGTTGCATCGCGTTCCAGGAATTAAATGAGCATAAGAGAATCACACACCCGGAGGACGGTGACCATCACCTTCCTTGAACTTCTTGCATTCCGAGGACTTTTGTTAGTCGCTTGGTCGCGAGGATCAGCCCGTGACTCATCTCTGTGATTATACGAAGAATAGAGTCGTGTATGTACTACCTCCACCTCGTAAGAAGCCACATTTGGCTGACAAAATCGTATTCGCGCTTGTTGCGCGCCGTTTGTTAGATGACGAGGGACCCGCATGGAACACACTTTTTAAAGCCCAAACTTGTCGCCGACGGTGTAAATAAACATTTTATGTGCTCTGTAGACAATTCCTGCTACTGCCCTGTTCTTAATTCCCCACGATTAAGTTCGACAACACGTGCCGTTAGCTCTGGAGCGCTTTCAGAGACAGTGCTGCTGTGTTTGTCTTTTAGAGTGAACGTGGTTGGGCTGTCAGCTTGTGCAGACCGCACCCACCTCCTTCCCCATAAACGGCCCTCAGTGGACGGCGGATATCAATAGTTGCAACACCTTCCACAGAGAAATCAGATAATGGCAGGCTGCTTCTAGAGTAAGTTCATGTGAGACCCCATTTTTACTGCTCTGACGTCAGGGACACCACCTGCATAAAAAAGCGCCTCGCCGTAGAGGACTTTATGTGCTCTTATTCGAAGGTAACATCCTTCAGTTCCATCATTTACTAAAACTGGCGCGGTCCAGGAGGTTGCGCCTATGGAACACTCATCCTCCATTAAACTTCGTGCCAGTAAACGGTTGTTTCCGTGAACTTGCGCAGGTAAACATCCTTACCCTTCCGTGAATGAAGAAAGGCAGCAGAAAAGAGTTCGCTCATTCCACTGGAGCAACTCAAACCGCAAAGATGAGTGGCATTGTGGGAACCCTTGACGTCACCCCGCCGCAGTTCACGCGGCGAGGTACGAGAATAGATGAATGACTGGAATACAGACTGGATAAGATACGGGAGGCACATGTGTGGCTCTGAGGCACACATCTATAACTAGCTGTAACTTGCATTGTTGCTTGAAGCGGATGAGAAAAAAAAAACTTTTTGTAAAACTCTTCCTCTGTTCTGTGTACCGGATGGGTTGACCATGAGGTGGAAACACCAAGCCAGCAACTTCATGAAGTATTCTGGGCAGTACCCTGATAGTTATTTTTTATATATATACTGGCATAATCGCGCACGCGTACTTCCTTTAAGGGTATGCAGTATACCCCTGAAAGAAGTACGCATGCAGTATTCCGCATACTGTATACGTATGGCAGCCACATTGATAGCAATATAGTTCAATGCCAAGGGTACTTTACACTCTTTAAGTAATTAGCACCGCTTGCTATGTGGAACTATTGACCACAGGTCTGTAAGATGGGGACTTCTGCAAACTGTACATAGCGCGGAAGTCAGTAAAACGAGAGGAGAAAGTCTGTGACATCATCATGAGTTCACAACCATGGTTGTCCGAGAAAACGAGTTCAGTGCACATACCGATGAATATATATAGCATTCTTAAACGTCACACTGTTTGTAATGTTCACGTGCTTTCTAGACAACCGATTACAACTGAGGACAGTACGGGTGACGGCTGGCTGCCCAGTACACAAACCTGTTTTTCGTTCCGGTGTGGGGAGCCACTCGCCGGCGACACGCACTGCGACCTGCGCTGCTCGACCGTGCGAAGAGCGCGAGGCCGTTACGAAACTATAGTCCCTTTCTGCGCTTGAGTGTGGAGGAGCACGATTGACTGGACCGACCAAAAGTATAATACCACTCGTCAAATTGAAGGTTCAACTTCTCGATAAAACGGGACGAAAGGTTTCAGGCAACAGCAGCCTCTCCAGCAGATGCGTTGGAACACGCGAGGGCGCTCTTCTCGCCTTTTAGAGCGTTTTTTTTTTTCTTGTTGATTTTTTGTTCAAGCAGCGGCACGTGGATCTCGCTCTGAACTCCCTCGAGGGAGCTCCCGTTTCTTTTCGTCCCGTTTTCTCCCTTTTTATTTCGCTAGCTCCTTTTGCGAGCTCCAGCCTCTCCGTCAGTTTGCATATTGGTGGCCGCTTCGCGGAATGGTTAAAGCCGCCGGCTTCGAAACTCCCAGAACGAAAAAAAAAATGACATTTCATGCATTAAGTGTAGCCGCGGACCGACATTTTTGAGTGACTTTCTTTTATATAATACGCATGTTTTGTTTTGGTTTTGGTTTTTTCCAAAAGTAAAAGACTCCAGGGGTTTCATTTTGTGCCATGCTGTGTGGCTAGTTTCGCATCACCAGGTTTCAAAATCTCTCTCGGCGAGAGCAACTTTCAAACTCGCCCCTCCTGATCGCAGGACTTACACGATTGTTACAAAAGCTCCGCTACACGGCTTATAAGGGAACCCTCTGGGCTCCGTGCTGTTGACGAAGGCTGTACATGACTGGAACAAAACGAGAGCACTGTAGGACAGCCACCCTCTTGCCCTTCCGAACTCTCTATACCCGAAAGCGCCTTATTTTCCCTCCAAGACACAGCTGAAGAACAGTGCGCGTGGCTTTACTCCTCGGAGGACATACGACATGTGGGCTTAACGTTCCGAAGCTGCATATGAGTTGCGAGGAATGACGTAGGGAAGGGCTCGGGATTAATCTCGACCGCCTGGGGTTCTTCAATGGGCGCTTCCGCATTTTCGCCACCACCGGAATGAGATCGCCGCGGCTTGGGTTAGACCCAGGACCTCGTACTCGGCAATCCAACGCCACAACCACTAAGCCGCTACCTACCACGACGGGTCATGGAGCGGAAAAGTGTCTGGTGAATCGCCGTACTTTCATGAGGTCTGCGCAATGTAGCTTTTAAAAAGCAATTTGTTTTGGGCGGAGTTTGCATATTTAACAGCAATGAAATGTAATAAATCGATCTACACTCCCTTCAAATTAAGGCTTATGGGCATTTTAAACACATGTGAAATCAATACGACTGCAATAAACAAAATTTTGCAAGTATATATAGTTGTAGCACCCAACTGGGGCCTTGAGGAGCAGATAGGTCCAGCACTTCCTCCTGAATTTTGGGGAATGGCTGCACAGGTGGCTTTAATGACCATGTTAGGAGGCTCTCCGGTCGTGCGCTCGAAGTCGTACTTGACAATCTGTAATTTACGCTTTGCAATTTGGGCCTGTGTTATAGCTGTTGAAATATCCAAAAATAGCTAAGCACTTCTCCCTTCATGCGGTTTTGCTGAAAACGGGAATTCTGGACGTTCCCTGTGAAGAGCATATGCACAAAGGTCATCGGTACCTTTACACCGTTAGGCATGACTCCACCGGTCGTTTCCAGCTTAACGACACTTGCTGCATTGTCTACTTATTCTGGAACCTCTGCCAGGATCTTTCGGCAGAAGAGTGCATACAAAGGAATCCGGATTAGGCAGAGAGCTAGACTGACAAATTTATTCCGCATGTTCCTATTGTCAGTTAAACCACCTGGACAGCGCCAGCATTTCTCATTCTTGTTGCATTTCCCAAGCATCGTGACGCACGATGGCCCTTTTGCTTTATATATAGCAATGCCTATTGACAGTGAGGGAAAAATCCCAGTGCTGTTTGTAAAGGCCACGTTAAGAAACAGGATAAAAGTCGTGAAGTTTTTATATAGAAGTTCGAAACTTTATCTCTGGCAACGGAGCCCCCTTTTGTCGAGAAAAGAGACTGAATTCAAAGCGAAGGTGAAGAGATGGCGAGTCCTGGCTTTATTGGTCTAAACCGTGCATAAAGTGCATGTAAAAAAAAAGTGCAACGTTTTGCACCATATGCTGTTTCCAGGCGTGAATTAATAAAAACCTGAGCGCTGGCGACTAGAAAGCAACAATTTTAAGAGGCGGTATTTTGCAACGGAATGGTGCGACAGGAGTCTGCGACACGCCTCGTCTTCTTATGCTCCAGTTTTCTGTTTTTTAGAATTTTTAATTTGATTTTTTTCAGCCTCCCTCACTTGCGAAGGCGCACGCAGAGCTTTAACGTCTATATGCGTGGGCCTCTAATCCGGTACGAGTCGGGAGAAGCTAATTTATTCCGCGCGAACTTTCCATCGATTCTCGGATTATAGGCAACAGATACGAGAAAAACTCGAGTCTGGGGTAGTGAGAAAAAAAAATAAAAGCTACAGGATTTTGAGACGGGTATTCAGATTTTCACGGTTATTCGGCGCACCGCCGGAGCCCCAGTTAGCAAAAACTGAGCTCGAACAATGCGCGAGGGGAAATCCGCAAGACGACTGGATAGCTCCATGCGCGACGGAGACTTGGGGTAGAGCACATCAGCGTTCTCGAATCGTCAGGTCTCGAGTTAATTGTGTCGCTCGGATATTGCAAGTTCTTCCTTTCTCTCTCTCTCTCTCTCTCTCTCTCCAGCAAGCAGTCGTGGCATAGTCTGGCTTCTTGTAGAGCGTATCTTATATTTTCATCATTTTTTGCTGTCGTATTGGGAGCGCAGCAGAAGGAGGAGGGAAAGGGTAAGTATCCAGCCCTTTCTCAGGCTACAGCAGCGCCCAGTTCTCGCTCTCACTTCGCGCAAGCGTGTGTGCGATCACTAACTTGAGCGAGCCGTCATCTGCACGGGTTGAGTTGAAAGTTAAGGTTGGGCTGCTAGGCAAGTGGTGCCTGCGAGTACGAGCAAAGGCGGCGGCAGAAGCGCGGATCTTTCGTTCGGCTTCTCCCTCCAGTGCGCGGGGACCCACCGGTTTTCTAAGCCAAGCTTTCCATTTGCGGGCTGTTCTCAAATTACGTTTGGAAGCTTTCAGCATTTTGCGCCGGTTCGTTCCGCTTCCTGTTTTCTGGCGGGCTTTTCGGGGCTGTCAGTATATTTCAAAGCGTTCCTCGAGAGAGACGACGACGCATGGACTGGAAATCTGTGGAAAGGAAGCGAAAGCCTCATCCCCGCAGACGGCGGCAGCAGCAACAGCAACACCGTTCATTTCCTTCTGGAGGCAAACTGCGAACCGAGAGAAAACGAAGTCGACGTCGTTAAAGAGAGGGCCGGAATAAAAGGCCGCATGCGCGGCTTCATTGAATGGAGTCACCAACAAAGGCCCCGGAGAGAGCCGAGAGCGGGGCCTTCAGCTGCTCTCCTGCCGCTACCCCTCCTCCCCCAGATTTGTCCCGCTCTCGCCCTCACGCCTGCGGACGCCGGGGCCAGCCGGATAGAAGATGACCGCGCCGCCGAACGGGGCGGCCGCGGTAACGAGATGGACGGCGAGGGCGGAAGTAAGGAGGCGCGCTGCCGAGGGAATACTCGCCGGCAAAAAGAATGAAGTTCCTAGCTGATAAGTAAGCGTAAGGCTGGAAGAGGAGGGCCACTGTATACGGAGTTAATAAAAACGACGTCGAATATGCCGGGCGGCTCCCGCGCGCAATTATTGATTGATGGCACGGCTATGCCCGAAACGAATCGCGCGCTGGTCAGGGCGAGTCGCAGAGTCCGGAGACGAGTCCTTTTTTTCTTCGTGCGCATCGTCGTCTCGTCTCTCTTCTCCGTTTTTTCCCCCGCACTTTTCATAAATGTGTAATGAGGCAGAAATTTTGTCGTCCGCCTGCGCCGTCTGTGCGAATAACAGTCGAGGCGTGCAGCATGACTTATTTAATTGGAGATGAGAAGTCATTAAGCCCTTATTTAACCATTTAGACAGTCAATTAGAAGGTATGAGATGTGCTATTCTTTTAATCTTCCCACAAAGGGATGTCTGCCGTGCATTGTTTCTACAGCCCATTTGAATGCAACGCTGGCGATAACTTTCTTCGCCTCGTCTGATTTATCTATATCGGTAGCTCCACTATTCTATTCATCGGCATTTTAGAACAAGCAGCGGCAAGTTTGAACTTAGAACTTCAATCTTAGCGGTTGATTAAAGGCCCCTGATGATTCGTGCTTTTCCTAGTTCAGCACCAGAAGGCGGTGAAGTTCCAGGGCTGGAATTCATGCACTGTTTTGGTGTCCTAAAACAACAATTAGGCTAACTAATGATAAATTTGTGGAGTTAACTTCGGATCTGGCTTTTTTTTTAGATAACTAGATGAATGCGGCAGGTTTGTTTTTATCGCTTGGAATTACCAAAAGATAATTTAATTGTAACCATTAAATATGTACAGCTGCGAACGATTCGCCATACACTGCGATGTTCGTTTTCAGACTAGCTATGGCATTGTACTCAACACGTTGTCTTTGGCGCTCGGACATCTCAGAAGCCGGGACAAGCATTGCCTATTCTGCAGCAACCTTCGTAACGCAGCTGGAAAATCCGAAGAAACATTCTAACACCTATTCGTTCATTTCAATCTAATTTATCTCATTCATCTACTTGGCTCAAGTTTCTCTCGTGTAGTAAGTTTGGTTTATGGTTTGGTTTATGTGGGTTTAACGTCCCAAAGCGACTCAGGCTATGAGAGACGCCGTAGTGAAGGGCTCCGGAAATTTCGACCACCTGGGGTTCTTTAGCGTGCACTGACATCTTACAGTACACGGGCCTCTTGAATTTCGCCTCCATATAAATTCGACCGCCAAGGCCGGGATCGAACCCGCGTCTTTCGGGTCAGCAGCCGAGCACGATAACCACTAGGCCACCGCGGCGGGTCTCGTGTAGAACACTGTTCCATTGCAGCGCACGTGATGTTTTGTTGCAGTTTTGTCATGAGGCAAAACAACATCAAAGGGCAAGAACACAAACGAAGTAACGCAAGGAAGTTTCGCTATTATGCGCAGGCGCAAGGCGTTTCGTTTCAAGAAAGATCTGAGGTCGTGAAGCACTGAGTGAACGCCCGAGGCTCTGGAGTAACGCCAGCATGGCTGTTTGGCCCGTCATTATCTGCGCTACTCAAGTCTTTACCAAGAATATCTTGGCCACAGTGTAAATAAGTAACGCCGGCATGTCTCCTTAGGACATTGTCCTTTCACAAAAGGTTTCGTAAATCGCTCGTTCTATGAACTTTTTTTTTATGTTTCTAACGATCGCGCTTCTTGCGAGAACCATTCCTTTATTTCATGCGGTTGACGATAACAGTTTCTATTGCCCTTCTCATCTAACGGTGCTGCGCAGTCTTCTCAGTAATTGGCAGCGCCCGCAAACTTTCTCTTGAAACGTTGTCACTGTTCGTAGCTTGTTGTCACTTATTTCCTTTGGCAAGTGAATACGGAGGCCATCTTCTCCTGTCAAGTGCTTATTGATCGAAAAGGGGCGCACGCTCATAGCTTGATTGAGTGTCGCTGGGGCTTTCTTCCAGAGAGCGAGCATTGAGCGGTGAGACGGTGCACATCCACCATGGTTACTTGCAGTTCTCGACGCTTCAACGCCCGCGAAAACAACAAATCGCAAAAAAAAAGCGTGCTAGTAAATGAGCACAATAGCTCACACTGCCGCGAATTTACATCATACATTTGCGTCTGAAAAAAAAAACAGCTAGAATCGATGCCGTTGCTCTACATGCGCCATTTTTATTAGCTGGCATGAATGCGTGCAGTTTTAATTTTTTTTTCACGCGTCGTCCCCGCCAGTAGCAGAAATACTAGCTGCAGTTCCCGTATTGTGCGCCCCAATCTTTGCTACGATCACCAAGCGTGGCAAAACATTAGTGGGCAATAAAAGCTGGTAATACTGAAAAAAAAAAAAACGGAGGCAGAAATAGTCGCTTCCGGCCATTCCGGAACTTACTGCCGCAGTGTTGTCGTCAACCACAGTTCTTTGCGGTAGAATGCAAAGTTACTCGAACTACACTGTCAACACGACAACGTTATTTCGGGAAATTTTGATAACTTCTGCGCTTCTTTCAATTAGCTAAGTCAATTTCCTTCACAGAGCCACAGCGACTACCACGAGCAATTGGGATAACGTTGTAGCAGGAGCTTTTCTGCCCCATTCCTTAAAGCCATCGGACGCATAATAGCATGCTATAGACCACTGGTCATCGCTTGCGTTACTCATACGTTTCGGCATCAAATTTCGACACAAGGGCGTTTTATTTTTCTGCCAAAAGTCTGCAGCCGCAGCTAGTGGTTGAGTAAGCGATCTTGCGATAAGCAGCAGGATGCCATCCGTGTCCAGCTGCCGCAGGGAGTTTAAATGTTCTGGCTGCGCCAACATCATTTCGAGCATGTAACACAACGTCCGTCTACTCCTCGGTTTTCAGTGATGCGGACGAGTGTATCACCCAGTGAGCGTGCTATTGATGAGCGTGACACTACCGACTTGCCTTGGCAGGCAGTGTCATAAAATGATTTTTGTGCGCGCAGGAAGATCCCGAGGGTTGCTGGCAGCCAGCCTGGTGCTTGCTAAATTGTAATTTCGCGGTGGTACCAATAGAAACTGTATTTATTTCATCAAGCTGCTAAAATATTCCGCAAGGTTTTTGTAACCTTGCGACTGCTTAAATGGTAAGCGGCAAATTTGGCTTCACCAAATGCACCGAAGCAAAGCAGAAAAAGCGCGCTTTCCAGTAGGAAAGCATCGATGCCGCTAGCAGAGAGTAAGATATCCGCTATAAGATAATAGCGGCATGCTTCACTCTTTCCAATGAAGCTGCTTGGAAAGACGAGAGAGTGAACTGTTGTACCAAAGCCCAGTGTTCGCACATCAGAAAATTTGAAGTTATGTTCTGTTTCCTTCACTTCGAAATAATTTCATTTCAGAGCGCGACTAAAACGGCGAGATGTGCTTTCGCCAGCTATGTATGTCAACCACTGCATGCTAACTACTAGTTTAATCAACACTGCGGTATGTAATCGCGAAGTGTTTGCTAACTGTGATTTACATTCTCAGTTTATTACGTTGCATGTTCTACGCTGTGTGTGAAGAAATGAATGAAGAGAGAATCAGAAACAAGGAAGGCGAAACCTAAGCTTATCGTGCTTTAAATCGTTTTTCGAGGCTATCTTCTTTTACTCTCCAATTGCCCTAAATTGAGGGACAAAACAAGACGTCAAGTTTGAGAGGAAACGGCGAGCGATTCGGACTGCCGCCGAGCACACTTGCACGCTGCTTCCTTCGTATTGGTTTCGAGCGCTTAGTTTTACAATTCTAATGGACTGGCCAAGTATACGTCGTGAAATCCTGATGTCTTCCTAGGTCTGAAAACGGACAACCTAAGCGAAAGCGGAATTTGGATCGAATAAAAGCGAAGATTGAAATCGGTTCCTGTGCGCTTCATTCGGTCTATCTCCTCCATTAAGTGCTGCGATGACTCTGCGGCTGCGCCGTTCGCCGGCTGAGCGCGAGGTTTCGGGCGCAAATCCTGACGCGGCGGCCGTACTTTGATGGCAGCAAAATGCAGAGGAGCTCGCGTGTTCACATTTTGGTGGTCATTAAGAAACTCGCAATGGTTAGGAATTAATTCGCACCTCTCAAGTACGGTGCGTCTGTTAGCCGACTAGCTGTTGTTTGCTAAGGACGAACTCAATAATCATCCCCAGCGTTTTTGAACCTTCACAAAAGGTAATTTTAGTGCCATAGCGTTAAAGGCCTTGTTCCCCAGTAAACCCGGTTTCGGCGTTTTCGGCTTCGGCCCTGTGAGCGAAAAATCACGGGCATGGCTCTGGCAGGTGGTCCCCAGAGAGCAACCTACACTCTAAGAAAAAAGGGTGTAAGAAGGGTGCATCTTCACGACTTATGCTATCTGAAGGCGCATGGACTAAAGAAGCACTTTGCAGAGTGCATCGTTACACCCGTGTGGAGGTGGTGGAGGCCGTTAGTCTCTTTGAGAAAACTTACCCCTTTTTTTACTCCTCAAACCAGCTGTGTTCCCTCTGCGCGAAGACGCTGTACAGCAAAGTATGCAGCCCTCACCGCCTCCCCTCCCTCTCGAAGATGGCCCTCTCCCAAAAGCGGGGTGGCGGGGTTATTTTGAGGACAATAGTTGAAAGCTATGCTGGCTCACGCTCCCCCACTGCATTGATCCTTTCACCCGCGCTGGCGACACTGACCGCGCCTCCTCGCTTCTTCAAGTGACCAGAAGCTATTTCTTCGAAGAACACGTACAGCGATCTTCTGCCCATCTCCGCCTGACATGGTCGGCAATAATGGCGGACGAAGGGGCTTGGCGGATGCACAGAACGTTACTGAAAAAAGGTGCATTGGCCGCGATCGGCCACGACAACCATCACGCATGCAAACATGCTCTTGGTTGCTAACGACCAAAATAATCACTAATATTCGGTGCATGTGCTTTCATACTCATGATTGGATATCATTTTAAAAAAGAAGTAAGTCAGCAAAGACAGACGGCATGATCGGTGCTGTGTTACTCCTCTGACCAATAGCAGCTCTGAACGAAATCAACAGTTTAGCGCTTCAACACACCAGAGGCATGAAAATTATTGCGCTTATAATTTCGGCTTGTGGTTAAGCTTTTATTAAAGAGGTAATAAAAGCTTTAAAAGGAACAGTTTTGCTTCACAGCCAGCGTAAGCTCTATTAGTCCGCGCTGTTCTTCATTTTCTAATAGCGTACGATAAGTACCAGGGCGGTTAATTCCCTCCGTACAATTTCGAATAACGTGCACTGCTTTTCGAATAACCCCTCGTTGTGCCACATGTTCCTGAGCTAATAACAGACGAATAACAGAAAGGGTTCAGGTTAACATGCATACAAGTTAATAAATCAAAATCAGACGAACGAGCGAGATTGTTGACGCTGTAATTTTATGTTAGCTGAAGATGCAATGTAACGCAAATCCCGAATAAATTGCACTCTCATATTTCTGCTCCATTTCAACAGCAAAAAAGAGCCCTACTCGCTGATAAACGTGTGATCTTCACCACTAATACTGACAACGCTGAAAAACAAAAATGCAAGAAACTAGGGAAGGAATAATTCTGCATCTGAACTGAGTTGTGAACGTGGCCTGACCATTCCATATATATAGGTACATTTTTGTTTAGAGCACTTTTACCAAGACACGAGCCAGGCCTCAGAGTCGCACTTTTGCTGGTCTACTATGAGATCACCAGCATTTGTACATCTGCTCGGAAACTCCTCAACGCAGTGTAAAAGACATTTCGGCGTTTCCTTTCCAACAAGCGTACGGATCCTTTCTCTCGGCACAAGATAGCGAAGCCCATAGTAATCAGTTTTCGAGATAGCTGCATTTCCTGATCATGTTTTGGCGCGTACAAGTGTTTCACATAGAAGCAATTCAATTTCAGCTTATTTTACATTGATAAACAGGGAGCGAGGTGACCAACGCGATTTAAGTCTATTCGAACTTCTCTTGCGTATGAAATTGTGCTGCACGCCTACAAGAGCAGAAATTAGCTTAAACTCAGTGTACGTGTGCGTAACTTTTAGCTTTTAGGTTGTTCCGCGCAGCTTTAATACAGTCAAGTATAGTACTGATATTCAGAAATGAAGTTGACTGCCTCCAATTTTTTTTTCGAACTGTAGCGCTATGGAAGTATAGAATTCCGCAACAAACCGGGTGCCAGAGGAAACAGTAATCAAGGCGCTTATATTGAGGCAGTGCATTGTGAATTCTTATGGAATGGTTCATGCGTCAGGAAATAACTCTTTCTTTTAGAGGCTAATGATAAGCACTAAACAGTACATTGCACTAGATAGACGCTGCCCGAAGACCCAAGCTCGAAAATAAATGAAACTACGGCGTATAAACCGGCAGGTTTTCCTTCATCATCGTAAGTTGCTTCGGATGACTGAGACTTTTGTCTTGTATGCACAAATAAAACTGAGCTAAAGGACACATTGTATCGCACTGACGAACCAATCTTTAACAAAAGCATAAATTCAGCGGTGGCAACTGCCTATATTGAATAAAATGAAAGTGCGTATAATAGACGGAATCGCCCGAATAACCAGTCGGTTGAAGCGTCTTAACGGATGCTTGCTGGCATAGCGCTGGCAGTGCTCCATTTCTGCTCTGTTGACCCATTTTGAAAATATTTTGAGAACTTCGCGAACACTGGAACGATGAGAGGTGAGAACTGCTGCATCAGCAGTTGTCGACTGTCGTTTGAAGCCCTCTTCTGCGCCATCTTCCTCAAATGTTGTGAATCCCCTTTGTTTGCCTGACGCTTCTGATCACTCGATGCGGCTTTATTAAATCAATATTTCTACAGCTGTATCTATTTCGATTGAGTTAAACTATTTTTGAACAGAGCGGTTTTTCTTTCTTCGGATTCTCCTCACACGTGCGGCCCCATAAGCACAAAATAAAGTTGAAATTTCTCGCAGCAATATCACGCGGCAATATCAGTATTTAAAACTGTTACTGTGCCTGACATTGAATCAATAATGCTGCAGCATTTACATCGCTTTTTTAGCCGGTTCTATGACTGATTTAGAAGTACAGGAAGGGCAGTTTATTGATATATATTTCGCAGTGCCTTCTGTATGCGGTAGTAAATGAGAGCTGACGAGAACTTCCGAATGATGCTCGTAACTTTAAGCTGCAGCTGCTCTGAAAACTATTCTGTTGCATACGCCACACATTTACGGCAGCATCTGCGTAATTCATACTGCGTAATAGTTGGCTGCATTAAAAGCTTCAAAGGGATACTGCAAGGACTGACAAGACGAGTCTCGCCGCGCTCGTTGTCTCCGATAACGGAAGAGTTGTGCGCACGCCGAAAGCGCGGAAAAATACGTGCCACAAGGGCAGAGAGGCGCATGCAAAAATAATAAGCTACCAGCACATTGCAACGACCAAAGGTTGTCGCCCGCACGCGGGCGGCTTGACCTTGGGACATTACTGGGAACGCAGACGTTCTTTCAGTCAGCGGAGAAAAGGAAAAGAGGGGAAGCGCGGGGTCCGGCGGAACGAAAGAAAGGCACGAAGCATGGAGGAAGGAAAACCTCCTCTGTAATTCCTCTATGGTGCGAAGCAAGCTTTGGAAGCGATGGCTGGCGATGGGTTGTAGTTTCTCGTGGTTTCTCCCTTCTCTCTCTTCAGGTCACGTGCCTGTCTATTTGGATTGGCCGCTCGCGTAGAGTCGAAGACGAAGCCGCTGTTTACCGCGACTGGGTGCCGTCGTGCAAGTCGCGACGCGCATTCCTCTTTTCATCTTGTAGTACGGGCCTGTGTGCGTTTAGGTTCTGTTCAGCGATTACTTCATCGTGCAAGCTTCATCGATGCGTGACGCTGCAGTGGGCGACATCTTCGCGAAAGAGTCAACGTCTGAAAGAAACAGCGCACGCCAGATCGTCGCGGCGCCCTCATCGTACGGATTCTTTGCGCCCAATTTCAACCGTACAAGTAAGTGACAGTTTCGTTTGGTCATATGGGTTGTTTCCTGCCATCAAGTTATGGTCTGTTCAGTACAGATTTTTTTATCATGGATTGTGTGCGCGAGCCGCTGCTTGTTGCTATTTTCTTGTTTTGAGCCGGTCGCGTGCGGCCGGAGGGAGCCTATCGTGTACAACACACGATCGCAGCGGCGCAATCTGCCGGCGTCTTTCTCATGCTTTCTTTCGCTGCAGGCCATGATCCTTCGTCTGCCGTGCGAAAGAACATTGCCGGTCGTCTCTTCAACGCCAAGTATTTGTCCCTGCTCACGACCATTCAGTAAGGTAAGTCCAAGCCGCAGTCTCCGTTCTGTAAGGGGCGAGTAAATTAGGGTGCGCGCTTCTGTGGCGCGTACTGCGCGCAGTGCTCACATCTACTGCAGCACTGTATATGTGATTCTTATTGGACCATAATCCCTTTGTAATTTTAGCGCTGCAAGGCAACTCCTTCTGCCAGGCCGCTTTTTTTTTTTTTTTTTTGCGAATGGACGGCGTCAATTTTTTTTTCTTTATCACGGACTAGCAAGCAAACGATAAAACAGTAAACGTGAAATTTATTTATGCATAGGCACGAAATTAGCAGCTCATTTGTGCTCTGCGCTTCCTGGCATGCGGCCGTTTTCGCTTACACCTTGCAATATTTTTGCTAACCCAGAATGTGACTTATCATGCCAGCAGTTTTACTGCATTCGAATGGCAAGATGCGCTTGCTAATGGTGTTAAGTTGATATGTAACTGGCTCTTCACTCAGGCTGAGAACTAATAGAGAAAAGTGAACTTGTTTAGTTCTTTTTACTAGTGAAAAGGTCGGGGCTAGTTGGTGGCCAAACATTAGCTCACAAAAGCGTACAGTCTATGTCACCTCTTTTTCTGCTCTTGTATTCTCTTATGAAAGAGGGAGACTTTAGGTTTGATGTCGCTCTAAGAGGTTGAATAGAAGAATACGCTAGTATCTAAGCTTTTCTGTTTAGAACAATAAGGATTTTGGTTGCACTGCTGTAATCTGTCAACGAAAAAAAAATTCTGTAATGAATACTGTCAATCTCGTAAGCAGTAGCAGTATAGTTTTCTTTTTTCTGCAGTGGCTGTTAGAAAATATGTTAATTATGTTAGGCACTTAGTGGCAATTCACTGGTAATAGGCCATTGTGCTGTGGAAGTTTGTGTAGGCTTACTGTGCCAGTGCATTGCGCCAATTATGCCTCTTATAAATATGTGGCAAGTGCTGTAATGGATAAAATTTGGAATAAAAAGTTGTTTGTTATTTTCAAAATATTCCTGTAGTTTTTTGAGCATGTGTGCTGCCATTACGTGGTTTAATGAACATATAAGTTATCACTAACCATTACACTAACGCTATAAATGACGCCTCTATTGCAGTGCACCTGGGAGAAGGAGGGATGCAAAGGTGCACAACCATTGTCACTCATGGCACCGAAGTTCAGCCTGGATTCTTCAAAACCGTACAAGTGGCCGGGACTAGATGTGTGTGGTATGTATGTTTTTATGTAATTGGGACATTGTTGCAAGTTCATCATCACTTGATGTCCATCCGTGAACATAGTATGCTATGTTGCACAGCTGCAGCCATTCTATTAGAGATTTTAGAGCTTTTCAATGTTTTCGAGGACTTAGTTCTGGAAGAATTTCTGAATAATGGTTTGATTAATTGTGACCACTTTTATGGCATGAAGTATAAATGCAGTTTTTTTTCTGCAAAAGTAGGCTGGACTTCAGCAAAGATTTCATATTGAATTAGTTTGAGAGGCGCTGCCTACAATCCATGTTGCTGACGTCAGAAAAAAATGACACAATTATGGTAATGCTTGGCAGGGTGGCATGCTACCAAGCTAATATGACTAGCACCGTTTATGCATGTGAAGCTTAATGTGATATGCAGCTACGTGAGGCTGTTAATCTTCTTTGCACTGTTCACACTTTCTTTTTGAGTAGGAAGGTGCTGTTCACTGATGTGAATAATTTCCAACAACTCACATGAATCCATATTAGTTTTATTTCACATCGGAGTGAACTTAAAATTTAATTAAGCTCACGTTCCCTGCATGTGACAGCAGATATGGAAGGCAACTCTTTTAATAGCCATTCTTGAATGCTGTCAGTCAGTGTTTACAATTTCATTATGCTAAGCATCTGAAAAGATGTGTAAAGGTAACATTCTATTGTGCCAGCAAAATGTAATTCATGAGAATTACTGCTGCTGCATATGCTGCAAGCATTGGATGAAGCAGCACTGTCTAAATAAAAAGACGAGATTTGTAATTTCCTCAAGCAAAAATAGTGCTTTAGAAGGAGACTGTTCTATGCTGCTTGTGTAGTTAATGTAGTCTGTCAGTGAAGGCCAGTCCATAACCAAAGCTTTTTGCACAGGCATAATGTAGAGGTGTAGTATGAAACAGGCTATGAACGTGAATAAAAAGTATCTGTATTATAATGTGGTCCAAATAATTTTTTGGGTATGACGTTACCTCATGCATGGAGACAATTCTTTAGATGTGTAAGTTGCCCTTGCTATTATTTCACATTTAGCCGAAAGCTTTTCTTTGTTTTCCAGGAGTGGTACACTAAGATTTATAGTGCATAGCCTTTGTGCATAGGCCTTTCACCAGGTATTTAAACTGTATCGAAAGGCTGTGACAATGGAATGCACCCAAAAATGCCATCACAGGGACAAGCTTCCTGCTGTTTGCTAATTGGAAATGAATTCACAGGTAATAATGCAGGGAAAATTACAGTTGGAAGTATCACTCATTGATGCTCAGATAATCACCTGCACTTCCCTTTTAGGAAGAAAATTCACTGTATGGGCAACAAAACATATAATGGCATCAGAGACCAGAGACATATTGTTAGCAAGGGCTGCATGAAACCTTAACCACTCTAGATACGGAGAAATAAAAACACGAGAATGGAGGGAAGGGTTTGTTAAACGGCATTTCATTTTAGTATCACCTTTTAGTAGCTTCCATTTCATGCACATGTTTTTCTGTTTCTCGATATGACCCTCTTCTTAGTCTGGCATCCGGGATGCCTACAGCCTGACCGTGCAGCTGGGCACAATAGTCTGGATTTTTCCTGAGAAGCCAGTGTGCTTGTGATAATGTCAGCATATGTGAGTGATTAAGTAGCTGCCATTTAGGACATGTTTTGTTTTTCCTGCATATCTTTTCTGATTTTGGTTCTCAATAATAAACAGAAGCCTGCACTTGTGGCATTGTTTTCATGCATTTCCATTTATCCCTGCCTTTTGTGTGGTTTACACTTTTAGACCTGAATTAACTAAGCCCATGGTCACGTCGTCTGAGCTTTGTGGTTGCAAAATTCATTATATGTTTTCTTCTCTGTGCAGGTCAAATACATGGTACATACTGCCTCCACCTGTATGAAGAAGACTGCCAGGGTCATTGCTGTAATATGGTGTAGCATGTGGCAAAATAAATATGACGGTATGTTTCTTTCTCCGATTCGTTTATGAATTCTTTGTGTACATTCTGCAGTAGTACCTGCACCTGAACACACAATGACACAGACCATCTCACATGAAAGATTCGTCGCAACATTTTGACACTGCCTGCACTTCCAGAAAGACTCGGGCTTCTACCATATGGGTCAACTTTAGTTCTGCATTCAGTGGGCAGGTTTACGCTACAGAAGGGTAATAATGCTCTCGTGTGGACAGTATAAATACACCACCGAGTAGTGCATAGATACCCCTTGCAGTAGGGCATTACTTTGTACCACTAGAAGGGTAACTTTATCCATCATGTAAGGGTATAAGCTTGCACCACAGGGGTGCAAACTTTGCTCTGTTTATGACGGTATAAGTTTAGTCTTTGACAAAGTAACTTTGCACTTCTATACGTAGCATAAATTTACCTGCTAAAGGTGCAAACTTGCACCTTGCATGCTAGGATATGTTTATGCTTTCCTCAGGCTAACATTTACCCCTTTTAGAAAGGCGTAATGTTATACCTAACTGGTTTAAAGTTACTCTTCTTATGTCAGTGCAAGTTTAGGCTATTAGAGCGTAACATTACTCTATGTGCGAGAGCATAAATACTTAGTCTCCAAGAAACAGCGTAACCTTACCCCCAAAAAGGTGTCAGCTCAGCGACAAGTGTTTTACCCCTCAAAAAGACTAAGATCACACCTTTTTTTCTTAGAGTGTAGGAGGTCAGGTGGGTCCCTTAGGTCACGTGACCTTGCGGCGTCATCACAACCTGCCCACCGAATAGTTCTCCAAGGGATATATGAATGTAAAGTAGAGAATTGTCTTCTGCACATATGGAAATTAGCCCATTATGCTATAGCGTCATACCATTGAGGCGGAGCTTACGTGTCCGCTCCAATTTTTCTTAGTGTAATGGAAATGTGGCTGTCACTCCCACTTGATTATCTTAATTGCACCGGTCGACACCCACGGCCGCGAAACCGCTATTATATGGTTGCGCAATCACTAGACAGCTGACGTAATGCTCCCCGCGGTCGTAACGTGCGTCCGCTGCCCCCGTATCAACGTCATTTATAGAGGTCACTTGAGGAGAGACTCAAGGGGACGGATGAAAGAAAAACTGCAGCTACGGCTTCTCCATCGCTGAAAGCGATGGCCCAAATTAACAGCAATCGGGGCCAGGCGTGTGTACACGAGTGTGCTGCCGGCTGACGCGACGCCCACTGATCGCAGCTTGTGGCCCACTCATGCCACTGACGTCGCGTCCCTCGGGTGATTGCTTAAGGCAGAGCTGCAATGAGAGGCGTGCTTGCTTCGTTGAGTCGTCAGGGATTACCATGTCAGGCGATCTCGCGCTCTGCGACAACGGAAACAGGTTGCGTAATGCTCGTTTCTATTTGCAGCCGTCTCTATATCTTAACGGCGGGTTTGGTGGCTCCGCTGTTAGCATTTATTCGACCTTCGCGCGCTGATTTTCTTGAAGCGCCGGGCATTTCATCCTGCTGTTCAGCGTTCGTGATCCCGAATTTGTGATTTCCTTTGACGTGCCTCAGGTTCTAATGACGTAGCAAACCTCCGGCAGACATGCGAATAAAGAGCAACCTTTGAAAGCAAAGCCTAAATTGTCTAATCGTAGGAAACGGGTGAAATATTCGCCGGTGGCATCGGCGTAATTGGTTTTGGAAGAAGAGAAAGAGCGGTAGTATTATAGAATATATTGCGCATCCTGTGCGCGGAGACTGTAGTCTTAGCATTGGTAGAAGTATCATTAGTGGTAGTAGTAGTGGTAGTGGTGGTGGTGGTAGTAGGTCTGCTAGTAATAGTAACATTACTTGATCATTGACTGCACTTCCGACAGCGATGGAAAGTGACAAGCATATACGTATATCGACAGCCGTCTTAGTGCGAAAGCGCTGTTTCACTACCAATACGGAAAAAAGGTGATATTTGTCTGAAGCCTTTCAATACGTGCAGAAATAAAATAAATATGGTCATGACTGGATAGCCTCAGCAACAACGCCGATGTCGAGACTCCACCAACACCTGTGTGGAGCGCGTTTGGGCGACTCCTTGTTCCCGGTGACATCATAGTCTGTAATGCCACGTGACCACTAGACGGTCGCGTGATGTTTACACCATCATCGGACGCCGCTGAAGCCAATAATGGGCACTAACAATCACGCTATAATACGTCCCCAGCTGGGCCTTGCAAAGGGCGCTCTAATTCAGACAGGTTAATATGGCCGTAATTTCTTTTCATTGCATCCCCCTCCTTCTCTCATAAAGTGGGTGCGAGGGGAGGAGGTCTGGGTACTGCTATCGCTGTATCTTTATCTGCCTATAGGGATGCGAAAATTCTTGGATTCTTCGCAATGTCTGAATAACAGTTTAAGCCCAACAATTTATTTAATTGCCGACTGTTCCTACTAAAGGACACTGAAGAGCTTCTATAAAAGAAACACCGAGTCAATAAAGTTATGAGATCTGAGAAAAGCGCAGATGTAGCCTAATCCGAAGCTGCATTCAAGCTCATCTTTAAGCTTTGCTTGAGGTTTGCATTCCTGCTTTTCAGCGGTGGGTGGCGCTCCACTACTCGCATGCTTAAGTGTGGAACCCAAGGAGGGGATAGGAAGCGAAGTAGGCATATCGAAATATTTCCGCCACAAAAATGGGAACCAAACTGCCCTTTCCTAGGCTCGGTACGTATGAGAACATAAGTATGTTTTTATGGCGACATAAGTCAGTTTATATTTTCCTTTTGCTGACGACTTGCTGCGTTCCATGTCCAGACATCAGATTCCATGAAATGGCTTAGAAAAGGGTAAACGTGTACATAATAGTGACGATCCGGAGCCCGAAAAAATAGCGTCTAATTCCTGCAGGACGTGTTATTGATGAGAGCATAGGAGAAGATAGCGCTTGTTCGCAGAGTTCTCCTCTCTTGTATAGCACTTTCAAGGTCACCGAAGGATTCAGACGAGAAAGAAAAGTGCCAAAAGCCCATCAGAGGGGATGCTGCCGGCAGCAGGCAAGAAGGCCAGATAATGGGCCCCGTGTCTGCGTCCGCCGAAGCGTGTTTTTGCGTCAGTAATAAGAGTGAGCCTATCTTGTTTGGCGCACCCGAACTAATCTGATCGGAGAGCGGCCTCGGGCTTTGTCTCTGCTCCGGGCGCACTCCGGAGGCACGTTCTACCACGCAGAATGGCGGTGCACGCTGGGCGGTCGCCGGTGTCACGGAGGAGGCCAGGGGGAAGATGGTGACGCCGGTCAGACCGAAACGAAAGCAACGGCGTGGAACTGTTCGTGGAATTAGTTTTTCCCGGCCGGCCAGATCCGCCGCGGTGCATTCCTCTGTTGTATGGAGGCCCCAGCGACGAAGACAGAGTTACGCTATAGCGTTGGCTCAGGCTGCAGCCAAACCGACACGGACGAGATCGCAACCGCCGTACTACCTTCTTAACGGGGCCAGTGCAGCTGCAAAATGTGTTACAAGGCGCACGCGCACGTATCACGTGTTTCTGCAACAGCGCTGACTCCTTCATGACTTCGTTGCCATTATGCGACCTTTCTTGTCGACGCGTGCAGTGAAGCAGCAGCAGAACGCAGCGCAAATAGGGAAGAAAATAATTATCCCTCAGCAGTTTCAACTTCACCTACGCTAAAGGGTGATATTCTGCCAAGAAAAGAGAAGTACAACTAAAAATAGGGAATAAATTAATGAATATGAACTCTAAACAAAAGGCTGCCTTTTTTCCGCAGCACTGTAGAGATCGCTCCGTGGTCCTTCCAGGCGTAGCGCACAGTGCGGCAGACAATACCGCATGTTCTCAGCGACATCGCCAGACTCTTCGGATGCGGACGTGAATGGGAGAAGGCGCACACCGTCGCCAGATGGGCGCGCGCCTAACGAATGTCCTCGCACGTTCTCCACTCGCCCACGAAGCAGCTGTCGGCGTCTCTGCCGGGCGAACAATGCGCCTATGCGCTTCGCATTTTTACCGCGCCAACTTCCGGACTCCCAACGCGCATTGCGGGCTCCGGAATTTGCTGCGACAGCAGCCTGCGCCGTCGTCACTCAGTTCATAGCGTAGCATGGCGTCGAGGGTGCAGCGATAGTAGGCGCTCGCGTGCCTACTTCGGTTGTTCTTTTTTTCGTTTGTACTTGTTGTTTGCCTTCGCCGCTGTCTGACAACTATAGCAACGCTGTGAACTGATGGGGACGCTTCTGGAAACGCCATAACCGCCCTCCCGCGACGCTTCTCCGTAGTTTCGCTGTTACTGAAGTACTGCTATGCTTCGCTATGTAGCTGGATGGAAGTAGGAAAACACGTCCTGAAGGGCGGGTAAGAAAGAAGATGAAAAAAACTGACAAAATGCGTTAGGTACGCCAACAGATAAATGAAAATAATGCCGTTTCCTCTCTACTAGATTTTTATGATTTTGTGTTAGGTGTTATAAAGCCACGATCGATCTTGCAGTGCATACTGGAGAGACTCATTCGGTATTCGTGCTGGTTGAAAACTTTCCGCAGGTATAAACGAATAAGGTATTCCCCATGCGGAGTATTGATCTTTTGGCATCAATTTCGAGTATCTTATTAGCTAAAAAACTTCATTAGTAGCTATATCTTGAAATTTTATCGGTTTTGCGGTGCTTCGCATGTATGTGGTGCGACGATAAACGTAATCCCAGCTTTATGCCTGACGGAGACACCGCCTGCCTCAAAAGACGTAAGAACCATAAACTCTGGCCAGATATACATCACCAGTGGTTGTGGCATGAAAGGCATTTTACAAATTAGGCACAGGAGTAACTGACGGCACGATTTATTCTCATTCCTCGAGTGCAAATATCCATCCCCAACAATTCTGGATAAAAGCATTTTTGAACAGGAACCAGTTTATGAACGCATTTTTTTTTCATATTTTGTAAGATTTCACTATAACAATCGATATATCTGCAGATCCCCCGTCGGCAGTCGCGTTTTTTTCCCCCTATTAACATTTTTGCTGTCGTCAAAAGCGTTCCCCATTAGTTTTCTACGGTAGTCTTAACTGCTCGATGCGAGTGATGGAAACATTCTAGAAAGAATATTTTGCTACACACCGGAAGAGTAAACCATTACCTTCAATATTTTCATAACAATACCTTACAATATTCTAATATTCAAAAATTTTGTCCCAAAATATTGGACGTGTACTACTAGATTATAGCTATATCTAAGCTGCCTCTGCAATACCTTCTGCGTTTTTCTGAAACGCGCGCCGAGCTTGTAGACAGCTTTATTTGAGATTTTTTATTCATTTGTTTTCACATTTACAATTTTCTCGGTTCTTTTTGCGCTGGTCTTATAATGGTGGCCAAGGCTCTTTGCGGAAGCGAGCACATTTGGTTTAGCAAGACCACTAATGTGTGAAAAGAAAAATGCGCATTTGAGAGGTTTCTGCGTTTATACTGTAGGTGGTACCAAAAAGATGCTATGGCAAGCGAGTGCTTGTTTCCTTATGAGAATTATGCAATAAAAGTTATTGTTTCGGGAAGAAGACGTAAAGTGACATGTAGGCGTGTGCAGTCTACAATACGTGTGCTAGCTGCATAGAAGTTTTTTTTTTCACTGCAGAGCTCGAAGGGCGTTTCTGTTTCGACTGTGAAAAACAAGTGAGCACCGGAAGGAAAAAAATTTTCAGATGCTTTTCCCGTCTGTTATTTGTCCTAGGCTACGAACAGCAAGTGCCTGGCTCTAATATTTCATAAGCAGAAAACAGTTACTATTCATCAGGCTGAATTCTGGTACAAACATCACTATATCTGTTCTTGCACTATATCAATGGGAATGGAAACCTTCCTGTCAGCGTATGCGACTGCTCGGCCAGTGGCATGCCTTTAAAACTTGCTTTGATCTGTTGCATGGCTGGTCATTGTAGCCAGTCGTATTGTGTAATAACGCATCACACGTAAACTAAGCCACATATTCATTGAACGCATGGAAAAACTGTTATGAATAGAGTAGTCTGTAGGTGTGTGATTACGGCAGTGATCACTTGCTCTCTCTCTCACCCCCCCCCACACACACACACGCACACGCGCACGCGCACACACACACACACACGCACGCGCACGCACACGCACACCCGCACACGCACACACGCGCACACACACGCGCACACACACGCGCGCACACACACACACATATACACACACGCACACGCGCACGCACGCACGCACACGCACACGCACACGCACACGCACACACGCACGCACACACGCACACACGCACACACGCACACACGCACACACGCACACACGCACGCACGCACGCGCACACACACACACACACAGGTGAACCTACGGGCAGCCAGTGCTAGTTTGAATGTTCAAGGTGAATGCGTGGTATTTGAGAGGAAATTCCACGCGTTTAGTATATACATATAGTTCGTGCGATGACGATAAGCGCTTTCCGTGCATCTTGTTTCGCGAAGTAACGTGGCGAGGCACCTTTTTATGATAATAGATTTTCGTGGCTCGTAGTGTATGAGGGGGGCTTTCGATCATCAGCAGCGTTTGCGGTTGTTCTGCACCGTCTAGCGCACTCGTGTGCGCGCACCGGTGGAAGAACGGCGCTTCAGGAGCTTCGCTCTGCGCGGTCAACTCCGGGCGCAGGCTGTTCCACACCCGCTAAATGAGCCGCCGAAGGCCCATCCTTCACGAGCGATAAATCTCCGCCGCTTGGCAGACCAGCGCAACCGAGAGGCCGCGCTCTCCACTCTGGCGGCGTAAACAAGGCGGCGACTTGTTTTTGCCGTTTTTGTGCGACAGGACGCTTTCTCCCGGCACGAGGCTCTGAAAGCTTCAAGAAGGTAAACCTCACTACGTACACATACACATAAGTTAGTGTGAGGATATAGTAGCCACTGAGATGTAGGTACCCCAGTGCGCTGTTATGTATTTGTAATGCTACTTGCACGGCGGGGTGCTGCGCTGGCGCGTATACCCGCACGCAAGCACTGACAGAGCCAGTTGCAAGCCAGCTCGCCTTCATATTTATAAAGTGTGCGGCGTCCATCTGTCATCGCCAGACGACATACGCATCCAGACGGGCGCGAGGCAAAAGGCTTCTCGCCGCGCCCGCCTCGAGATCGCTCGCTGTTATACTGCGCAGCCGTCCTCGGAGTCGTGGATTTGCGCCGCGGCATCCTCTTCCACCTCTTATGGAAGACAGGTAGAGAATCCAGCTTTCTGGCTTCCCGGCAACAGGCTGCGCCAGCTCGCCCAGCGGGGAAAAGGAATAAGAAGAGAGAGGGGGACGCTGCGTGCTGTCATTTCCACTCGCTGAAATTGCCTAAATTGAACGTACCTGTGTGGATAGACTTAATATTCGTGCAAGTTGAGATGGCTTTCATGTCCAACAATATCTGATAAAAAGTTTCGGAAATTCGAAACTTGTTAGATACTGTTAACGAAATATTGAGGGTAATGGTCCATTTTTCTGATAATCTTTCGCTTAAAGTGTTTCCATCGATCGCATCGAACAGTCAAGACTACCATAGAAAACCAATGGCGAACGCTTTTACGAAATCAGAACCGTTAACAGAACAAAAAAGTCAAGACAGCCGTCCGGTGATCTGAGGATATATTGATCGTTCTATTGAAATCTTACGGTATATGATAAAAAATATTGCGTTCATAAAAGGTTTCCCGCTCAAAAATGCTTTTGTCCAGAATTGTTGGGTATGGTTGTCTTCGAAGTCTGGTCTTTCTTTTGATTGACATAACTGAAGTGCATGCCTTTTTTTTTTTCCTAATGCTTGCGCACCGAATCTTTTAGCGTTCGTCCAAGCATAATCCTACCGGTGCTTTGTCGTCACAGTCGCAAAGTTTTACGGACGCTTACCTACAAAGTTTTGCGATTTCACTGAGCGATGTTCAATGTTTGTCTATGACTATCATGATGACACGACTATTTGCGATGCGCTAGCGTTAGGACTGCCATGTTCGCAAAAATTGAGCGGGGATTTCTCAAGTCTCGGCCAGGAGCGTGGTGCATTAAAAACGAAAATAAAAGGAAAGGCGTAGTGACTGCCTCATTTCTCGGTGGACACTTCAACCACACCCTGGAGATGAGAAACGTGGAGGGGAGGGTGGAGCTTTTGTGCGCCAAGATTAGTTGGGTGATTTTGGGAAAAACCGGGCGTCAGAGGAGGTTTGAATACTCGATATGTGTAAGAGAGTTCTCGAAGCTCACAACTACCACCGAAGAGGAAAATTGATGGCTACTTAACCAATTGAACAGCACGCAAATAGATGAATAGTCAAATGGAAACTCTAATTGTCATTGGTGGGAAATTTTTTTGTCGCTGGTGTGTGTTCAGTTGGTCAACACAAATCACCCACACAATCGGAGTCGCAAAGTTAACGCATAACCCTTCGCATCTGTCGCATTGATCGTCTGTCACTTTTTATACTCTTGTTCTGCGTTGTGCTTTATAAATCAAAAGACTGGTTCAAGGAATGCATACAGCTCGTGGTGCAAATTGCGCAGTGTTTAAGTTTCCTTTTGTCTTTCTCATTCAGTGCCTGTTAAGGGGATGCTGCCACTTTTCTTCGGAGCCGGCTACTCCATCTTCATTTTGACCATAACAGGACGCCCTGTTTGAGTCAGTTGCATTGACTCATCGCAATCGTTCCCTTCATGCGCGCAGTTACTTTGTCGAGGATACGCGAAGTGGTTAAAAGACAGTTTCGAGTCTTCATCTTCGCTCATTATAGGAATTTATGCAGCATTTCGACGTGGTACTTGAAAGAAACGTATTCTTTTTTTTCCCCCTGCATATGTGTTGCTGTGGCGAAAATATTTCGCACGTTCACCCAGGTGCAAAATCAGTGGTAGACCACAGAACGTGCCCCGGATAATGGTACAGCTTATCTCCATTACCCGTGGTGGAATGGCTGCACGCTGAAGTAAAGAAGCTTGCATGAATGGACGAGCAGAGGTGTTGGCGTGTTTGGGCGTCGTCGAAATATTAACGATACTATGCGATATAATCTCAGAAATTGTGCCAGGAGTCGTGAAGTTGCATGGTCGGAAACAGTGAGCTTGAAGCAGTCTGGAGATAATGAAAAGACGGCCATACTCAGCTGCATTTATCTCGCTATCAGGAATTTGAGACAGCTCCTAGCTAGCGCCGCTAAGCCTTGCGGCTTGTAGCGCTTGGATGGCAGAAGATGCGTTTTTTGGTTTAACTAACTGTGAAGATAACGCGCTGGGTTTTTTCGGAGGATTTAGGTTTCCGCTGATCACCCGCACACGTCAAAGGCAGCGGCGTCTAGATTACCCGCCTAACGTTCATTCCAAAACTTTTCAAAGTTTAAACAATGGGCGTCTGTGGAAACGACGAAATTTGAGAGTCCGTTCTGGGCGACTAAAAAAGGATTTTCGAAGAATCTACTGCTTTAATCACTTTTTTTCCAGAGGCTCCAATTAGAACAGGGACTCTGCTTTGTTTTGTTTCATGCCGTGTTCTTCACAAAAACAGAAAAATGTTAAAAAAATCGCATTTTCGCAACCCAGTTGCCCTATCTCACACTGTAGGACTTTAAGGGATTGCGTCCACAGGTACTTATGCGTTGAACTGTAGCCGCGTGGTCCAATGCCACGCCCCGCATATAAAGAGGTTCTCAGATCGTGAAAAGAATACAGCCGTTAGCTTCTTTTCATGCGCCACGGTTATGCAAAACAAGTGTACTAGGCCGCTGTCCCGAGTTCCTGATGACGATGTCGAAAAGCACTGCTGAGGAGATTCGAAGCGCAAGTAAAGTGTCACCACTAATGCAAGTAGCTCGACCGGCCGCTCCAGTATGCTTTTCTCTGGATGACTACGACAACAACTTCCCAATCGAGGGCACGGCCTTTTAAATGTGCTTTCAGAACTTCTGTATGGAGCCACGAACATTCTGAATCAAAAAGCCGAATATGCCATGCGAAAAGAAAAAAAAATGGGCCATTTTTACTTAATATCAGTACTTTTTGACTGCGACCTTAGTGTACGCAGCATTTTGAAAATGGAGGTATGTGGACAGGCAAGCAGCTGCAAAGAAGACAGCGCTGCCCTGGGGGATGAACTCAGGTGGGCAACAATAGCCTCAGCGGATCCAGCATGCATTGGAATGTTAGTGTTCCGAGTTTTCTGTGTTTAGCCTCTGCCACGAAAGAGCAGCTGCGAGTGGCATTGATCCCGCCATCTAGAGAGAGAGTGCTAGACACAGCATTGACTGGTCTGCCGTAATCGAGTGTGTTCTTCATGCACGTTTCAAAAACTTTTAATCATTCGCATCTTTGCTGGATATCTGTACATGTCCAAAACACGAACGCAAAATAAGCTTCTGGTACAGTGCAGACGGCAAAAAAAAAGGCGCTCAAATAACGTATCAAATAAGAGTGACTTTTCAAAGAAATTAATGAGAATATTCGCCACCACATTCGCATGCGCGGTTAAAATGTCCGAGAAAAACTGCATGAAATTCCGTGTGGAAGAGCCTTAACGTAGGTCTACTCCTTCGATTAAGTAGACTGCGCAACCCCGGAACTGTAGCGTAAATAGTAGTTAATGCAAAGACCGACAGAATGTTTCGTTTTACGGAATTGTTTCTAGGAAATAAAGACATTGTTTTGAGTTCATTATTTCTCGTTGTGCTTCTACGCAGGATATATTTTTTTTTTTCAATCATTCTTGCACTTGCAACGGGACACGCGAAGCATTAAAAAATGTTAACTTCTTCTACAGTAAGCAGCATGTAGCTGTTACGCGCCACTCATGACAAATGTGCGTTCGCACCGCTGAACCATTCTGCGCCGCAGCCAAAGAGGGACTCAGGAAGAAGTGTTCAACATTCCTGTACGACGGCTCCTTGCTCGCTGAAGCGTACACCGCTAGTGTGAATGAGAAACTGTACGCGTTCCCTACAGAGCTCTACGCGGGAGAGTCGTACAGAATCATTAGTCGAGCTTTCCATGGCGTGCCATTTTTCATGCACCCAGATGCAAAGCAGAGCCGCCTCGGTTTATGGACTTCCCTTGAATCTCTTCCCTGCTCACTTTACCGCGTTCGTCGCAAATGCGTTTTTGATTCCGTTTCCCTATATTTTATTTGTGTGCGTGTGTTCCCGCGTTCGTGGCGCTTTTCCCAGTCCTGCGAGCAAATCGGCCGAGCAAGCGAAAGCACGACAGCCGACCACTGCGCAAACAAGCGGATCTGCGTATAAATCGGATAGGTGCGCTCTAGCAGAACAAAGCAGCGCGCCCAACTCTTCGTGAGCGATGCTGTTTGGAGTCCGGGCGCAATCAGGCCGCCTGGGACGGGTAGGCAGCGAGGAGCCTGCGGCCGTTTGTATAGATGTGCTGCGGAATAAAGCGCGCCGCGGTTGATGCCGTGAGTGAAATGCGCATGCTTCGACGTTCCCGTGGGAGCGGAGAAGCGAGGAAAGAGCGCTCGAGATAACTCATGGTACGCTCGAGTGGAGGGGAAATGCTCGATGCTGTAGAGCTATGTGAGGGTTGCGGGTAAGATTGGAGCAGCAAGAAGAGGGACGAACAAATGTGTGTGTGTGCGCGCGCGCGCCTGTGTTTTCGTGCGCACAATCGTTTAGATATTGAGCGACCAGCCACGGGAGATTATATTGTCGGCGAGTTTCCCCATTCGTGCTTTCATGTTTTTTTCCTTCGTTTGTGAGCGAACACAAGCAGGGAGAAAAGCGGCGCTCTGTCCTTTTAAATTTGTACGATGTTTTTGGAAGTTCACCGCAGCCGATTCTGGTTTCATCTAAGCATTAAAAAGAATCAGCGAGAAAGTCTACGCATCTGTTTTATATATGTATGAGAGCGGGAATGTAACGCACCTTGTAACACTTATTAACGTAGTTATTTTCTTTTTGCTCAAGAAGTGGGACATGGGTCACAGCGATAATCTTAAATCTTTGCTGTGAAGCGGCGGCCATGGCGCATACTAAGAAACAGTTATTTATTTTACAGACTGTGTGAAAAAAAAAAAAGCTATTTCGTAGTTTTCGTTCCACTTTCTTTTTTTTTGTACAGATAAAGATTGAAGGTATGTCTTAATGAGTAAAAAAAAAAAAACCGGCAAACTAGGCTCACACTACGGTCGCAGTTTTTCGAACAATTGCCATCAGCATGAACGATAGCCGGCAGGCATTTACCAACGAGCATTTGTTGCGTAACTTGCAAATGAAACGCCAGGAAGGAAGACGGCACAGTGCACAAGGAACTTTCCACTCAACTCACAAGGCAGTGGCCAGTGGCCACAATCGAAAATTTAGCTTCAAAGCAGAGGACGTGGCACGCAAAAGAGCGCTAAAAGTGGCGCCAACATTTGCTGCGCAATGCCGCAGCCGGCTAAATGTGCCATGATAAGCGCGGCCCAAGCTGCTGCTCATCCTGCGGCGCTTGCCAGTCGATCAGCGAACGAGTGGATCGATCCGATCTGTAGTGATCACAAAACACGCGAAAGCTTTGTTCTCTCGGCCGGCATGTTTTAGCTGACCAAGATTTTTCGGGCGCTATATAGCGCACCATCCGCGTCCGCCGTGCGCGCCGTAAGTACCGCAATTACGGCGCCGGTTGTGAGCGCGTCGAGTTAGCAATCGAAGTGTCGTACCGCGCTAGCCGCAGCGTGCGCACGCCATAATGGGCCGCCTCCACTGCGTTCTCGCGTCCCGGCTCCGGCGATGCGAACGCGGGCGGGCCAGGAGCCGAGTTACGGCCGTAATTAAATTCCGCCGCCGCGGCGGAGCTCTACGCTCGCCCTGAAGCACCGATACCCCGAACTGCTGCGCCGTCCTGCCTTACTCTTTACCCTCGCCTGCCCCTCTCTCTCCATCTCGGCTCTGCACCCGACCAAGATTCTGCGAAGTTGTTGGGGCTCACTGTTCCGAGGCACGAGTTCTTCCCGTCGTGCGCCTCTGCCGCACAATAAAGTGGCTCGAAGATAAACAGCAGCATAAAAGAAAATGCCGCACTGCAAACCCGGCACATATGGCGTTTTTATGAGGCGCCGCTTGGTCTGCTGCTCGTAATATACCCCCGCCCGTTGTGCCGCTGGAGAGGTGGAAGGAGAAAAATTTTATTTCTTTGTTTTGCACCAAAATCCTCCGAAAATTATGATTGGATTCGCTAGAGACTTATGCTAGCGGTCGTTCAAACTGCGTCACGTGCCCGAAAGCGCATATATCTGGCATTTAATGCGACTCCATTTCTCGATGTCATTGTTCTCGCGGAGGCGTCACCCGGCCGCGGCCCTAGTCATTTAGCAATTTGCGCGGAAAGGGCGCAGTGGCGCTCAGCATCATTCATGGTTAATGGAGCATGCGCGGCGATGTGAGGACGTCACGAGCCCCATGGATGCCTGTATGTAGCCTTGAACGCGCTCCAACGTACGCCCATCTAGGAGATGGAGCGGGTCCCGGCCATCCGCTTCATGAGACATGATGCAGCTGACATTACAAACGATGAAGCCGCGGGGCAGTGGTGGATCGCCGCGAGAGTCGCAACAGACTCGAGCTACGGCTTCCTCCCTTCCGGTTCTGTAGGGCAGAATTCCTGCAGTTCTCTCGGCCTTTCTCTCTCTGCTTTTTGCACTTTTGTTCTTTCTATAAAAACGGTTCAGACCACAGGTTTCTATACGCGCTGCTAAGAGCTTTGTCCACTCTACATAACAAATGGCAGACGGGTTGCTCAGGTGGCTAAGGAATATAGCCATCGCTCCAGTGCACGCATTTTTTGTTGCACCCGAAGAACCAAATTAATTTTTTTTTTCGCCTCAGCAAGCAATATCCTTTCAGTAAACGCCGAATCAAGCGGTGTTGAATTGCGTGACAAAAGAGACGCCCTTTATGCACAGGCCTTGCATACTATCCTCAGAGACGGGTGACGGGCGCATCGTTCTTCTATTTGATTTCAAATAAAAGTGTGCCGCCGCGGTGGCTCAGTGGTTATAGAGCACGGCTGCTGACCCGAAACACGCGGGTTCGATCTTAGCCGTGGCGGTCGAATTTCTATGGAGGCGAAATGCTAGAGGCCCGTCTACAGTGCGATGTCGGTGCACGTTAAAGAACCCCACATGATCGAAATTTCCGGAGCTCTTCCATAGCCTGAGTCGCTTTGGGACGTTAAACCCCCTAAACCATTAACCATCAAATAAAAGCTCCTGTGTTCCACGAGTTGTGCACAGGTATAAGCGCATATGAGCTCCGGCTGTGTTGACATCTGTTAAGCTTGCTTTCACAAAAAGCTTTTAATCTCGTTATGCAGTTGCAATTTCTGAATAGGGCTACGGCAGAACGGTCAGCCATCGAGGCTTAGCAATCCACGTTTACACTTTTGAAAAAAAAAAAACAAAAAAAAACGCTCAGCTCCATCATTTTTCTCTGGAAATACAAAAATGAAGAAGGGTTGAAGTTCTCTCTGCGCTTTTCTATGTCCTGGCGCCATTTCAGCCATTAATAAAAACGAAAGTGTGTCCATAATATTGGGCAGCAAAACAAGCACACCACTCTTCCATCATTTGAGACTGAGCGTTATTTGCTGCGCGCTGTATGGATGTGTAGTCTTTCCAGTTAAAGAGACGCACATTTCCTTCACACCAGGAAAAGTGCGGAATCATAACGGCCGCATACCTGCGATAGAATATCAGACGAGCTGAGCGAGTACATTTGTTGCAAAGCGCGATTTTGTTCTAGCATTGGTTGGTTGTAGATAACTCAGTTCAGGATAGCTGGTCCCGTTTCCTTTGCCATAGGGTGTGACAGCGCTTAGCGCCCTTTTTATGTCGAGAAGGCAAATTTGTAAATTGTTACTATGCCCGTGGGTGTTTTACATTGCCAGAAGGTTTGAGCATTTTTATTGTATCACTCCTCACTGTCCTCATGTAGGCTTTCATAATGATTCATCGGAAACTCATTCTATTCATGCGGCCATGGAAGACCGCTGTCTCAGTTAGCGGGCAGGTAATCTAGTGCTGCAAGTTTGTATAACTCGAAAACTCTACAGAATTAACGTATCAGAAAACACGACACTCAGCTTACCAGCTTCTGCAAAAGTGGTAACTTTTTTCTGTATAAACTTTAATTCCTTTTTTTAGCGTACTTTACACCGTATTTCATATGCTGTCGTACTTTCAACGCCCCTTTTTTATTTCGCAGAAAGAATAGAAAGGCAAAATTGAAACTTTCGAAGAACGATCGTATAACATCTCAGGGAAGGATTGCTGGAACTTAGTAGGTAATTTTACAACGCATGCAATTACGCAGACAGAACAAAAACACTTTGGTCAAATTGGCACGTTTGAGGATTACAAATTTTGGAGTGAATTATAATGTCTGTAAGGTCACCGCCAGCCAGCTGAGGCTCCACTATCTAAGTTCTTACCTTTAGCTGAAGCTTCCACGCAGCGCATCTTTAACTATAGACATAGTCTCTTCCTTACTATAGAGGCATTCACTGAAGAATTGACTAATACAAGCGATAAGAAAAGCGGTATGAAGCAAAAATATGGTGCTCGTTGTGACATGTCCATCATGAAGTGTCCAGTCGGTTTCAACTATGCATTCCATTGCCGCTGAGAGCAGACATCGGAACGTTATTCTGCAATACACAAATACCACTCAAGAGGGATAACTACTACAGTACCTGAAGCTGCTTTGGCAAACGTGAAGTTATTGGGACACCTTGTGCATGAAAGAGTGCTATGAGCAGCTATAATTAATTTCAGACACGAGACAAGACCACGTTTCCCTTCAGCACAATCGTTTGCTTTCTATAATTTTTCTATATCATTTATTCGACTACGTGTAGGCTAAAGTGATTTCAGCTCCTGACAACCACATTTGGCCACCTCGCTTGAGCGCAGGAGTCCTTGCAGCAGTGGTCCTTCTTTTTCGTTCTTGTTTTGTCATCGCCTCCGTTTTGCTTTCTTAAACAGCAGCTGCACCACTCTTCGAGAATTCCGCTATATTCAGGGATTCAAATCTATACATACTGTAGGTAAAGCATTACCTTTACTCTAGGTAAAGCACAGGTGGCGCTGCCAAACATTCTGACGCAAAGGAGAAGGACAGTGATCATCAATATGATCATCGCTAGTGTATTCTAGGTTGGGAACGCTGCCCGGGTGTGACGCTGGAGCAGGACCCTGGGCTCGATTACTCCTGAGACAGCAGCTCCTCGAGGATTTTAAGGAAAAAGCACAGGGTGAACAAGGACGCAGGACGAATATTGAGACAGGGTCTGTGTTGCGTACTTCTCATTCTTCGTCCTGCTTCCTTATTCGCGTTGTGTTTTTTCCTTCAAAATGAACGTCATCCAACTAGCCCAACTTGTCATCCTACTGAAGCTCTTCGAGGCCACAAACGAAGGTGAAGGAGGCGGTCAGTGCGGCCGAAGGCGCTGTTACGGCTGAACAAAAGCGAAGGAACTCTGCGGTTCTTCCACGTCCAACATTCTCGGGCAAAATTTAAAAAAAAACTGGGAAATTGTAAGAGACTGTTCTGAAAATATTGAAGGTAATGGTACATTCTTCTGATATGTTGCAAAATCTTTTCTTTATAGTGTTTCCATCGATCGCGTCGAACAGGTAAGACTGCCACAGAAAACCAATCGGGAATGCTTTCGTCAATAGCAAAAACGCTAATATAAAAAAAAATACAAGACTGCCCTTTCGCTGAGCTGCGGACATATTGTCTGTTATAGTGAAATCTGACATTATATGGAAAAGAATTGACTTGATTACCGTTTTCCTGCTCAAAAATGTTTTTATCCAGAATTTCTGGATATGAAGAAGCGAAAACAGCGAAGAACAGCGAGAGTGCTGCCCGCCTCGCATAACAAAACCGAGTGAAGGCTGCGGTGGACTCAGCAGCCGAAGAACCCTACTGAGACCCATCCAATGACTGCACCTGGCACCTCCTATGAACCGTCTTTTAATGAGCTACGCCAGTCCTGCAAAACATTTCATGCTTGCAAGTGCTCTTGACGATGAGATAGACTGCATTTTTTTCCCCCACTTGAGTGGCCACCCCGTGTGTTAAATTAAATTTGTATTGAATACACGGGCACTGTCTTAACGCATGGTTCTTGTTCGGTGTTTTTCGGTTCTTCACAAACATGCCATGACTGAACAAAAATTGCAAGGGGTAGTAAGTGTGTGATTGCTTCAGTGACAGAGAGCATTTGCTGTTTTGTGAGGTAGAAGCTAGAGCGTAGGACAGTGTTTTCAATGCGTGACCGCATATTCTTTCGGCGAAAAAAAAAACAGCAACTCAACGAATGTCATATGTTCAGAAAAATTTATAAGAATGACGGGCGCTTACTCCAGTTATACAGGGAGTAATCAGCGCTGAATGGTTCGTGAAATGAGAAACGATGGCGCAATGCATTACAAGTTTGGTCACGGTAACTTTGATCTTGATGGTATGGCTCATAGTAAAGTTATAAACGACATGAAAGTGTACTATTGCGTTCGGCCATAGCGCTTAGCGCATCTGTGCCGTTTCAATGTCTTGAATCCTGACTGCGTCTTTTTTTTTTCATTAGAGAAATTCGTGCACAAGGGCAGTAATCACTTTTAAACTGCGCTCTATGCTGAACTCCAGATCAACGCAAATGCTTCGGGATGTTGTCCAATGCGTTGGATTGGTTTCGAGAGTTAAGTCCAATGCAATGTCGCTGACGCATTACTCGTGCTTCATGATGCTGAAGTTGAATTCACCAGCAAAATGATTGACGAACTGGGACCCTGCTAGAAAGGTCCTGACAAATTTCAGGATTCTTTTCTGAGAAGCATTTCTAGGCTGCTGGCGAACATTTTGTTGCGACTGGCGCTCCATCCTATGACGACGATGGTCGCCTATGTGCACAGGGTCGACACTTGATCAAGTGACTGCGTGTGATCCTGTGCCGTCCTTGTGCACGGGAAACTGCCTACGACTGCTTGAAACCGGGGCAACTAGCCTAAGACAGCTGGTGCTCAAAAAAAAGATAAACTCTTTTACTTGACACCACTTTACGAAGCGGTGCGTTTGCGCCTTGTGCCACCAGTTGCAGTGCTTCACTTAGGTAGTGCTGCAAAGAACTACGCCCCTGCAGTTACGGAACTGCCACATTCTACACGTATTTGGCGCAGATGGGTCGCCTGATGAACCGCAGGAATTTTAGTTGTTTTTACTGCTCCCCGAATAGTCGCGCTTATTCACAATGCACCTATGAGCGACCACAGATCCAGCCGTTCTAGAAACACACACGTAATCATAGCCATATTACCTTTGCATTGCATTACGCAGTCGCTTGAAATATTATGCAGTCGTAGGGAAACACGACATCAGTAATACAGACAAAGCAGCCTCCAAAATAAGGAAATTGAAAGAAACCGTGCGGAATGCATTCAATGGTTTTGGTCGTTTAGATTCCCAGGCACGTCACCGCAAGCAGTTTTAGGGTGCTTATGCCTACGTGACACCCTTCTGCAATCGCCATTGGAAAGTAACCGAAGGAGCTGAAGGCAGGGACGCCAAGTGAGCCCACATCCTGCTCTCTAGCCTACACACGCGCAAAAGGTTGAAAAGAAAGGCATACCTGCCACGGTCTGTCAGTGCTGTTACCTTCTGCTACTTTTTCACGAAGCTGCGGATTGGATCCTGGCTTGGCCGGCCGCATTTCTATGGGAGAAATTCTGAAACGTTCGTGTTCCGAGATTCCGGCGCACGCCGTGGTGGTCGGAATTGTTCCGGAGCTCGTCACCACGGCGTATCTCAAATGCTAACTGTAGATAGGGCAAGCACCGATTTTATTTTATCGAGAAGAAGGGGAAGAGTGCGATAAATACGCAAGCATGTGGTAATGCATATGAGTCTGTACGTGAGGTCGATTCATTGTAGGTATATTGCAGCAAGGCTCTTATTGCCGCGTTGCCTGCTTGATGAGTGTGATCAGGGGCACAAGCGTATTTTAGTGGCGTATAGACCAGATTCTTTTACCCTCACACGCAGGCTGCTGGCGCGCCCCTACTCTCGACACCAGTCGCCATCTATCGGCGCGCGCGGACCGATGGACTGCGGGTCGCGCCGGCACCGCGCGTAGAATGCATGTTTGCGTGTTCCCTTCTGTCGTTGTAGTGCTTCATCATAATGTATGAGGGTGTGTGCTGTGCGTCACTACTCACACTTTCCCCCTACCAGACAGTACTACGGTTATCTTGCGCGCAGCTAGTAGTTAACGTGACATCTCCGAGTTTTTTTCCGTTCATTTGGATGTAAGTGCGGCGAGGCAGTGCGCGTCTCTCTCGTTGTTTGTGCCCACCATGATGATAGTGACATTGATAATTAGCGCTCGTGTCCTGTCTTCACCTTTTCTGTGTCTCGTTTTTCGCGCTACGTTTTTCAATGATGATATTCTGCTGGCTCAGGATTCTAAACGCTGGCACCGCAGCGGCGACGCTGCTCCACCGAGCCGCTGGTGCGGCGGCGCTGCTCAGGGAAATTTTGGAAAAGTATTGCAAACAGCAAGGATTTTTCCCGCGGAGTAGTCGGCCAGGTAGGGTACGGACTGGAAACCAGCACTTGGTAGTAGATTTCTGCGCTGGCGTGTCGTTTGTTGCCGTCTTTTACGTGCGCTATCATCTATGGCAATTTTATGCACAGGAATGTGGATTTATTGATTTGATTCAGTGGTGTAGTAACTGGATAGGCGAGCTGCAGACTGAAGGTTGTCCCGACGAAGCGCGTTTTCGATCACCTCCTTGCGCTGAGCTTGCTCTAGTTCCCATTAAACACATTTCATGCACAGGATTGTAAGCACGACCGCTACCGATTTCAGTTGCTCTTTCCGCGCGCATGTCATAGGGATCAAGGGGGGGTGATAAAGGGTTTACCGTAGTGTCTTTCTGCTTTTGCTATCTACCTTAATCATAGGAAAATATGCGTGGTTTTAATACATTCATTCACACTTAGCCAAACGCCTACGCAACGCTGTCACACGCGGCGAGAGCTACCGAATAAAATGAACGCGACTTCGGACCTCAAAATTCGTGAAAGCTGGATTTGTTGCTAATACCTATTCAAGGTTTGATAATTTGAGCAAAAGTACGTTTTTATGCACCAGGTTGCATAAACCATGACAAATTTTGTTTTTTGTTGGCGCTGCGACTCAGTTAAGCTCACAGCGGTAATTTGTTGATAAACTGGCCCACCACACATGCGACAAGAAAGCCCTGTTTGTGTTTGGTACTTTATGGCCGAAGAATTAAGAGTGCATGGGAATTGAAACTGCATGCTAGCCGCTCACCTAATACTTGATATTGAACAAAAAGTTTTTTTGTTTTTTTTGCAGTGGAGCACCAAGACGGTAGCGATATAAGCACGAGCGCGTTCTAAGCGTCAGCACAATTCACGTGAATGTCAAACTAAATGTCATTAAAACGCATCAGTGTGCTCCCTTTGATAACGTGAATACTTCCTGCAACACAGCCACGCTGCGGAAGTATGCTCGGCAATGTTTTTTTAGCGCCCGAAACGCGGCTATATGCAGGAGCGCCCGCGGAGCTGCCGCAGCCCCGCAGTCCCCAAAGAAACGCCCGCACCGCGGCGCACCAGTCGGCGGAAAATGGCCGCACCCAGGAGCGGCTCTGGATTCTGGTCTATCGGACCCCCCAGGCCAAGAGTTCTCTGTTGTGTGTCTCTTGGCACCTAAATACCTACTGCACGCAACCCTGTCGCAGCTTCAGCTGACAGAGCGGCAATGCTGCACGCCACGATGGAACGCGTCGCGACCCGTGTTCACGCATCCTCTACGTGATCGCCAAGCGCTGTGCTGCCGCGGCTGTCCGTGCGATTCAGGAAGCGTAACGTCGTAGCTGTCACCGCGCGTGTGACGTGAGGGAAAACAGGTCTGAGTGTGGGCTCTGAAGGACTCCGAGCTGCCGACGTGTCTGCCAGAGCGTCTCAGGACGACTCTCTTCTCGGTGGCAGGGGCATTGAAAGCCGAAGTTTTCAGTGGGGCAAATTCTGCTTCTTCGATTTTCGTAACGGACGTGTTTGAACTTCTTCCTGCCGGAAAATGTTACGGAGGCCCGATACCAAGAACGGTGCTTAACTTTGTGAAAAAAACAAAACAAAAACTCAGGGGTGTACAACGCCTCAAACAAGTGTGTTGGCACTTGGTGTGCGGTACGATTATTTCGTTAAGGCCTTCAAGTTAGTTTTTGGTCTGAATAAATTCTTTATACATTATACAAAAGCACGGTGCCCGTTATCAGTGGTTGTCCGTCTAGCATTCGCATAATGAAATGAGACAGTATACGTGCTATTCACTACTCCACGCTCTTTGTTCGCGACAATGAAGTGCGCTTCCATGTTCGCATTCTCTTTCCACTTTGTGCTGTATAACTGCAACCATGCCATTAACTTTTTGCTGCTACCATATATGGTTGTGGATTTATAAGTTATAACTAAATCTCGGACGACAGAGACTGACAAATAGCAGAGAACGGGTCACCCTTTTTTACGGTGGGCTAAACACAACTGACGACGCGCAGTGACAGTTGAAATGTCCCCTCTACGGCTGCGCCAGTTAAAATCCTCTCTTAAGATCTCGTAGAGGGAAATTGAGTTAAGATGATTGTTGTAGGATGCTTGACGTCTTGCAGATTCTAATTGCTCAATCACATTGCAAGAGGACACTTCTGGAGAGATTAACTTTTTATAACAATTAAAAGCACAAAGGAAGATACAAGCAAGGAGAAAACATATTTACACTTGACTGGCTCACGAGAAGTTCTACGTGACGAAACCAGTCCTCGTTCCTTCCGAAACAGCTGGTTTTAAACCCTATGTCCCCGCCCTCGGTGGGGAGAATAACCAATCAGGTACTGTACAAACATCCACCCAATAACGTATTGGGGAAAGGAAAACACAACCAATCAATGATTGGGGAAAGAAGGTAGCTCATCGAGACACCGTACACATATGTACACTTTCCACCATCACGATTTCGGATAGTTACTCTTTCCTGCTGCGAGCTTCGCGAACACTCGCTTTCCCAACGTCCGGTTGCCCCAAGTTCAAGGAAAGCCACTTCAATCCATCGGTTTCTCATCGTCGCTCCTCATGCCTGCAGTTAGCGTGACAATATGTCAAAGCACGCCGCAGCAGACATGGCACAAAGCCACGCACTGTGACGCGGGTTCGCCTCGCCGTAAACACGTGCACCCAGGATGCGACCTAACGACTCCGTCCATGAGGGGAGTTTGACGTCTCCCGTAATCCCCCGCCATTCGGCGCCCCCCTTCTCCCGCTGGGATGCTGACCCCTTTCTGTGCGGTTGTGCGGAGGGCCCAAGAAAAAGGACGTAATGGGCATTCCACCCACGCGACCGGATGCGGCAAACAAAATACAGCACCGCGAACTTCACTGTGACCAATTTGAAGGAACTGGTCAAAACAAAAGGTAGGAAAAAACTTACTTTGTCCCAAGGGGCAATAAAGCTCACTGCATTTTTCTTCGCATGCGCGTCACTGCGACAGGAATGAGAATAGTAGGCTTAGGATAAACCGAATGCAGCAGAATGTCGAACGAGCAAGAAGTTGGGCTAGACAAACCTGAAAAATCAAGCAGCCGCGTTTGCCGTGTAAATAGCGAGCCGAATAGGAACTTCAACGCCTCGTGAGATTAAGCGACGTGAAGAATCTTCAGAAATGCGCTCGGCGCACAAGTGAACTCTTCAGAGGAATTCAGAGAGTGGTTATCGTCAACGTTCCGGGCGATCTTTTCACATTTTTTTTTTTGTTTCGCAGACGAGGGTGGGCTTGTATCGAGTGCCAAGATCTTAAAAGACGCAAAAATGACGTACGAGGCTTCAAAAAGAACGGGGGGAAATGCGAACAAAATTTGGAGCCAGGAGGTTTCTGACAGCTTCAAAAGCGTATATGGTATAATTTGTCATCGCTTGTTTCCCTCTGAAGTGCTCCAGAGTCCTCGTGCCCCGTTTTTGCTCCGTGCGCCGTATCTTGCGAAATGTCTGGGGGCAACGCGTCGCTGGCAGGAGCAGTGCCACGGCTTTTGTTGGCGAAAAGGCTGCGTCTGTTTTTCCGTGCGTTCTCAAGGGCTATAGCCGAGTTCCTTCTCGTCGTCTTCAATTGCAAAATCAGCCAGTGGCAGCAACCACTGCGTCGTCGTAGGCCGCACGCTCAGTGCTACTTATGGGTGATTTGGCCCTCTAACTTTTGCGACAGATGGCACTCCAGTTGCATCCAGTTAGGAGTTCAGTCAGCGCTCTGCGCGATGTGAAATGCCCCAAGTAAGCTTCTGGCGGCGTTTTCCCGTTTGGAGAAGTTCACTGACATAGTTTTGCTTGTTCGACACGTGAAAAGCATGACATGACTTGCCCATGAAGTGCGCTCAGTAGGCGCTATTGATTTAGTTTTAATGTTTTTTTATCGCGTCAACGACTTTGGCGTATTCTAACAGATTATACAAGCGAAATGCAGCAGAGTGTAGTGGCTTTGAAATGAAATAGTTTGATGTTTATTGTACTTTATTAGCCATTACAAACAGCAACGAAAGCTCCAATTTAATGTAGACGCACAAAAACTACCTGAATTAAATTAAAAATAGTTATTAGGTCAACAGATATCACAATATTCGTGCCATGTAAACCAAGACTCTCTAGCGGGCTTCTCTACAGGCCGGGATGTCGCCTCTGCGTTTGCCCAGTGCTGCCCGAAGAAGGCTTGCGTAATTTCGTGTTCCCCATATCAGTTATAAGTTTTTCCCGATGGCTGAGCGGCGCGCGGAAGTTGGTAACTCCGAGTAAGGGGGGAGATTCACTAGTCTACTTTTACGTAAGTTCATTTTTATACTTGCCGGCGCGCTTCTCGTTCATTATGGTGATTGCACTGTCGTTTATTTGGCAGTCGCGGTTGCTAGGCTCTCGCGCTCCGTCCACTCACGAGGTGAAGACTTACGTCAGAGTTGTTTTGTATGTCTGGCCGCGGAACAAGAGGGAGCGCGACCTGCACTGCAGACCCGTTCGGTTTTTCGCAAAAGCATGCATCATTCTGAGTGGCTGTCGCATTGTGCTGAGAGCTCAGGAAATGTTAGCCAGAATCAATCAACGACAACAGCGAGGCATGGTTAGGCTGTGCATCCTTCGTTGAGTCG